>NC_024316.1:15321207-15322441 GCF_000523025.1 Cynoglossus semilaevis | reverse complement strand
AGAGATACGGCAAAGGTTTAACAGAGCCTGCTACTTAGAAGTACTGCCCCTCACACTACACTTTCACATCTGGGAACTACAGACTGCTGCATTTTCCTCATTCAGTCTAAAGGGAGACTTGAGGTTAAGTCTTAAGGTTAAAAGTCCCTCCAATATCCTCTCATCCATTTATCGATATGGAACAGTCCCCATCTCCGTACTCTAACCCAACCTGAGACACTAATGACTCAACCATTCCCCTACACATTTTTCAATAGCGATGACTGGAGTGTAAACACAAGGTGTTGTTAAGCCTTAGGGGATAAGTAAGTAGGGGTTAGGTCGCACCCTAACAGCAATGAAAGAAGACCTTGCAAGCAGCCACACACCCATGTGACGCATAAATATCAGTGAGCTGCTGATGAATCATCATAAATACAGTACCTGAAGGACGACAGACTTTGGCAATCATCCTTGTTTTCTTATCTGCAGGTTGCTCTGACTTCTGGAACAAACATTTTTAGATAAAAAAGTCTAGTTTTAGTTTACATTAAGGAAAAAAAAAAGAAATTACGAGAAAAAGATTATACATTTCTAAATTATTTTTTTAAGACGTTCAAAAAGTTGTTATTGTAAAATGTCACATTTAATCAATGGTTGACTTAATGTTTTTTTAACTCAAAGCAAAAAAAGGACAAATCTACATATTTGGAGGCAAACAAGTTTTGTTCATGTTTCTCATAAAATTAGGGCATTTAGAGAACATTTTTTGAAATTTATTTTTATAAAATCTTTTTGTCAAAATGTGAACTTTTTGTGTCAAATAAGAGCATTTGAAAAATAAATTTCAAATATTTTTCAAAGTTTTATCTTTTCCTGCATGGCTCTCATGAAATTAGGGCAATTACAGCACATTTTTTGAAATTTATTTTTGTAGCATTGTCTGTCAAAATGTCATTTTTGGTTAAACGCTAATACATTTATTAGTATTAGTAATACAAGTTTATTTTTTCTAAACATTTTATCCAAAATATTTTTTTTCTGAAACTTTTTTCAAAAATGTTTTTCTAAATTTTCTTTTTTGATTTTTTCAAAAACAAATTTGTACATTTTCTTTCTCAAAATATTTTCTAAATTTTTTTTCAAAAAAATCTTTTTCTAGAAAAGTTTTCTTTCTAAATTTTTTTCCAAAAACGTTTTCTAAAAAGTCTTTTTTAAAACATTTTACATTGAAATATTCATATAAAATACTTTT
>NC_024316.1:15320507-15321107 GCF_000523025.1 Cynoglossus semilaevis | reverse complement strand
AAGTTGTTTGTCTTTTCAGACTTGTCCTTTTTCACATTTTTTACCTTCAAATAATTGTTTAATCAAATTCACTTACAGAATATCATCCATAAATCAATGCTTTACCAACATAATCAGTAGCTGCAGTTTTGGTAAGTTCTTTTTATCAAAGATAATTCTCACTTCATAACTGGTTGTATTTGAATTTTTATTAATATCCACCGTTGTAACCACACGACCAAATTAAACCCAGAGACACTGAACATGGATTGTACTAAAAATGCAAATTCAGGTGAACTCTTCACCCCTGTCACGATACACATGTTTGCACAACGTTGGAGCAAATGCAATAGGACGTGTACAAAATACCATCAGAAGATTTGTACTAATGATTGTACCAGAGGTGATTCATATTTTAGTTCACAACTTCTTTTATTTTTTTCCTTTCACGTCACATACACTTTAGCTTTCCGCTGGCTTCAACTGGTTACAGCTACTGTCTCGGCAGGAAATAATACTTATTCTGGTGTTTCAAGTACGGACCTGCCCCGTGCTTCGTTTTCTCTCTCATCACATCTCTGCCTGTCGTTTTACCTTTGACGTCCTTAGGCAAAAAAAAAA
>NC_024316.1:15319888-15320407 GCF_000523025.1 Cynoglossus semilaevis | reverse complement strand
ATTATACCATTTACTTTTGATGGCCTTAGCATGAGCTAATGCTAATGAATTTGTAGCTACATTACAGAGCTACATGCCGTATTACTCGTCAGTGATAACGATGATACATTGTTTGAGGATAAAATGTTGTTATTTCATCCTGTCGACCTTCACCTTACTGTTTGACCTTGAAACTAAAGCACAAGTGGAAGAATTTGTTTTTTTTGGTGGGGTACCTGCTAAAAAGCTGTAATAAACTGTTAGGAGTTCCTGACTCTCCTGCAGCTTAATTAGCATAAACAGTAGCACAAGCTAAGAGCAGTTAGCTTTGTGAAGCTAGCATCAGTTCATTAGTGAAATGTCAGAAAAACAAAGAAATGTCTTGAAGTGTCAGTTTGAAGAGCTTGTTAACACCTCCGGCTCTCTGACTGTGCCCCGCCCCACGTCTTCATCTTCATGTAAAGGTTGTTCTGAGGCGTGAAATGAGAAACTGCAACACTCTTACAAACAGAGCACACCGCCAAGGGAGAGGGGGGGGGG
>NC_024316.1:15306209-15319788 GCF_000523025.1 Cynoglossus semilaevis | reverse complement strand
AATCACCCAAAACATGCCTTACATCACCAAGGAACTACATATCCCTAGTGGTGAATTCCCTGGTAGCCTGTGTTGGTTGGGAAGCCTCACACTGCACATTTCCCTAATGTGGGATGAATAAGATACTCAATTATTATTATTATTAAAGTAAACACCCTTCACAGCAATATGACTTAAAAATACACCATACAACAAGTGTTTTCCATGTACATTCAACTGATACATTTATTTTTTTTTCTTTACACAATGTTGAGCACAAAGTTAAAATGAAGCCCAAACTCCAGTCAAAAGCAAAAATATACAGAGTGCTACGTTGTGATACACAACTACAATTAACGATTAGGTAAAACAGCTTTTTGATGAGGCTTTTGACCGTGCTCCGCTTCAATCTAGAGTGAGACATTGGCTCTATAGGTAGGTATGAGTAACTGTATATATTTATTTAGATATATTTTAATTAAACCATAGTTGATTCAATTAAGAGATCCATAATGTAACCTCATTTGAGGAACTAACATGTTTATGGTACCAACTATCGAGGTAAAATCTTTAAAGTCATAATTTTAAAATTAACTTGGAAATCCTACATTTCCATATTGAATAAAATCCATATTTTCATTTTTTACAATTAAGATTTATTTATATACATTCTGTTCGAGGATTTTTTGTAATTTTGAAGTAATTTTTGGACATTAATGCTAGTTTTGCCATAATGTGTTGTTTTGTTTTGCTATTTTATTCTATTCTGAGTACTTTAGTACTCTCTCCTGTTTACGGTACTTTTCGTACTTTGTTCAACTAAGTTTTAGTGTCAAATTCTCCAGATGAAAACCAGGCAGAGTTTAAATAAGGAAGATTTGATGCCAGCTAAAATATTCCCGAATGATTTATGGGAACCTTCTGTTATCCCAAAGAGTCCAAGGTTACTGTATTGTATGACCTTCCACAGATACATACATACAACTATAAACAGGAGGGAAGACACTGCAGTAAATGTAGCAATTCATGGAGGAGCTTTTGATTGAAAGCAACCCGTCAACAGCAGTTACACACCTTAGTGTCACTTTTTTAAAAAACAAACAAAAAAAAAAAAAAAAAAACGCAACACAGACTGACATGCTAACATGCTACCACAGATAATAAAGAAATATATACAGGTTTAGATCAGGAAAACTATGGGCAATGACGTCAATATGTGACACAGTGGTTCCTTTCATCCCATCTGATTAAACGAATCTTGTGGACCTTCACCGACTACCGTTGATGTCTGTGACTCCTCCTGCAGGGAGAGGATTTCCTGTTTACCAGTCTCCTGTTTTAAAAAGTTCCCCTTCTGAGTATAAACACCGCTGTCTGAGCCCTCTTCTAGCGATCCTTCGTCGACATTTTCCTCAGGCGTTCTCGTACCACACTCTTCTTTTGAGATTTGTGTTACAAAAAGTGGTTGCTCATTTTCAGGGTCATCCACTGGGGTATAGATATGCCTGTTGTTGATGGCCAGATGCCCATTTTCTCCAGCAATGTCAAAACTCTGCGAAAAAGCAAAGACAGAAACACAGTGAAAATGTGTTTACACATAATAGCTAAAAGCTTCCTTTTCCATCAGTGTTGTAGTCAATAAGATGTGGTACAGTTGATCGCACAAAGACTTCAGTGGTATTTGAAGTGCAAATAAGCATTAGCCTTATATAGTACCTTAAGCTTTTTAAGAAATCACATACATTTCAACAAAACAAAGTAAAAAGAAAACACATTTACCTTTTTCTTCCGTTTTACATGAACTGGTAAAAAAAAAAAAAACAAAAGATAAGAAGTTAGATGAGTTGAGTCTTTTACTAAAACTGATTTCATTATAAATGATCTACAACGGCAGCACGACGTACCTGTGTACAAGCATGCAGCCACTATTAAACTGACCAGGAAAAGAAATCCTATCAACAGGCCGATATACATTCGTGTCATTCGCTCTGCAAGAAAAGCAGAAGAGGAAAAACAAATTGGTTGAATGCTTGAACCTTCAAATATACATTAGATTTATCATTTCCAATTTCTAAGAACACCTCAGTAAACAGGTCGGACGCACATCTCTACAAACACGTATAATAAACTCAGTTTGTTTATAGAAAAGCGAGAGTGGACCGGTGTTATTTAAGGCAGCTTCAGTCCCGTTTACAGACTGGAAGAGTAAAAACAAACACCCACAAACCACACCCCCTACGCAACCCTGTCACCTCGTGGGTTTCATTTTGAGAAAGTCACGATCTCTAACCACACAGCTGCACGGATAAAACAGCAAAGTCTTCACAGTACAGTGTAACATCCCACACAGACACTCACCGCAGACGTTGTCAGATATCGCCGTTCCTTTCTGCCAAAGTTCATATCCACTCCCACATCTGAAAAAAAAAAAAAGACCAATAAAACTGTGAAACTGTTTGAACGAGACATTAAAAGTCTCTGTCTAGGACCAGTTTCATGGGTTCATTTCACATATTTACTCGTCGTTCTCTCTCCTCACCAGATGAACTAAAGTCAATATATCGTAGCTTTTCAGGCGACAGCTAATAGATTTAACACAGGAATGTGATTAAGACCACAGAACTTACTCAGTGTGTTTGATGCAAACACTTTCCCAGGAGTCATTGAAGGAGAATGAGCCCTCGGGACATTTTTGGCACACAGTGTCATGGGTGTGGTTCCCTGAAATGGAAAACATTTCTTTTTTAGATTTTTCTTAACCAAATTATTCACTAACTCATCATGATTAATCGTGGTTGTAATCACCATACTTAAACATGATTAATGAAGGTGATTAAAAAAACAAAACAACCACCAATTCCTATTTTTCCATATTAATAATCCTGCAGGACGACTTTAACATCTCCCTTCGATTTCCACTTCTCTATCATGTAGTTTGGGTTTAGTTTGAACGCAGTTAAAAGAAATCTTATTCCTTCATGTACCACCAGAGGGAGTCCAAATACTAAAAAAAAGTATGAATACCTTAGGTAGAGGACCCCTGCTGTATAATACACTTTCAATGTAAGGTCACTGAATTTGACGATTCATACCTATGGCAACAGCGCCCTCTCCTGGTTTGCAGGTTGTGTGCGGTACACAGATTGAACAGATTTCACCGGAGCAGTGGAAGCCGAGCAAACACATGCAGCTGATTTTCTTCTTCTTATTGTCCTGGGTAGAAACCTGGAAGTTTCTATCTTAAAAACAAACAAACAAAAAAGACAAATACCATAAAGATGTTTTCAGGTTCAAGCCAGTCCAAACTGGAACGACTGTATGACTTCACTTACTGGCGTCACAGTATGGCTGTTGTTGACATTTGGAATCAGTGTTGTATTTATCTTGATATTCACTTTCCCCACATTCAGAGCACCGAGGTTCAAAACAAGGGCTTTGAGATAACATGTGTGTACCTGAAAAACACAGGGAGTTTTATTAGAAAAAGAGTTTTAAAAAATATACATAATATATATTATTTTAGAGAAAAAATATACATAATATATATTATTTTATGGTCTGTATTGTCATTGTACCACAAGGATATATAATATTATATATATATAGTAGTTTTTACTTTACTGATATATATATACTAGATGTATATATAGTATATAAAAAATAAAATATATATATTACAAATAACTATATATATAGTATATATATGTATATAGTAGTTTAAGCTTCACTGTAGTGCGTGTGTGAAATATTTGACTTGAAATGTGATTCGTCATAACATTTACTTCATTGACATTGATTGGATGGAGACCCTGACTGTAACAATTAGCATCAACGTGTGAGAACTACAGCTGTTGGGGGGACAAATTACAACAACAACAACAACAACAAAAGTATTTTTACAATTTATTTTATAGTAACAATGATATTTGATACCTGGACTGCACATTTGACAACATTGTCCGGACCTCTGGTACTGAGTCAGTGGGTCGCAGCTGAACTGAGCAGCAGTCATCAACTAGAAAAAAAGAAAAATAAATAAGGAAACTGTTTTTAACTGTAATGCGTTTTGTTCCTGTATTATCATTAGTGACGGGGGGATTTCTGTTTGACGCCGGCAGCTGGTTCACATCCTCAGAGCAGACAGTAAAGGGGTGTGGTGGAAAGTACCCAACATTCAACAGGGCTGAAGTGAGACTGGAAGTGTCAACAGGTGCAGCTCTGTTGTTCTTCATTATTTCACAGTAGAGTGAGTTTAAAACCAACGCTCTCAAAGTCACAGGAAGAGGATGTGATGTGATGTGAAGGAACTTGTAAGTCGATGAGGAAGTGCAGTGGGCTGTTAGCAGAGTGAGGTCGGCTATCAAAAGGTTTATTTAGTATTTATCATTATTTCCTGTTTAAATGACTTAAGATGCCATATTGTAGACATGAAGCGTTGGAGTTTTTATTTTAAATTGAACTGAACTCATAGATCACTACATTACAACTATGTTTTCAACCACTTTTCAACCAGCAACCCTGCAATCAACCATGGAACCTTGGCTACAACTACAACTGGTGAATTAACAGTAACATAATCATCCTGGTCTCTCAGCCGTTGGACAGATTATTTTAATGTAATCTAATGCAAAATAATTCAACGTCATTCACAGCCAGTGAGCGACTTCACCGCAACGCTTTCATCTCGACTGTACTGTAAACCGAAAGTGAAACTAACGTTATACTAATGACGGAGCAGCTACTAGTCGACACGGTCGATGAAAAATGTAAAACCACACCAATAAAGTCCCTCAAAATACTTTTAAATCAAACAAAATACACAAAAGTGTACTCACCGCGAAATCCGCACACACCAACGCCACTAGTATCTTCATCCTCATCGTCAGCAGGTGAACTTGGTCGAGTTTCAGCAACATACTGCTTTATCTGCAAGACCAGAGGGCGGTATGGGAGACGTCTCCCACCAGCCCTCCTTTTTTGTAGGTGGGGCTCATGTGGGTTTTTCCCCACGTCACTTGACCATTTCCTGTAAATTCAAAATACTCAGAGGTTATATGGTAGAAGTCAACATCACCAAATGTGGTTAATATAATATAATATAATATAATATAATATAATATAATATAATATAATATAAACTATTATTATTATTGTACCAAACACAGACATGCATACACAAAGACATACAAATTGCAACAAAGTATAATTATTATTTGAGCTTTGTGTTTGCAAAAATTAACAATAAAAAAGACTTCTACAACAATGCATAGAAATCCTAACATGACATAATCATTTTCATATTGTTTCCTTGCAGCAGTAGAGTTGTTCTCCTTTCTCATTGTTCATGTAACAAATCCATCCATTTTTTTTTCATGTGATTTAGCTAGTTTGGATATCGTCATCACATCAGCCTCTTTTTTTTTCTTTGTTTCGTGCCTCTCCTAAAATGCTTTGGCGCCCCCAAGGGAGACCTCCCACTTTCAAACAATTTGCGAGTTAATATTTACATTATATGAAGCTCAAAGTTCAAAATAAGTTACTTCCAAGAATGTTTTTCCACTTGTTGCTGTCTGTGCAAAACCGCTGAAGCGCCGTTGATCTGATGTGGTTACACAATGTTTTACGACGCATCTGCTTCATCCTCCAACTGTAAAAGTGGCAAGGAGTCACGTGGGACGATGTACTCAGACAGGTTTGGTATTTCGGTGAGTACGCAGCAGCTCAGGGCAGTGCGAACCCTCTCTATGTCAGAGGCCAGAGACCACCGATCCAGATCGCTGTTGTAGTATTCCACCTTCTTGTTAGCGCTGAGGCCGGTGAAACCACCAACAACGTAGATTTGGTCATTAATCACGCCCAGGCCAAAGCTACTGCGGGGGGTCAACATGGAGGACAGCACGTGCCAGGTGTTGGTCTGGGGATTGTAGACCTCCGCACTACTGTGACGGATGGAGGACTGACATCCACCAATCTGAGGAACAGAAAGAAAGTGAAGTCACAGCAACATGTGGAATAGGTTTTAGTTTGAAATTTGAAAAAAAAAAGGATGACCTAAAAAGCTCTTTTCACAGTGGTTGGGTTTCTACAGTACAGTTGAGCAAGGTTGAAGGTTTGAATTTTTAACTGAAATTTATTTTGCCTTCTGAAAAAAATCAGGGCATTTGGAGTTCTTTCCTAAACTGTTTTACCATTAACTTTGTTTGAATAAACTATAAGTCAAATGTACATACAGCATATATTTGCTCTGCGTGGGCGATGACTCCAAGTCCAGTGCGTCTGCTGTTCATGGGGGCGATTATGGACCACTGGTCGGTCTCTGGGTTGTAAAACTCTGCCGTTTCCAGGCACTGGTGACCATCATACCCACCACAGACATAGACCTAACAAAACAGACAGCTTTAATTCAGGATAAAACCTAATTTTTTTTAACTGATGGTAATTAATGTTGTACGTGCAGTCCCACGTTCTCACTCTCTCTCTTGTACATCAATACCTTTCAGTTCCAGATTTACATTCACACAGATGCACATATTTCCAGTCACTACTCAGCAACTTCTAATATTGTTTCCCACTCCACCGACCTTATCATGTAGTGTTGTGCAGCTTGCGTCGCTTCTAGAGAAGTGCATCGATGCTATACAGTTCCACTGGTTCGTTTCGGGTTGGTAGCGTTCTGCGGACCTCAGTCGGGAGTAACCATCAAAGCCTCCTATAGCGTAGATGATTCCCTCCAACACTGTTACACTCACATAACAGCGTCCATAGTACATTGGAGAAACCTCGTGCCAGGCGTGTGTCTTCAAGTCCATCTTGCTCACTCTGTTGAAACGCTCTCTCTGGTCAGTGCCACCGACGCAGTAGAGGAACCCATCCAGGCAGACGGTGCCGTGATAGGCCCGGGGACATTCCAGACTGTGTGCGACCTTGACCCACTGGCCAGCGCAGACATCGAACGCCTCAATGTCTGAAATTGGATTATTGGCCCTCCAGCCTCCCACGGCGAGCAAGATGACACATGGGAGACGGGGACGGGCAAGGACGTTGCGGAAACCAGACACGGGGAATTTTCGCCGGATCTTCCACTGGATCGCTTTAATGGCTTCACTGGCCATTTGCTGGCACTCAGGGTTGTTCATCACCAAGTCGTTGGACATCAAGTCAGTATAAATGCAACGCATTGTTGTCAAGGCTAGTCGGACCTAAACAAAGACAAGAGTGGTTTTTAATGGAAACACCAAACCTAACTCTAACTCTAACGACACCAACAAAGCACAAACTATGACCCTGACCTAATCCCAATTAAAACCTAAACTTTATCTAAAAGTGCAGGCCTTTCATCAACTATAATCCTTAACACCAACATTAACGATAACCAAACCCGAACCCTAATGTATTCCAGCTAACCTAAGCACTAAACCTATTCATAATCCAACTCTATTCTGGATCATTAATTTTTTATGCCATATGATTCACCGATGGCTGATATTATTTGTCTGAATTGGTTATTATATAAAAAATTAAAATACAAAAGCCTGTCTACTAAATGTCATACATGTGCTTAAAGCCTTGCTCATACTGACATGATTACCTTAGACAAAAGCATGGCAGTGTGTTTTTCTCTCTCTTCAGATCTGTGGCAAATCCAGCGACTGATGGCCGTAAACACTGTACTTTCTGTCTTTACGTTGAGCTCATCTCTGTCGAGGATTCCCGCGAGCTCCTGCACAGAGAGCTGCAGGAACTCATCGCAGGGAAAAACCTCTTCAAAGTGATGAGTGATGTAGTGGTGGGCTCTGTGGCGCAGTTCACACTTGACAACATTTGTCAGCTGCCAGATGCCGATGCAGTTTTCTGGACAGAGCTGTCCAGAGAGGAAGTCTGAGCAGGCTTGCACCAGAGCTATTACATTGAGCATATCGGCGGCTAACAGTAACTCCTCTACGTTGTCCTTTGTCACGGTAACAGAGTCAGTGTATGCATATTCAATGATGAGCTGCATCGAGTCAGGAGACAGGCCGTAGATGTCAAACACCATGTTTGCGGTGGACTGGTACTTGAACAGAGCTCTGTAGATTGAAGAGGATTGAAGGACAACAGAGAAATGAATGGGGGCTTTCATTGGAATGTTCTTACATTTTTCAAAAACAGTTGAATGAATGTGAAGGGGAAAAAAAACAGGAAGTGAAAACAGGAAGGTAAAGTCTATGTTGCATGGTCCTTAACATGTGTTAAAGTAAAGAAAACTATTACATTTATTTCAACCAATTTATAAATAGTTATGCTGCAACTCCAAGTTGAGGTAGAACAAGAAATAATCCTTTTTTTAAACCAGTGTTTCCCAAACTCTTTTTTTCTGGTGACCCATATTTTAAAAGTCACAAACCTTTGGGAGGACCAAGGGTCACGACCCAGTCTTTTGGAAACAATGTTCTAAACTATACAATGTTCAGAGCAACATCCGAGAGCTGTTATTATTATATTATTATTTAAAGGTAAATAAACATTTTGTGGTCAATCCAGTTAAATAAGAATTCATAAGAAAACAAACAATAATCCATTAATCGACTCACCCGAAAAATGGACTGCAGTTACAGAGGATGATCTTGTGGGTTTTAAACTCGGCATCCTCCACTCTGATGACTGCATCATGATAATTACCCTCGAGACGAATCTCATTAAAAAGTGAGATCTTCATCTTTGAAGACACGTTGAACTCCGGCGGCCGTGGTGCGTCTGTTGGTTCCTCATCTTTGGTATTTATGACAGACAGCATCTGCAATGTGAAAATACGATAATTCTACAAAGTAGAATTATCCATTTGATTGTGATATATTTTTATACATATTCTGTTTTTACCTCTGGATTCAATTTTTTCAACGATATCTATGATGTCACATAGATCAAAGAATTTTAGAACTTTTAACCTTTATTACATCACAGGTGGGTGTGGCATTTACGGGCATTTTGAACTATTTAATCTCCTGTTAATTTCCTGTTAATCTCCTGAATTTATTAAATTTGGTAAAATTTTTGTTTGTATTGTTTTTTTTTTTTCAATAGAAAGCTCCACGATCTTGGAGTGACGCCAGCATATGTGATGTTACTGTGAAGCTGCAACGTTGCGGTGAAAGTCTGTGTTGGAATTCAGGGAACACAATGTGTTTTACCGGGAATTCCTTGGAATTTTTTTATTTGTGTTTCATCGGCACTCCATTACGAATAATTCTTGTCCAAATGCATCAGAGAAGTCCTTTCTCTTTGTGTGTCCTTTGCTCCAGGTCAGAACCTGCTTCTTTCTAATTTTTGGATAAAAAACAAAAGGCACGGTTTCCGTTCAGATTTGGTTTAAATTTGACTTTTGATCCAATAAAACAGCACCTCTCGACAAAGATACAAAGCTTTATTATTATTGTGTGTATTATCATGTTGTGGACCACAAACTCTCTCTGCTGAGTACAGGGGCTGTAGAGGCATGTGGAGACCTGTGAAAAGACTAGAACTGTCAGCTGCTATGCAGATAGCAGAGTGTTGCTGTAGGTGTGGCCAAAAAAACCTGTAACTACTTCACCGGGAAGAATGTAACCTGAGCTAAAAAGGGCGGAAGCACCAAAGTGACACAAATCACTTTTCTTCTTCCTCCTAAGAGAAGAGAGTCCTGTTTTTATTTTGCAAGAGGAATAATAAAAAAAATCCTCTGTCTTTCAAATTGTATGAAACAGGAATAGACTGAACCAGCAGTGAAGTTTTTCAACAGCCTATAGAAAACAATGAAGCCAAATTTAGGATCATGGAAGAAAGACAACGTCTCCAGAATGGACAAATACATGGAGGACATGCCGCAGGTAGGACTTCAGTTTGTGTGACATCATCAAACATCAGCGTCTATAAATAAATGAATGGGTTTTTTTTTTATTAGAAAATGTGGAATGAAGGCTTTTCAAATCACTACATGAGTTTTCATGTAGTGATTTGAAAAGCCTTCAAAACAGCTTCTCTGTATTCTTGGTTCCTGAGAAAAACTACCCCCACTTTCATTTACGTGTGTCTGTCAGTTATGGTAATGCTCGTGGGAGAGCTTCCTTTTTTCTACTTGACTTCCCAGTTATCGGTAATTTCCAACGACCAAATCATTACTGTATTGTCACACCTTTCTTACAGTGTGGTCCTCCAGTGACGGTGTGTTCTACCGCAGCTGACACAGGGATATTACACTACATGTAAATGAATTCAATTGAATGAACGAAAAAAAATAGATATATAAAAATAGATATATATATAGATATTCTAAGTCAAGGATGTGAAAATGTTTGCATTTCACAGAAGTTCCTCAAGCTTCAAATACAATCTCATCACCGAGAGTTGATTTTTAAACATTTTGATTTAAAATGACAGAATGATAATTATTCTTCCTTAATTAATCTTGTAGTTATGATTAATCTATAGCATTGTTTCCCAAAGACTGGGTCGCGACCCTCTGGTAGGTCACAAGAATTTTTTTCTCATCATCATCTCGCATCACGTTTCGTAGGAGTTTACGAATAATGTCTTATCGACTTGGGTCACGAATGTTTGTGACTTTTAAAATATGGGTGCCCATATTTTAATCAGATTAAAAAATTTGAGAGCCCTATAAAAATACAACCATGTCCTGGAGGTTAAAGTAATTATTATTATTATTATTTTTTACCACAGCATACAAAATGTAAAAATATTTGACCCTCGATTTTGATACGTGTTTTGATCGCAGCTGAGCAACGAGATGCAGCTCAGCATAATGAACAAGGTGAAAAGCGGAGAGCTGTCCATCGAAGACGCTCTGACCCAGGCCCGGAGGAACCGAGATCAGCTGCTCACACAGAAGAGTCTGGCTGAAGAGGTAACACCCTGAGCCCTGAAGACAGTTTACGGTCTAATTAAATCACAGATTACAGCGTGTATTGTGAAGTTTCCACTGCAGAGCCTGTTTGATCAGTTTTAAAATGAGAAAGTAGCACCACTTCATAGCAAATCATTTATGGTGGATTTTTTTTTTTTTTTTTTAATTGTCATTACAGGAAGAGCAGACAACTCAGTATAACTTCAGTGTTAACAAACATGGACGCTACAGGTGGCAGAAGCGGGTTATTCAGGTGAGTCCACATACAATAGAAGCAACAAGTTTCCTGTACAGTAAAGTGGTTTAAAAGTTGTGCAAGGACACAACTACGTAGAAAGGGGAATTGACGTCACACTGCCATGTTCTGCCCAATCAGAATCGAGAAGTGTTGTCCCAACCCTTTAATATGAAATGCCATTGTGTTTTGTGAAATGTTGTTGTGTTTTGACCCTCAGGGGCCACCGTACATTACTGCTGATAATCTGATTACAATGAGCTTTCAGTAGCATAACAATCATTACGTCACTTTATTTTTTATTTTTATTTTGTAGGATTTTTTTCGAGATCTGTTAAAGCAACTGTGTGATAAATCCAGACTGTAAAGGTCATAACTTTCAGTTTCTGTTGCTTTTGAGGAGTTGCTATATCTAAATGATTCGTTTGGCTGCTGTAATGTCATGTAATACTGAGGTACAAAAGTGAAACTTACCGCCTCGGCGTAACTGGCCTGCCTCCTCTGTCGTTACACAGATTGACTTCAAGACCAAGATGCTGTGCAGCATAGAGAAGGGCATCGTCAAGAGGCAGCTTCCCTTCTCCAGGGTGAAGAGCTGTGACGATGGAGTCGGCTCCAGGTTCACGATTTCCTTCAAAGAACACCATGACTATGAACTAGAGGCGAGGTCGCTGGAAGACAAACAAAAAGTGAGCATTTAACGTTAATTGTAAAGTGAACGCAAGTTGTCGACTGTGAACTAAAAGTGACTGAGCATCGAAGGTGAAAGAGTCTAGTCTGACAGATGTTTTTGTTTGTTTTGAGCAGATGATACAGCTCGTCAATAAGATCATTTATGGGAACATCTATTGTGATGATGAGGAGGGGACAGGAGACGATCATCAACAGCCTCAGGCGTCACACAGCCTCAGAGAGGGAATCCTCCTGCTACACAGAGGAGGCCTGGCATCGTTCAGATGGATCAAGTGAGCGCTATACACACACACACACACACACATTGTTGTTTTGTCAGCATTTTATGTTGACATTATGCACTCTTTAACTCAGTGGTTTCCTACAATTTTTGGTATGGACCCAATTTTGACCTCACTTCGTTCCAGGTACGAGGTCCAGCTGCACCCAGGTCAGCTGACGTTGATGCCCTTTCGTCGTCACAGCCCTGCTGACAGTGGAGTGACGTCTGCTGTGCCCATGCAAATTGTGATTCACTTGTCTGACGGTGACACCTGTGTGCAGAGAACTTCCAGCCCGGACGCCTTCACTCTGATCACTCACAAAAATCAGTACCAGTGAGTAGGAAAGGACCACTACAACAGTACCAGACATTCAAAGATAAAATCCAGGCCTTGAATAGAGAGGCTTTCTCTTTGATCGATGTTTTTAAGAAGATTATTGTCTAGGCATCAAACTCCTGGCTCGGGGGCCACCCCTGGTCTGCGAACCCTCCTCGTCTGGCCCATGGACAACTAGATTCAATAATAATTAATAATAATAATAGTTTTTTTTCCTTGATGTAATTTTTACAATTTTATTTTCAACTGCTTTGTTTCTTTCAGTCATTAAATGTATCTAGTTGGTCATTTAAAAATGAGGAAAAACGTGTACTCGCTGTTTAACTGTAGTATTACACTTATATTTATATTAAACAAAATATGTTTCGTTTACCATTGAACTAATTGAATAAAATGACAGTGGCAGTTGGAGTTGTTGGATGGGAGTTGGAGACCCCCTGTGTTAGAGAATTTGTAACAAAGATCCTTGCTCTTAAATATTTATAAAATAATTTTGATTTTTTTTTTTTTTCAGATTTAAAGTTCTTTTATCCGATCAAGCCACGACTCAAAATGCCGCCCAGAAGGAGCGAGACGCCTGGGTCACAGCCATCGACAAACTGTGTCTAGACTGGAAGAGGAAGTCCAAGGGAGATTATGGATTTTTTGAAACCTGGACATTACGAGACATCAGCATAGGGGAAGACCCAGAGGACTCCAGCTCAGACCTGGAGTCAAGTGGTGGTTTCACTGGAAGTAGAACATCCCCAACCAAACCTCCAGTCGACTGTTCAAACACAGAAACCAGGACACAAAGCAGAAGTGACGAATCAGCTGCTTCTACTAAGACTGTCCCTGAACCTCGCACCACAGAGACGGCTGATGTGGATATTTTACCACCACACTCATCTCCTCCCTTAACACCCACCATTCCTACACCCCCACCCTTTCTACCAACCCCAGTGCCAGAGACCCCCAAGAGTAAACCGTCCCCATCATCTCAGGTCAAAATCCCTTCTCCTCCAAATATTCCTCTCCCTCCACCGTTACCTTCCAAAGCCAGTACATTGTCAAGAAAACCACAGACCAAGGCTTTTCACTGGGACCAAGTCAATCAGGAAAAGGTAAAAGCAACATGTTTCTTTCAAACTTCAAACTTTAAAAAACAAAAACTGTGCGTGTCACTAGGTCAAAAACAACTTTTCATTCAGTGAGTAA
>NC_024316.1:15300920-15306090 GCF_000523025.1 Cynoglossus semilaevis | reverse complement strand
TTGATTTCCTCATTTGCTCTCGTGGCAGATTGCAAAATCATTTTGGAAGCAACAAAGTCCCAGGACAATTGAAGTAGACACTACACGTCTATATGAGCAATTTGCCGTTAAGAGTCTGGGGACGTTTGCTGCGGTGGAGCACAACAACACCCAGGAGATTCTGCTGGACAAGAAGATCGCACACAACTTCAGTGAGTGACTCAACTGGTGTTGTGTTGTTTAAGACATGCAAAACAAACCCTCAGAGTGTGTTAAAAAAAGAATCTGGTTTGTTTAATATGAATGAAACTAGTTGAGCCATCAGGGACATGAAGGGTACAAATGTGCTTTTTCTTTAAAACAACCACCAGAGGGCACCACCATAAGCTATACAGTAGTTAAAACATAAGGTCTGCAGACCAAAACTGTCCCGCAAAAAAATGTTATTAGTCCAAAGGAGAAACAATAAAAGGGTCAAATTAAATAGACAATCACTAATAGTTTCTAATTGTTTTTTTTTTGTTTTACATACATTTTATATATGTATATATAACAGGTAAAAAGGATGTATAACTACATTTAAAACAGATCCAATCGGATTATTTCACAAAAAAATAGCCAGCATTTTGCATTATAAAATCAGAATGGTTTAAATTATTGAACAGGAAGTCAAATAATAATGAGTGAGAGGTCGTTGAGTTGAAGAGTTGAGGAGTGTAATGGCTGAGAGTTCATGAAATGTTTCATTTTTTAAAAAATATTTTTGCCCTTAAAACAGAAGTAAAGTTGATAGATCTGTTGTTACTATACTGTATATAATAATGATATACGTTATGGACCAGGTTGTGCTGTTTGGCAAAGAAAATACAAATTACAATAAATATTAAAATTTAGATTTTTATAAATTATACTATTTATAATTTACATTTATTTTAGAACTTTGTCTCCCATATTACTTTTTTAAAATCCTTTTTGAAATAATGACAAGGCTGTAGTGTGTAGCAGCAGTGACACTACAGTGGCTGTGAAGCAGGTAGATGGGTGTTCCCAACTATAACTGCAGGGGGCAGTGTTTCACTAGTCCAGCGCTACATCTGGCCTCGCAGAGAGACTGTGAAGTGGAACGTGCTTCGTCTCTCATCTAATCGGTTTTTCACTCTGGATTAACTTCGTGTAGCTTTTATATTTTAAGACCTGAACCGAGGGAAAGCTTTTCAGATGCTTTTCCTCGCAAGTTCGACGACACACAGACACTGGAGGAACCCAGAGGTCGTGGTGGTCCATTGTTTATTGGTCTGCTGTGCAGCGATCTCTGTGTCAGGCTTTAACACAGTCGAACTCAAAGAGTGGGTCGGGAGCCACAGATTGATTTTTAGGTAGATACATTTTTTGTAAAATTGTTGTATTATATGCTATAAGTGCATTTGGTTCCTTTCGAGGTCTATTCAACACAATATTTTGTTCCTTTAGCACAGATAACAGTAGGCGTTGTGTATAAGAAACAACAAACATGCAAAATGGTTCCTTTCGAGGTCTATTCAACAAAACATTTTGTTGCTTTAGCATAAATAACAGCAGGCGTTGTGTATAAGAAACAACAAACAAACAAACAAACAAAGATTAAATAAAATAGTGCAGGATCAAATTATTGTACAGCAGTGAAAGAGTTATTTTGGAATATACCAACAGTCAGTAGAGCAGAATTTCTTATTTTGCAGAAAATATTGAAAGTGAAACCAAAGTCAATACCACAAAACAGAAGATTAAAAGACTTTTATCTTCGGTGCTTTTCGTGATCCTGGTGTGTGTGTGTGTGTGTGTGTGTGTATAGAACACCTGTCCGTCCTGTATTGGTATTTACCCTGAGAGCCCCGGTGCATGCAGCCTATTTATGACTGGAAATGTCGCACTCCTAATTAAAAGTCCACCTGTGGCTCCGTGCACACAGTGGGTCTCACTCTCCATCTCCATACTTCAGTTTGCCAGGGCAACGCTGGGTTTTCTTCAGCGCCAGTCGACAACGTGCTTGATTTGCACATTTTGTGTGTGTGTTTATTTTTCTTTGTTCTTTTGCTGTGGTTCTGGTGTTTGTGATGAACAAAACAATCTCAGATAAAAACCTCTGCGGTGTTGAAATTAATTTCTCAGGTGGTTAGTGCCAAGGATTACCAGACTTGTGGATTCAAATTCCTAACCAGAACATTTTCCCATGAGTCACTGATTCTGCCTTTTTAGTGTCAATGAATGTATTTGTGACTTAAATCTGCCATTAATTACTGTTAATGTTAACTGAAGGGATATGTAATAAGTGATCGCGCTGTCAAAAAGTTCTAAGACAAATGAACAAATCTTTATTCTCTCCTCAGCCTTGACTTGATTGAATGCAATTTATACATTTCCCTCAGGCGTTTTAGTGAAAAGTAATTAAGGAAGAGCTTTTGTCTTCACCATGTTCTTTGACTCATTTCACAAGTTAAGAGCACTATCTGTCAAGAGGAAACCTTCATGTTGCATTGAACATGTCAACTTTTTTTTTTCTTTTAGACATTTTTCTCAAAAGTTTTCCCGTGCTGCCCGGAGAGCTGAAGGACAAACTCTTTATTTTAAATAAAGACGATGGAGGGCTGTCGGACGAACACATCATGTCGCTCAAGAGGTATGGCCTCATGTCAGCGAAGCATTGATTTGTGTTAATCTGTCATTGCACCACGGCTGATGAGTTAAAATTAGAAAAAATATTTAACATATTTAATTTTGATCAATCATGTAGGTAGTGCTGAATTAATTCCGATTAATCACGATCAAGATAAAATATTGATGTATGTTTATTTGTGACTAAATGATGAAATTATTAATATTTCAAAAAATGTCAAGAAGGTATAACTGGAAATTTATCTTTGTAGAGTTGGAGTGTTTTGATCTCTGTCCATCTTGACAGTGACTCTTGTCTTGACTATTTTAAGCTCTAGGTGTTTTGGTGAAATGAAAACGCTTTCCCACAGTGTGTGTAAATAACAAGTTTATCGACCATCTGTAGTAGAGCAACTATAGGTGGATGAACAGAAGTTATTTGTTAACTGGTAATTTTGACAGCCTAAGTGAAAATGTTTTCACTTACACTTTTCACTGTCCGAGTCTGCTACAGTTTGTCTGTTCAAGACGTTGTGACTGTGTTTTAAACCCACAGGACAACAAATCATCAGCGAGGGAGGTGAGTGTGCGTGACCACATCAATGAAGTGGAAAAAAAAGTTACACTTCACACAAGGAAAACACCAAGCGTTTACAAAAGTTATCAGTGTGTTCCAATACTAAAGAGTAGACGCCAGAGCCCTTTAACAGAGCGGCATTCTAATAAAAGTTTAATCTGCGGTTATTTGTGGAGATGGAGACTATTGACATGCCCTGAGGAATTCAACTCTGAAAGCAAGTAAAATGCTTTCTGATTCCTACCTGCAGTTTGCTCAGTGGCCCTGGATGCTGACCCCCCCGCGAGGGGAGGGTGATCTAATGCACTGTGTGCAGGGTTTTATTTATTCAATGAAAACCTAATATATACAGTATTTTAATATGCTGTGGCATCAGCCCCGGAAAAAAAAAACAATCTTGAAAGGACTACTCCCAACTGCAATATTACAGATGGCTGGTACTCCAGTGGCACATTGCCTGGTTCATGAAAAAAGGGAATGCCTTCAGTAGGAGGTCAGAATGCAGATGGGAATGACAGGAGGAGGAAGAAGAGTAGGAGGAGGAGGAGGAGGAGGAGGATGTCCAGGTTTAAACGACTGGGTTCAAATTCAGTGCAAGTGAGTAAATGACTGTTTCCATCAGCGTCTCACAGCTTTATAGAAGCTGATGAGGACCATCAACGCTACTTGGATGTTTAATCACTTCCTGTAGAAATCAATGTCATGGTCACGGTCCAAGAGACAGAGAGACAGGATGTGGTCGCGAACAAGAGGGGACGACAGATCTGTGCGTCAACATGTATGTTTCACATTTCTGTCGCATGAAAAATAAATCGTGAGGTAATAAATAAGAGGTTATTTAAAATAGTAAAATATGTACAGTATATCACTGACAATATGTCAGAAAATTCTACGACAGGTTTTACTAAGTAAAACATGTCAAAGTACGTCTCTCAGGCCGTTCTGTACTCATTATGTATTTGTTAAACGCCGACCAGTGTTACATTTACATTAAGGTTCAAAACCCGTACAAGACGGACAATTTTTAACCACACTTGAAAGGTAACGTGTTTGAATTATTAAAACTGATTTTTTTTTCTTTTCCAAAAACTGAGAAAAACATTTGAAAGGAACTGGATTTCAGTCCTTTGACGAGGTAGAGAAGCAGGTATTGACCAGGTCAGAGAAACATCCCTTAGATGTAAAATTCATGGAAACTTGCAAAGGTTTTTTTAAGTCAAATTGAAAATACACATATGAGAGAGCTGTGTTTCCAAACTAAAATAGCTGCAGTGTTAAAGTGTACATTTTCTTCCTCCCACACAGAATGTCAACAGATTTGTTTTTTTTTGAGTGTTCACTTGCTGCCGTCATCACTACTGTTTTCCACTACAGCTGTTTTCAGTGGAAAACACCAACCATTGACCACCTGGCCAACACCAAACTACACACAGACAAACTGATGAAGCAGCTGGTGAACAAAGTGAAGCATTTACAAGTTAAACAGCCGTCACTGCACCACAACAAATCTGATTTTTTTTTCTTCCGAGTACAAACAATTAGCTCACTTGATACTTACAATTTATTTTCCACTTTGATCTTTAACAGAGATTGAACGTGTGCCAAGAGACACAGAGAGTGAAAAGCCTTCACACGTCACATTCCAAATAACGAAAACAAGAGAGGGCTTGATGTGTAAATACAATATGGAACTGTTTGCTGATGAAACTCAAGTGTGGATGTGAAGTGTGTACAGTCTGTTTACACCGGCACAGAGTGGCTGAGTAATCAGCTTCTGCCGTTTTAATGAGGATATCTTTAATGAGATAAAGTTGGCGTAGTGTTTACTTTCAACAAGCTTAATATTTATCACTTCATCCATATGGAACAGACATAAAAGATTTGCTAAGACTGAGGTTAAAGGACTTCAAATGTTGAACTATTCGGTGGAGATTGATACTGATGTGAGATATATTTTCACATTATCACCGAACTTCACGCTGC
>NC_024316.1:15297259-15300876 GCF_000523025.1 Cynoglossus semilaevis | reverse complement strand
CACCAAGCATCTTGTTTAAACAGACTTTTCACACCGCTTTTCCGCAGCTATTTCTTCCAGACATTGAATACAATTTGCAGATTGCTCAACAATAATACCTTTGCCATCACCAGCACTGCTTTATATTTAAAGCTGCTAATGGGAAATATATAACAAAGACAAATAAAAAACACTTCACCAAGCTGTGATCTCTGCCTTCAAACTATTCAACAGAGCATGACCAAAGACAAATAAAAAACACTTGCCTTCAAACTATTCAACAGAGCATGAAAAAACACCAACCCTCCGCCCCCTCTCCAAAAACCCCAAAACCATTCACATTGACATGGAAAAAAATAAAAAAAACTTCCTTAAATGTGAATATAATTCTAAATACGTTTTATCGTGATGAACTGCGTACCTGTCCAGGGAGTGAACCCTACCTTTAAAGGAAGAAGCAATGATGGAGATCATCACTATTGTATCTTAGAGTTAATAATTTGGGGGACGTCTGTGCGTCTCTCCCACCTCCCCCGTCTCGCTCTGTTTGCCAGAGTCTGATGCGTCCTAGTCATCTGTGCAGGTTCACGCAATGTCAGCTGGGATTGGCTCCAGCTCCTCCTACTAGGATGGATGAATATTGATGTCAAATATTTAAATCACTCTCAGTGATGTTTTATTTTTTTGATTTTTTTTTTCTGTCCTAGGTACGTGCCCACCATCGAAGACGTGGACATGTACAAATCCCATAAAGGCCCTGTGACCGACCTACACATTGTAGACCAGTACATGATGGAGGTACGTTTATTCCATTAAAAAAAATAATCAGTGACTTTCTGACCACCTTTTCCAGACGACTTTCAGCACCATAACCACAGCAAACTCAAATGACCTCACGGTCACGCTGCTCAGCGTTTTAGCAGCCCTGCCGAGTCCTAATTCACACACTACGGGTGTCGTGACAAGATCTCATCATCATGTGGTAATCACCCTACAGCAGCCCGCCGGTGGTCCAACCTACATATGGGTTGGCTGCAGACGGGATAACAGCTGAACAGCAGGATCAGCCCACACTGTCTCTGAGGGAAATTTAACACCAAGGTGTTGGCAGAACTCACGTAGGCCAACTTCTGGCAGGACAGGCCTTCTCTGCCTGCCAGTTTCAACAAATGTTTTTTTAATGGTGTCAGCTGCAGCATTCAAAAACTTCACTGAGTAAAAACTCAAAGATTCTCAACACGAGTCTGAGTTTGTTGTCTGCGTTAAACCCCGGCAAGCAAGGGAATTCTTCAGTGCTTTCGCAGCAAAACCTGCGATTTGAACCGACAATCCTTCGATACCAAGTCCAGGACATGTGTTCACACTAAAATTAAACAATCATACGTCCTCTTGTCTTCTTTACTATAACAAAAACCATCTTCATCAAGCTCTTCTGTCCTTGTCCGTCCATCAGAGGTAACCACAACTAAATAAGGCAAATAAAAAAAGTCCATGAACTAAAAACCCCAGCTGAGCAGAGAGTGTCTTTAGTGTCTCTGATAGAAATGCAAACACCTTTTCCACAATTGACCACGTCTAGTCCTACGATGTCCCTGTCCATCACGACTCAACAGACCACATATTCAACCTAGTGGACACGTTCCCTTCTGTTTTACGATGCATTTTCTGTTTCCCCCTCTGAGAGGATCAGGGATGGGGGTGAATGCCGTTCACAGGGCCCGGAGAAAACCTGCAGAACTTGCACGAATGTTCCACACCTAGAGGCGTGAGGCTGAACCCTCCTGGTTATAATGCCCCGAAATGCAAGCCATTAGTGCCCTCTTTTAGAAGTCGTGGCTTTTTTCTTCCACAGAGCCAACGAACACCAGTGTAGTGCATTCGACTGCATTATCCTGATTTCTCTCTGTCCTGTCTGTCCAAGCAACTCAAAGGGCAGCGTCCAAAACATTGAACTGAATCCTGTTTTTTTCAACTGTATTGACTTACTTGTAAATTAATATAAATCAAATAATATTTTTTTTTCAAACTGACAAAAGAACTCCATTTTAGGACACTAATCAAATATTAGGATACAAATATTATTGACATTAAGTTGGAGACACCATAAATAATTTTTTTTTCAAACAGACAAAATAACAGACAATAATCAAATATTAGGGTAAAAATATTATTATTGACATTAAGTTGGAGACACCATTTATATATTTCTACGATTCAACTGATGATCAATGTTGCTCCAAGGTTTCAATATGTTTCTTATGATTCTTTCCAACGTCTGATGATCATGTGGACGTTGTGTCGAACATGTAAAACCCAATGTTGACTTTCAATAACATTTGGATGTTTTGGAGCTGCAGAGACGGCATTTGAAAATTGTCACCATTTAACAGAAGAACAGTACATGCTGTTCCTTCGTCGCCAAAACACTTGTTTCACAGGAGCAACACCTTTCAGATCTGTTGAAGATGAACACGGGAGTTGCTAATTACCAGAAAGAGGAAATATAAAACCCCCACAAGAACACAATTTTCACTTCAAAATAACCAAGCACTATTGAATTAATTAAAACTGCAAGTGCTACCTTGGTGAAGAATCTGTTAGAAAATTTTTTAAATGTGTCACAAAATGTGTCAATACGAGGAGACTGGTGCTTCAAAATTAACGATGATTAATACCGATATAGTGGAGTATTTTTCACAGGTCAGAACTTCCCAAGGGTCAACGTCATTGACAGGGTCGTAGCACCTGACTCTGAGCTGAAGAAATTCTGCCAAATAACAACTACTGATGACACCACGCCTGGGATTATCTCATCACAGCAGTCTGCTTAAATTCCTCCACCTTATCAAACTCTTCTTCCCACTCATGCAGATGTGCAACATCCCATACCTGGACGCACAGCTGGACCTGTTGCTGACTCTCAGAGAGCTGCCCAGCAGCATGATGGACCTGCAGCCCGTGAGTCGACTTCACCTCCTCACTCTAAGGTTGAATAATGTGTCTGCTCCATGTCCACCAGAGCTTAACAATCAAAGCAAAGACACAGAAGGAAACACATATGCAAATGTATTCCTTAATGCGACTACTAATGTTCAGATATGCTGTGGATTTAGACGTAAATGAAAAGAACATCTGGGGAAAACACTGAAAGCTTTTTTTTTTTTCTCTCTCCACTTCTTTTTGACTTTTACATCTGAAGTGGTGAGAAAAGTGTGTTTTATTCTCTCTGCCAGGTGGTTAAGTGATGTGGAAGGTTTTTTCAGAGGCACTTTAAGATACAACTTCTTATTTAATGGAGAGGAATGTGGGGGCATTATTAATACAAGAGCTTTCTTTTTTTTCAAATAATGTAAAACATACAGTTTTCAATTCATTTGATAGAAACCCATAAGACATAAAAAGCAGGTATTTTTGAGGAAGCTGAGAGACAGTACATCTAGAGATTTGATTTAAAGAAACAATATCTTTATTTTTATTTTCAACCAAAAACTCCACATCTTCATTGATAAATGTCTACGTTGCCTGCGGTTAGATGCCGTTGACCCAGTCCAGTGATGTCACAGATGTGAGGTCAAGCCCCAAGCTTGCATTCCTTCTCACCGCGTGGACCAATCACTTTAATGGTCTCCTCATCTTAT
>NC_024316.1:15275139-15296111 GCF_000523025.1 Cynoglossus semilaevis | reverse complement strand
TTAACAAGATTATGGGGGGGGGGGCAGCATCACCCTACCCACACGTGATACGGCCCAGGCGTCTGCCTCTGTGACCTACGCCAAAAGCCAGCTCTGGAGGAAAGCTGCTGTTTCACTGACAATGAATCTTTCATATAAGAACAACATAAAAGGCTGAAACAACACAGACTATAGTGTGAACGTCTGTCACATTGATTTCCCCAAAACAAAGACCTGTCCTACTTTTTTTTAACACCTATATTAAAAAACTTACTTCAACACGACAGGACGTGGATTCTCACAGCTGTAGAATTTTAATCACAGATCAACAACAACGCTCTACAGATTGTACCAGAACGACCCTCTCAGCTCCTGCCCTCAGACATTTCTGGGCTTCAGTGAAAAATTCACTTGTGTCATTTGTGTGCAGCGCTTCATCCCACAAGGTCCAGCCTGCTGTTGCATTTAAACAGAGGAAGGAAGACAACGTGATTACAAATGAGCTGTGACAGTCAGCTCACCTGCAACCGCCCCAGACAGATGTGACTTCATTTTCTAACAGGAAGTTGTCAAAAAGCATCACAGGGAGCCACTGTAGAAGCTATGGGTCTGTCACCAGATGTAGCTACAGAGAACATCCATAGAATTCATTGAACATCTGCCAAAGGATGGCCATGGATGTGGTCTAGATTTTAGTAGAAGCTAAATCCAAGTTTAAAATAATCAGATATTTTATGTAATTTCCCAGTAATACTCAAGTATATTTGATATAACTACAATATACTTTCAAACAAAATACATTTACATAAATATCAAGCAGAAAAAGAAGACTGGATTGTTAATAAAAAAATAAGTTTTTTTCAATAAGAAAAATTCCAATAAAAATCCTGACAACTCGACCTGTTGTTCTTTTCCACGTAGGCAGTTTGTATCAGGCTGACTGCAAACTCCACCCACCACCAGAATAATGGTCCGTCTGACCAGTTGTTACAACTCTGATGGAAGCAGTTTTTTATATTGGTATTGGACACTGCAGCGTGTGAAAATATTGCAGACTGCCTCTGCCATCACCCAGCATTTCTTACTTTTTTTTGTTTGTTTGTTCAGATTTGATTCTCTCTAGCTTCTCTCAGCGTCTGTGATTTAGTCCTGTCTCTCGTCTGCTGCCTGTCTGTGAAACCGAGGATAAGAATGATGGCCCTGTAATCCATTGGCTCTGACAGTAATTTTTCTTTGTCTCGAGCAAAGAGAAAAACATATTGTGCACCGGAAAGATGACACAACAAGAAAGATTAGCTGTTTCATTAAGTTTCAATTTTAGTCTTCACTGTTTGTTCCTGATGGGATTTTTTTTTCTTTCAACTGACTTGATTTATTAAAAAAAAAAAGTATTTTTGGAAAAAAATTGATAGTACATGATCCTGTCTATTGCAGAATAGTTAACACTTTTATTTACCAGCCACTTGGTGAAAACGACGTAGAGGATAAAACTCTTTTCTGTGGTGTGAGTTCTGCAGGTTGAAAGCAGGGAGAGTGAAGAGAATGAACCCAGAGAACGTCTAACCTCGGTTAGTATTGCACAGGAGAAGCTAGGAATCAGACAGGAAGGTGTCAGGGGTGTTCTGAAAAGTAATGAAGTCCGGGGGTGGACGAATTGCATTGTTTAACATTACTACTCTCCAGACAAGTGATCGGCCCACAGAGGCTAGAAACATGGAGGGATCCATTTGACAGAACAGAACAGAACAGAATGTCTAAAGAATCTGAAGTTGACAACAATAATGATGGAGAGATAATAATAATAATCTGAAGAGACAGACATAAAGAGCACAGGGCTGGCAAAATACTAAAATTTTGAATTTAAATTAATCACGGGGTAGCTGTGGATAAATCATGTTTAATCACGATCAAATCTAATAATTCCAAATGATAAAATTATATGTAAAAATTGAAAGAATAGTAAAAGTAAAGAAAGTATTATTATATGTAAAAATTGGAAGAATAGTAAAAGTAAAGAAAGTATTAAAAGTAATTATTTACATTCTTTTTCACAGAGTTGGTCGACTTTAGTCTCCACTGTGCATCTCAACTGTGACTTGTCGAATGTGCCGAGAATCTTCGTCACATTTTGGAATAACAGTGTACCTCGATTATTGGTGATTTATAACAAATACCTATTTAATTATTTGTGATTGGACGTAATTAGTCCACATCAACACTGTGATTAATCTGAGTCAGATTAAATTTTTAATGAGTTGGAAAACTTTAACTAAATAAATCCTGACACATATGTTGGAATAACTGGAAATCCAAAAGCGGTTGTCAGATGTGACATCATGTGTGAGGTCGTTCTCCATCATCTGCCGCTGAACTGACAATAGTTTTCAATGATGACGATGATGCAGTTGGTTCTGGGCAGATACGTCGATATAATGTAGCTAGATATCTGATTTCTCCACTGTGTAATTGAGGCTTTCCCCCTGGATGGCTCTGGGATGTTATTCTTTAAGCAGCAGCATATGGTGGGATTGTTTTTGCCATCTGGCATGGAGCTCATTTAGAATTACAAACTTTTTGTCAAGGACTGCAATTGCCGTAGCATCAATCTACTCTTCACTGCTGCTCATTTTCTTTTCTATTATTTCCTATTTATATTCCGAAGAATTTCTTCAGGCCTGATTAGGCAGGAAAGTAGTGCGATATTCTAGAGGGATATCTGTTCATGACACAATTACATACAAAATAATAATCCCACTAAACAACAAGGCTGGTTTTTTATGATGGAAAATGAGATGCTGTGAAATAGCTGTTTACCTTTTTAATGTAAAACACCGGAGCTTTGATTTATTTTTGTCTATACTTTGTCAGCAAACGCACCGGCCTCAAACAGGGTTCACGTTCACTTCACTTTCATTTCACTCTGCTGTTCACACCGCTGTGTGTCGTTGTTGATGTTAGGTTAAAGTTTAGCTCCTGTTTCATCACAGCTGACATTTAAATGTTGTTTTATGTTGAGTGTATATTTAGACAAAGAACAAAGTTTACTGTCACTTGTCAGTTTTTTTGAAAAAGTTTAAATTAAAATTCTACCACAACCACACACAAAAAAACATCCACAACCACACACATACACACACAGCCCTAATGTGACCATAACACTAACTCTAACTCCAAACTAACTCTCAAACCTCAAATCACCTTATAAACAGACACAAAATAATTCATTATGAATGCCAGAACAGGCTGTGGTTGGCTGCCATCTTAGAGGAGTGCTGAGTGGAGTGGCCCATGAAAACTTCAGCAGTGGTGCAGCCGCAGCTTTGTATTCGCTTCTTAATATTTTACATTAGAGCGTGAGTGCTGCCATTTCCACACAGCGTTAACATATACAGCAGATATTCTGGACAGATTAATGTACTGTATGTGTGAAGGTTGTAGCGCCACCAGATGACAGGCCAGGCTACAGTGAAATGAATAAATCAATGTACCGTACGGGTCTACAGACATAATGGGAAGAGAAAATAAAATCAGACGATCGATGTGGCAGCTGGGGCAAAGGGCTAGGAATAAATCAATAAGGAAAACTATCCTACGAACCCCCCTTTGTGTCAGCACTGCAGAATACTGTCAGTGGCTCCGTGACTCTGTGCAGATGTAACATTATTAAATGGAACAGTGCATGTCTATGGGATACCTGGAAAATGTCACCACTTCCTTCAGCTAAAATGTCTGCAACTAATTAAAGAGAGCTGGCGAAGTTGCGCGACATTCTGGGACACGTTAGACTGAACGTCATACAAGGTGGGTCAAAAGTCTGCCGCCACTTGAACCAATCAACCAATCACACACTAGTGGTTGTAGATGCTGTGTTCCAACAAAGATGACGCAGATGTGAAGTGGTACGATTCATCTGCATAGAGGATTCCATTTTCCATTGAGGATTTATTGAAAAGGATAAAATCTAAGGCAGTTTTAAAAGTCACAAACAAAATGACCCAAGTCAATAGACATTACTGGTAAACTCCTGGGAAACATTATGCAAGATGACCCCCCAAAAAAAAATCTCTTGCGACCCACCTGAGGGTCGCGACCCAGTCTTTGGGAAACAATGATCTAAGGTGAGGTGCATTAGTGTACCATTCTAAACGAGTGAAGAAGAATACAACAGTTATGGCAGTTTACGTGATGTACGGTTTGAGTGACGTTATGGCAGTTTACGTGATGTACGGTTGAGGACAAATGATTATCATTATTATTCTTAAGTTTTCCTCTCATAGTGCCCCCTGGTGGCACCCACTTTCAAAAGCAAAAATGATATTTTTATCATGACATTTTTATACGTAGTGTCACAGAATCATTTTGATGCAATTACGTTGTCGGCACCAGCTTCAAGCGCTGTTACGACTGACTCTGTTACCATAGTAGTATTTGACTCACAAAACGTTGACAGACACTAAGGAAAAGCCGAGGATGTCGGAGGAATGTCAGAAAATCAATGGTATCATTCAGTTCTAAATGTCTAAGCAGTGTAGACGGAGCTGTAAACATCAGGTAGGTCATCCAAAGATCAACTGTCAGATGGGCTCAAGACACGCAGCCTCTCCCAAACACTGGTAATCAATATACATATCTGAGTGGTTTATATAAAGATGAGATGGACTTTAAACATCAAAGCAACTGGTTTCTGAATAAATCTTCTCGCTGCATGTTCGGACGATTGTCCAGACAATCTGCACATTATTATTGCCATATTTGGATTTGTTTGATTTGAAAATAATATGTGGTGGAACGACAGACGAGAATGACTTTGACTCTGTGCCTCTGTGTTTGTCTTGCAGCTGATTAATCAGAAGATTAGAATGTGCCTCCAGCTGTGTGACTGCAGGTCATTTGTGTCCGTGCTGGAGTACCTCCTCGCCATCGGCAATTACCTCAATGAGAACGCCGGAAAGGGAAAGGCCAAGGGATTCCGCCTCTCCTCCTTAACTAAAGTACGACTTCACCACTGTTGCCTGACCTTTGATTGAGTTGCAGCCCTAGGCTAATGAGACTACTCATTGATATACACTTGCAGTCTCCTAGTTTTTCCCGTCTCAACGTGCCTCCTCAAAACACTCAGTCTTCCTCACGTCTTGGACTTAATCACTTGAAAAGTTGTGCGATTGTCTCTTTGTCTTGTTTCACAAGATAAATGAAAGTCAGAGTCTGGCTGCACTGGTTGTAGAAGTAAACTGTCAGTGACTTCAGTCAGTCACTAACTGTGGGTTTTTCCCCCCGTGAACTGAAAGTCCTGGGTGTATTTTAAAGGTGACTTTTAACGTTTTTGGTAATGCTGTCGTTGTCTCGCTTCACTCAAAGGTTTTCCAAAAATATCATGAGGACCGTATCAGTTACATAGCAGCAATTCTAGTATTAACATTATATATTTTTAAAATTTTATTTTACAAGTGCAGCTTAACCCTCTTGACCCCCTGACCTTTAAGCTCATTTCTGAAGTGTTTGCATTTGCATTTGAAGATCCCAATTTCATTGCTCGAGTTGTGCGACAATGGTTTTGTAGGGCTGGGGTTTTCAAAAATTTGGTGCAAAAACATCTTAACACAGTTGGTGCTGGTGAAACTTTTCAGAAATGGTTCCCACGAGTCTGTGCAGTGTGTAAAAAACAAAAAAACAATAGGAAGACCATTTTTTTGGAACTCCCATGACAACTAGAATCAATGAGAGTTTCTGGAAACAGCAAAAGAGGAGGGCGGTTCCATCCCAGAAGGTTGGCCCCGTCATTTGTTTTTCTACGGCAAAGCACAGCAGCACTGCAATAACAAAAAATGAAGCTAAATGATACAACAATTCATTCAGTAAACAGTTCGCACTGGGAAAAGATCCAAAACTTGCAAGGTATGCAAAATTCAATGAAATGCAATTGAACTTTGATGATATTGCGCATATTTTGTGGCATAATATAATATTCTATTATTGCATGTAGGAAAGTGGAGGCAATAACGCACCCAGAGGAAGCAATGAAAAGCACTGACAAAATTTAGAATAGAAAAAATGGACGTTTGAAGAAACAGAATAAGGTTTGCGCTCATACACTGACTGACTGATCACAAAATTTCATTTTTTGTCTCAAAATTTAATAACAGACACATATACTGTTTATGTATTTATCATTATGGGTCATAATTTAATAACAGACACCTATACTGTTTATGTATTTATCATTATGGAAACAAATGGGCTGTAGCAGCATGTAGTAAAAAAATCCTGTTAATTTTAGTACTATTTTTTCAACTGTCATCTTAGATTTTTAGAACTATTTTCCCTTTTCTTCTTCTTTAGTCTGAACTACTCTAATGTGCAGGACCGTCTGGTGGGAGAGCTTGAGAGGCAGCACAGTTGACGCAGGGGTGAAACGTCTCCTGCTCCTCCATTTTAATAAAACTCGAGGCGTTGAGTTTTCACAGAGATGTTTCTAAGTTTAATTGAGAAAAGTGAACCGGGGCTGTTTGAGACTTTTCTTTTTGGCGTTTGTGAAATGAAAAGGCTGACAGCCTTCAACAGGAACACGTCGGGGTTATCTCAAATGTATTATGGTGTTTATTACGGTACTGTGTTCGAGTTCGCTCCTTTGTGTATGTAGAAAACCTGAGAGTGAGGTTAACAACTGCACATAGTAAACAGAGCAGGCGTGACGATGGCAGGCTCTCTGATGACAGTGGTTTGGTGTTGTTCTTAAATTACATCTAAGATGTGAACATAAAGGCCCTGCAGGGGGCGGTAGCGGTGGTTAGTACTTCTTCACTTTGAGCCAGAACCTTTATCGACACAACTGGGGATTGGAAATTTATAAAGAAAGTCAATGTTTTTATAGGGTTAATTTAGAAAATGTCCAAATTATACTTGGTTTTGACCATCTAATAACTTCATTGTTTCCAAATTATACTTGACGGTTTTGACCATCTAATAACTTCATTGTAGATATAGTACTGTAGTAGCTACTGATACTTTTGTTCTGCATCAATGTGATTGGTTAAGGCTGGTTGTTGGTGCCAATAGTGAGTACTGATACTTAGTAGAATAGTTACTAGTACTAACTATTTGTACTAAAACTTGTACTTAATACAACAACTACTTAAAAAAAGGAACTAATTACGCAATAATAATACTCTGTAGTCCACTCTACTGCGTCATGATTATTTTTAAGGTGGACTAAGTCCATTCCTTCTAGGTTAAAACCTCTTTTCTTGGAGTTTTTTTTGACAGGGGGACCATACTTTGTCTTTTTTTTTCCAATCCTCAGCTTCCGCAGCTTCGTGGGAAAGACAAGTCGTTCACCTTGACCCATGCCCTTGTGGAGCAGATCATGTTACATGACCCAATCTTGGCCATTTTTACCCAAGAGTTGGCAGAATTTGAAACTGTCCCAGGAGGTATTTGCTAAATGACATTTGATCAAAGCTGTTGAAACTGTTGGGTTTGTTATAATCCAGGTCTGTTTTTTTTTCTCTTTTATTTTTGGACAGCGTCCATAAAGGGTCTGACCGCAGAAGTAGACGGTGAGTAGATCACATTCTACTACTGTGTCTAAAGTCTGTAACGATGATCCTCTCTTTATGCAGACGCCAGTTCTGCGTGAGCGAGTGCGACTTGAACATTTACTACGTCTCTGTCAAACGATACTTTTCTTTTTTGCTCTTTCCTGACAAAACCTTCGTCTCAGTCGTTGTCTAGGGGCTACAGCAGCCCAATTTGATATATCGCCTCAATGATGACTTACAAAAAGTTGCCACGAGCGTAAATGCTACACTTCAGCGGATCACACAGGAGACAGCATCAGAGTCTGATTTAAAGCAGCTATTTGCTTCGGCGGTCAAATATGATGGATGGTATCTTAAGTGTGCATATTTGTGTGTGTACTTTGTGTATTCTTCCAGTTTTGAAGAATGAACTGCAGAAAGTGGCTCAGTACAGAAAAACCTTCAAGAAGAGTCATGCTGCAAGCCTCCCCCCCAAATTCTCCAAAGACCTGAAGGTGAGACTCAACGCTTATTTATTTGTGCATTAATTTAAAGTCAAGTTACAGTGATTTGGTGTCACGCTTCTCAACTAAGGCCATGGTTTCCCGTCACATTTCCCTTTTTTTTGCAAGAATGTGTTGATTTCATTTAGTCATTTATTCGCTTTTTTACTTTTAACTTAATCAAATAGTTCTCCCCCTAGTGGTGGATCTATTATATTTTGGTAAAATACACGGTAACAAATAAATGTAAAAGTAGTTTTAACATAAAAAATACACTTTAAAATTTAGAATAATGTATTAGTTATTATTATGAAGTCATTATTTGGGCCGAAACTGATAACAGTGCACTCTGAACTTTTCTTCTTGTTGAAAAAATATGTTTTTTTTCTTTCACCCAAATGCTTGATCAAGATTTAATTATATTTTGGTGAGAGCATATAATATTTCAAAATGTAATTTTGACTTAAGTGACATCACAGATTTGGAACATAGTTTACAGATTTGGAACATATTTAATTCCCATATTCGTAATCGTAATTGTAATAGGGTGCAACCCACCAAATACAACCCATTTTTAGGTGAAAAAACCCCAGTCCCTGTGACGGTTTCATCACTCCAACAATGGATGACCAGACTGATTTCCTCTTTCTGTGCAGGTGGCTGTTGATAAATACAACACAGATCTGGCTGCACTGACAAAGACGTGTGAAGAGATGAAGAAACTCTACGCCGCCGTGCTGGTAATGTCTGACTTATTACTGCAATACCTGTAGTGAGCAGCCGCGGTGATGGATGGCGCTGTGGTCCAGTCATGTCTTACTGACCCACTAAATTATTTGTCATTTTTTGATGTGACACTGGTGGACTGCTGTATACATATTTTAGAGGACGTCACCAGGGTCATTTTTCGGCACGTGCCCTTCGTGGGTCGATCCGTGTCCTCCGCCTCATTTATCTCAAGTATCTACTACTATCTGCTGCTTTGAAACATGTTTTGATACCTCGGTTGATTCCTCTAAATATAAGGGATCGATATCTGCTCTCTGTGTGTCAGCGACAAGGTGTGAGAAACAAGTTCATCGTGACTTCTGAATCTGCAGTGTCACAAAAGTGACTGATGAACAGAAATATCAAAAATAAGAAGGTGAAAATGCTTCCCTGGTGGGTGGCATGATGGGATTTTTCTGAAAAAAAAAAGTCTAACCAGATTTTGTTTTTTTTCTCGTATTTTATATTTGAAGCCTCAACTTTGGCAAAGATTTGTTACGTGTCCCCAATCTGGGTAAACATTTCATTAGTTTTATTCTTTTAATTATGTGAATGAAAAAACATACCGTTTCGACCATTTCTGGCGTTTGTGAGAATCAAATATTTGATTTTTTTTTGTAAATGTTCCTTTAAAGGAGCTCCTTCACACTCAGCTGCAAACAGTTTTAGCATCAGGTGAAGGTCACAGTTGATGATGCAAGCAGAACATTGTCTGCAGGGAATCCTAACACCTCTAAAACTGACACCGTCCACCATTTGGAGGAGCTCATTAATTCCAACCATAAAAATTATGAAGAGAGCAGATGACAAATATTCTTAAAAATCCAAAAGCCTTTGAACAGGAGGCTGAGCTGCTACTACCAGAGCCACAGCACACAGGTGTGTCAGCCACGGCTGACCAATGGTGCCCATGGCATTGTGAAATTGTTTATAATTCTGGGACATTTTCAAAGGTGACAGTGAACTCACCTTGAAACTTTTTTTAGCTAATATTTTAGTGGTTTGAGTCCTAGCAGCCAGGTTTACTCCAGTTCACTGTGTCAACATGGGTAAACTATGAGTACACTCACTCCCTCTGCTGAGACTGGAGTACACAGTGTAATTCTAGCAGGCAAAACAATTCATCCTACGTCTCGGTTAAGTTGGTCTTAGAACACAAACCTTGCGTTGACGTGAACTTGGTTTGCCCTAACAGCATTCATCTAACTCCAGCACAAGTTTAGGCTACCTCTAGAACACATTCCATGCCCATGTATCAATGGGAATCAAACCAGCAGCCCCTGGCACCTACGTAGTCTTTCTTGTACCACAAACACGTCGGCTTTCCCTTAGTGTGCTGTACCAGCGGTTTCTGTTTCCAGCTGAGCCAGATTTTGCCTCTTGGATAAAGATCTATACAAAAGCCGACTTCTTACCCCAGGGCGACCTCAGGGCAAGAATCTACTAAGCCTTCAGCCATTTTTTTTCATTCTTTTTCATGGACATCTACTTCAACCACACTCAGTCTGACTCTTCACCCGTGGCAACATTACAGCAGGGAGTCCCTATCTGGGCCTAAGTGGCTCCGACACAAAAGCTTCGAGGGTCACAGCTGCCCTCGTAACCCTCCCCTGTATCTGTTTTATAACAATCCTAACATCGTCACGTTTACTGGAGGCCTGGATTCTTCCTGTGAGCTGCGTCAACACAGACAAATCATCCTCCCTGCTCACTAACCTGGTTAGATTAGTTCTACGGAGCTAGAGCTTATATTTGACGTCTTAACAGGCGCTCTGTCTCTCTTTACGGAGCCCACACCAAAAACAATCAATACAAGAACAGTGGCCATTTTCTCAGCTTCCCCCGTATCTCTACGGGCGATCCATCATCACAGCCCGTCAGCTCACCTGTCTTGCTGTATTTGACCACTGAGATGTGGTGGTACGAGAGCGAGAGAGAGAGAGAGAGAGCTTCAGGCCTGAAAAAGAAAATGATACACTACAACAACCGAGGGTTTTCTTTCCCTCATGTAAAAAAAAAGAAAAAGAAAAGAAAAGTAGAGAAATGACAGATACTGATGTCTGATGTCTCTGACTGAGATCACACTCTTTATAAAGACAGGTTTAAACCTCATAAGGGTCGTTAATGAGACGCTAACGAGGTGATAATACATGGTTGGGCACCATTTTATAAGCTACAAGAACAATTTTTGGATGATGGAAAGGTATTCCGTTTTAAGGAGAGTGATTAAGATTTAATATTTGAAAGTATATTCTACACTATAAAGGATAAAGACAGTCTCTGTGGCTGTTAATGGGTCTGAACATAATAATCTGTTGATATTAGACTGGAACAAAACAAAAGTGAAAGTTATTTATTGTCCTCTGCCTTAACCCACTACCTTTGTCAGCAGGGGGCAGCAACGGGCATTTTGTGGTTGAAGAATTCTACGAGAGTCTACTGTTATTGTCCAAGCAGTGTTTACATAGTTGCTATGCTAGACAGGAGTGTTAGCATTTTGGCGTAGACACAGTGTCATGAGGGCGAGGCTTAGTGTCTGCGTACGGCGATTCTCAAAAATGTCAAATGAAATCTTAGAAAAAAAAATGAAATATTATGAGCAGTTGTATTCCAATATTCTTCCAGCTGACATAAATTACTTGGGTCAATACCTTTAAGGTGCAGCGCTAATGGCCTTTGAAAGTTTAACAGTTTGACCTTTAAATGCAGCCTAACCTCCGGGCTATGTTTTATATTTTTAATAACGGTGCAGGAAGTGCTAAATTTATCATCGTTGCTGCATATTTGGATCAAAGTCTGGGGAACAAAAATAGATAGAGATGTTCTTTCTATCCATCCATCCATCCATCCATCCATCCATCCATCCGTCCTAAAGAATTATACCTGGAATTCTACAAAATATTCTGTGCCTTGTGACCAGGAATCATTCATCAAGAAAATGGACAAAAATGCAATGATTCTGACAGTGTGGACACCTTGTTGTAATATAATCATCAGTCATACTGCGAGTAAATCCTTCTGAAAACACAACAATCTGCTGGAAAAGTTCTGTAAATAATGACTGGGCCTGACAGATCCTCGGTGCTGTTTAAGACGGAGGCAGGTTTGGGAGAAGGCGTCAGATTTTGACACCTCATTTCACCTGCTGCGTCTATTGTGAAGCCATTTAAAAAGTCAAGGTGTCACATTTTAAGACACGGTGCAGTTGATGTTCATAAATGTTTTGAAAGTCGTCACGCAGTATAGATAATTTTTGTAATTATTTCTTTTTAAACGGTGTTTTGAAAAGCACCCAAAGGAATAAGAGGAAGGAGGAAAGTCATCGTTGACAGTTTGATTTAAAACTGCTGATCACATCTGACCAATCAGATTGCAGTTTGACTCAAACTGACGACCGTGATACTTCCGTAAAAGTCGACAGTTGTCAAATTTAGCTAGACCTGAATCTGTTGTGCAGGATTTAAGAATATGTTTTGTAATGAATAATACATTTTCTATTACTGCGGCAGTACTTTAGTTCGTAGTATTGAAATATTGCTAACTGTTAATTTCTCCTCAAATCTCCATTACTGTGTATTATGGACTTTAAACGTAGATATTTACGCTCCGTGCTGTTTGTGTTTGAGGGCTGCGGAGTGTAACATAACGACACACCTAAATTTCTTTTATATCATTTACTGCTGACATCATCATTCTCACTGTATCAATTATGCAAGTCGGATGTCACCCCGAAAAGAAGAAAGCCTCATGAAGGAGGGGAGCGGGGGGTGGGGGTTGTGAAAACATTTCTGTCTGGGGTGAGGGGGGACAGAAATGAAATTGAGAACCACTGGATTACAGTAAGTTAGATTTACTAAGACTGTAAAGGGGTGACAGAAATGAGAATGAGAACCACGGAATTAGAGTAAGTTAGATTTACTAAGACTGTAAAAGTTAAGGTTATAGAAAGGAGTGCTAACAAACCACCAGTGTGTGTGTGTGTAGAAACAACCCTCTCTCTCTCTCTCTCTCTCTCTCTCTCTCAAATTGCTCTCGTACAAAGTAATGGAATGTCTAAAAATTATAAAATGCTGCACGAGTCGACTGCATACAAGAAGCCAATTAGCGCCACTTAGCCGCTGTGACCCCCGGTGAAAAGGTCTGACCTGAGAACGACAAATATATTTTTAAGCTGTTGACCTGGCAGCTGGCAGGTGTTGAGCGTTAATTTCGCAGCACAGTGAGAGTGGACTTAAAAAATAGATTCCATGCTGAGGCAGTGTATTAGGTAATTATATCAACGACGGTCGTCGGGCAGAAAACGCACACGTCACGGTATCTGCTCACGGTCAGAACTGAGATGAGGATTCAAAAAAGATAGAAAATGACAAACTCAATGATGATGATCAGAAAATGTTATTTAAGATGAGACTGAAGTTTTTCTTTTGAACCTGTCTTTGCAGGTTAAATTTGGAGAACCAGCGAATCAAGACTCTCAAGAACTGTTTGGTACCATCAGTCAGTTTGTGCACGACTTTAAGAGAGCGTACAGTGACATCATATGAGCTACACAACCGTTAAGTATGCTTTAAAAAGGGAAATGTATTCAGTATTTACTGTATTAGGTTTGTTCTTGCTTGGGTTATATACATTATTTTATTGTATAATATGTTCTGGATGTGAATAATTGTACAGAAATAAGAAGTGTTTCTGAGTGTCTTTGGTCAGCGATGACTTTTTGACTTGAAGTTTACTCTGTAAAATTTCCTCTGAAGCCAATCAGTGAGGAGTGATTCTGAGACGTCTGCTTTGTGCACAGATGCTCTGCAGGCAGAGGAATAAAGCAGAGAACACTTCAGAGGCCACACGAGGCTGATGTAGTTTGGTGTGTAATTATTCTGAATACGTAATAAGACCATGGTCAGGGATGTTTCCTCTCCCTCTGCTGCCGCCAGAGCTCCAAGGCTGTCTCTGAGTCAGGACCACAAAGGCACCGTTTCCACCGTACACCGTTTGAGACACACACTCAGCTTTAAAGGCAGAGGGTTATTTTAGCATTGATGTTTTAACACAGCGTGTACATGCCTGACATTTTATTGATTCAGTGAAAAACCCTTTCTTTTAATTTTCCTTTTCTTGTTTTTTTCTTCTCTACGCCACCGTGTCAGCATTTAATTTTTTTCTTTTTAATAATCAACCACTCCGATCTCTTTCCTGTTACATCCCAGGTTTACAACATATATAAACAATTATTGTAAAAAGTATATCTCATTATTTAGGGCTGTAGGGCAGCAGTGGATTTAGTCACAATCAATTATGATTAAGAAGAATGGAATCAGAGAAAAAGTAGATAAAAAAAATAAAAAAATACGAGACAACAAAAACTTTTTTTTCTGATTATTCCCAGAACAGAAAGACAAATAACAAAAATGTAGCTTCACTGAGTTTAGACTGGATGTTAGTCATTACAGTTCATCACAGCTGTGATTTCAAAACGTGAAGTGACATCATCTAAAATTCTCATAAATTTACGACTTGAATAACTTAAACAATTATATTTTAGTATTAAATTTTAAATTAATATTTTATAATGTTACTATAAATACTTTGATATTATTATTATGTTATTTTATATAAATTATTATAAAACTACTGTACATAAAACGTTCTAAAATTGTTTGTTGTTTTTTTCAAGTACTTCAACTCTACGCAGCCACACATCTGTGTGTGTATTTCTTCATATATGATTCGTACCAGTACAACAGACCACAGGAAACAAATGGACCTGGTGTTGATCCACGACCTCAGATGTTGGCTTTTAGAGTTCAGCCGGGCTGTACGTGAGGACGTTCATATTTCCTTGGAAAATGGGCGTCTGAGCAGCATACAGATTTGTCAGACTGCTTTGATAAATTTTGTCTCGGCTTTAAAAAAAAAAAACAACAAAAAAAAAACTTTTTTTTGTTCTGTGGACGGAGCAGGAGCTGATCACAGCCTGTGATGTCCGGAGGCAGGGGCTGATCACAGCCTGTGATGTCTGGGAGAGACAGTTGGAGGAGCTTTACCGTGGATGTGAGGCGTGAGAATCAAATGTAAAACTGCAAATTGCATCCGGCTGGTATTGACTGAAGCATTTTCAAATTCTTGGGCCGAACTGAGAACATTTCTTCTGAGACCCAAAGTTAGAACATCTCTATGAAGGACAGGAGGAGAGTCTGCGTCTCTGATGTCATCTGTGCTTCTTCTTCTTCTACTGCTGCTGTGTTTCTGGCAGACGTCATGTCACATTAACCCTCTCCTTCTCCTGCATTTACATCAATTATTGCCAATTATCCACATTAAAGTTTCTACATATCCTTCTGTTTTGGAGCGTAACCCAAGAAAAAGAACCTACGTAAACGACGGCTGTCGCCTGATGATGTCATCGGTCTGAGATTTCTCTTCTTTCTATGCACACTCACTGCTAGGTATTTATTTCCATTCAAAGGACACGACTTAATTAGATCTCATAAAAAAGCTTCAAATACAGTTGAAAAAAAAATTAAAGGTAAATGACTTTTTTTTTTAATTATTATTTTAAAACTATTTTCTCAACATCTTCACTTCACTGATCCCCAAGGGTGAAAACTCTCTGATCAAATAATTTATATTCAAATATATACAACTAAAACAAAAGAGAATCCAGAAGAGGTTTTCTCCCCATCAATATTTATGTCGGCCATATTTCTGAATCCAATTTCACTTCCAGTGAATCTGTGACTCATAACTTTTCACCATTGACTAATAGCCGACAGTGTTGACCTTTGTGGGAACAAAGAGCTGAGAGTCCAGAATGAAGGAAGCTACGGTTGCTTATTAGACACGCGTGTGTGTGTGTGTGTTGTGTAAAATGAGAAATGTTTGCATTTTTTAAGTTTCTAGCGACCCGTTCCATCGTTTGTGTGTGTACCAATCAGACATCGGCTCAGAGAAAGTAACAGAGAACTTTTAGAAACTACGATTCTGCCTTTGATTTTTTCTCACTGGTGAGAGACAAGAGAATTGACGGCGACAGAACTACGTTGAGACGCACCACATTAGGCACTGATCCGTTTGATATGAGTGGCCGCTGATACAAATCTCATAAAAACAGTCAGCTATTGGGTTTCATTTAGATCGATGCTCCAAATCAACAGTGGCTGACGGGGGAAATCAGACGTTCGCAGGTGCATTAGAGTTTAAAAGTGGCCGTAGAGTTGTGTGTCGCAACCTCCATGATGTGTTTTTTCAAATTGTTCAAAACTCTTCAGATTATATTAGAGCTGATTCATTTCACTCTGTACAGATGTCCCTCTGACTCTGACTGATGGCAGTGATTCAACAAATGTCAACTTTGTTTACATTCAAACAACCTAAGCTAAGTCTCTTTACTCCGTTGGTAACAGGCTGAAGTTCCATGTGTCTCCACTAGTTTTTTTGTTATGATTTTATATATATTAGCTCTGTACACAGATCTTTCTGCACAGATTAAATCAGATTATGGCAGGAATATAAAAACATACACTTCATACTCTACGTAGATGATGCTGTGATTTTTACACCAGCTGAACTGATTGATCACAAGTCAAAACAACAACTTACAAAAACTAAAATAAAAAATAAAAAATAAATGCCAATCTGTGTCTCACCGACACATCATGACTTGGCTTTCTGAGACCTGGTGGTATTTTTTGGAATATCTCATTTGAATCTCAACAAGTTAAATATATTGTATCTGGTATTTTTACTATGTAATTTGTATTTGTTTATATGGCCAACAACTTGAACATAGTTTTAATAAACATATTGGTATTTGCTGCCTTCATATGGCTAGCACATGCTAATTGTTAGCTCATCTACTAGCTGTCCAACTAGCTGTAACTCACAGTGCAGCTCATGTGTCAGGACGCCCAGTCTGGTCACTTCTCCCTGCACTGACTGGTTCCCTCCACAGATGAACATCCATATGTAAAAGTCTATGATTGGATTCATTTTGCTGCATCAGCTGCTGGAGTCTGTCTCTGTGTTCTAACAACTGCTGTGACGCTCTTGGTTTTGTGTGTAAATAAAAAAAAAAATCCAGGGTCATTTTCATCTCATATCTTTCAACGACTCCAGAATAACTCACACACTGAAACAGCACAGCACGCCTGAGCATCAGCATCAGCATCAGCAGCAGCACCAGCATCAGCAGCAATAGGATGAACTTAGCACTGCGAGGAGACAGGGACAGAATGACATCACTCAACATCAGTGGAGGTTACTGGTGTGTAAACCACAGGGGAAACTCATTCTGGTGCCAGATATTTGAATATAAATATACACTCTCCCTGGTAAAGGATGAACTTCAGCGAGGAAAGACAAAAATATATGAGCTAACATTCATACATTAAACTAAAACAAACTAAAAGTTTGTCCAATCATCATGCAATGTTATATATTAAACTAAAACGAACTAAAAGTTTGTCCAATCATCATGCAGATCCCAGCGTCCATGGTCAAGTGTCAAGTGTAACGACTTTTGTGAAAGTTTTTTCTTTGTGTTTTTGGATTAAATCATTGTTTTTCAAGGGTCACCAAGAATATTTGTTTTTGTTTTTTTGTTTTTTTGTTTTTTTGTTAGAGGGATCAAGACATTTTTCTGGAAATACACCTCAAATAAAATGAAATAAAAGTTTTTTTGTCTAACATTGTTATTTGATGTTAGTTTTGGAATACAGTCATGGGCCAAACTGAGTGAGGACGGACACAATAAGGATTTACTGCTTTGTATGAGACAGGAGGACAGAGGTGATGTCCTCACACTTCTAATCTCCCGTCAACACCACGACAGGACACTTTGAATGACACGTTGATTTAATGCAGCATTAAAGGACAGACACGAGTGTCTTTTACTGAACCTCAACATCCCATTACAGGAGTCTCAGCACTTTGGCACATTAAGGACTTTCTGTTTGGCGGTAGGGGGTAGGGGTGGGGGGGGGAATTATAAGTGAGACTAATGGATTTGACATGAAGTTCAGCTCAGTGTCAGGGAGAAGCTGCAGCACAGTGACTGTAGAGTGGAGACAGAGGTCGTCTTCTGTGGGTCTTCATCACGTCTTCTGTGGGACATCACTGAGTTAAAGTTAAGGTCCAGCAGGACAGGTTCTCCTGATGAGTCACTGCATTACAGGGAAACCTGCAGCCATGTTGGACAGAGAGCAGGGACAGGGAGAGGAGTTCAAAGGCTGACGTTCACCTCTGTTTGTATTTGGTTTGATTTAACCGGAGAAAACCAGAAAGGACAGTGACGTGGGAATGATCACACCGTGGATTTTTTTCCTCTCACTCAGAAACGGCTCATGTCGAGTGCATCTTCATTAAAGGCAGCAGAGTTTAGTCGCAGCCTGTTGTGAACAGGGTTGGCGGTTCGAACACCTTTCCGGTAAATTAAGACCCCTGTCTCAATTAGAACTTCCTCCACGTGCGTGCGTAAAGTGGAATCCTGGGCGCGCACAAGCGCAGCGCTTCACTGCGGGCACCAGCTGCGTTATTCGGAGGGTGAGGGTGAGGGCTACGGACGATTCATGGACCGATCCGCCTCTCAGATTGGACCGGTCTTATGAAAAAAACCCTTGACATGGTCTGTGTCGGTCTCATCTGAAAATGAGACGCGCGGACCTCCGTTGGTGAGCAGATTTGAGGTCTTCTGAAGGATTGTGGATATTTCGGGGTCTTTTTTGTTTGTTTCCCGGGGTCTGATTGTGTGATGGGGATATGACACATCTGAGGAACCAGTGAGAGAATTCTTCAGCGTCAGGCGCGTCTGCGGCGGGAGGACCAAGCGGAGGGACTCGGAAACTTGTGTGGCGCAGGAGACCGCGTCTCCCTTTTTTTTCCGCGACGGTGCCGTCAGGGAGGAGAGTGAGGGAGGGAGCCATGGTGAACTCTCTCCTACTCGTCTTCAGCCTGACTGTGCTCTCCGAAGTGGCCAGGGCTCAGAATGACACGGAGCCCATCGTCCTGGAGGGCAAATGCCTGGTGGTCTGCGACTCCAACCCCACCACGGACTGGAAGGCTTCGTCCTCTCCGCTCGGCATCTCCGTGCGCGCCGCCAACTCCAAGGTGGCTTTCTCTGCAGTCCGGAGCAACAACCACGAGCCGTCGGAGATGAGCAACAAAACTCGAATCATCTACTTTGACCAGGTCGAATGATTTCATTGACATCTGTTGTGTTTTGTTTGTTTATCAGCCGGTTATTTTTTTATCGCGATTTTGCTGTTTGAACGATAAATATCGAGTCTGCACTGGTTGTGTTTTTCCACCATTCCACCTCTGTGTGGAGTTATAGGATGAACAAACAAACATATATGTGTAAATATAGTTTCTGAAGTTTGACATGAAGAACTGAGGGCACATTCACCTGCAGCAGGTTTGACAGTGAGAGGACTACATGTCCTGAGGGTGGACATCCTGCAGGGGCAGCACACACACACACACACTCATCACTTTTGGCCCCTTTGCAACAAACCCTTATCATCCTACACATACACACACACACACACACACTCCATCAGCTACACTGCACACCCAAACAAGTTAAGCCAACAAGGATGATCAGATTAGTCACACAGTGGTGGGCAACACTCATCTCCCGCCTTCTCTGCTCAATTACATAACATCACCTCCTAATGTCAGAACAGGCTGCAGGTAATCACGTTTCCACGGCTCCCCATGGGTTTGCCGTCGCTACGTGTGCAAAGGTGAGGTCGGCCCAGGCCCCCGGGGGGCGCAGCGGAGCCTCAAACAGGTGGGAGTCCAGTGGTTGAGACTCAGCAGGAGGTTGAGTGGAGCTGTAAACCCCCCCCCTCCCCCCCCCTCCCCCCCTGTGTCTGCACACTCTGCATCCAATATGACCGGAGAGCATTAGAGAGCATGAGTGACACTCCTGAGACTGGGCCACCTCTCCTGACTGACGTCAGCTGCATTATTCATAGACAGAGAAAACGATATTATTCATGGAAATGCTTTTAGTTCAGTGTTTTCTCGCATGTGTCGCTCACTGACCGAGACTGCGATTCCGTTTTATCTTAAATCCTCCCCCTTTTTGCATCAAAGTATGGCCCCCCTCCTCTCCAAAAAAAAAAAACAAAAAAAGTATCAGTAATATCATTTCCTCATCTCCTCTGTGATCTTTTATTTTCCATTAAAAAAGAGTAAAAAAAAAAACCAAAACCTAAAGGGAGCGTTTTGTTCACTGAGTGGAGATTTTAAATAAATGCCACCTGACTCATAACAGGGGGTGATTTCCTGCTCATGCATATTTAATCCTCGAACCTGATTTGAAATATTGATGAAAGTGGTATTTGAACACTTTGTCACGACGTGATTTCCTCTCTCTCTGTGTGTTTCATTCATCCAGGTCCTCGTCAACATTGGAAACTACTTCACGTTTGAGTCAGTATTTTTGTCCCCGAGAAAAGGAGTCTACAGTTTTAACTTCCACGTCATTAAAGTGTACCAGAGTCAGACCATTCAGGTACCGACGTTTTCTGTTTTCACACTGCTGTCTGAGGAATTTACAAAAAACAAAAAACAAAACCCCGATTTTGGGGCAAAAAACGGGAACTAAAATGGATTAATACAGCTGATCAGAACTCACAATGACTGATGGAGCTTGCATTAGTGTTTCTTCAGGTGAACACCAACAGGGGGCGGTAATTTGTCCTCTGTTAGCAACATTCAGCAACAGTAAAAAAGAAAAAAAGAAAAAAAAAAGAAACCAGTGTCACTGTTGGATTTTCAGCAGAAACCCAACACCTCACTGTCATTTAAATTTAATGACGCCTCTTGCAATAATTAAACATCTATTTACGGATGTAAATAATTAACCGTGAGTTAAAAATGCTGTTAAGAATTTAATCTTGTTGAAATCTAATTACTGAAATATCCAGGATTTTTTTTTAGAAAAAATAAAATACAGAAGGATTGGATTTTTCCACACACAGATTGGTGTTAGCAAAAAAAAAAATTATACCATTTACTTTTGATGGCCTTAGCATGAGCTAATGCTAATGAATTTGTAGCTACATTACAGAGCTACATGCCGTATTACTCGTCAGTGATAACGATGATACATTGTTTGAGGATAAAATGTTGTTATTTCATCCTGTCGACCTTCACCTTACTGTTTGACCTTGAAACTAAAGCACAAGTGGAAGAATTT
>NC_024316.1:15212069-15274899 GCF_000523025.1 Cynoglossus semilaevis | reverse complement strand
GACATTTCTGAGAATAACAGAATAGGATTTCACAGGTGTTCTCAAACTATGGCGCATGTACCGCTGGTGGTACTCATGTACCCTGGCTCCAGCAGGAAGGATTATTAATATGTTATATCCATCCATGCAGAGAGCGCAGGGGGCCAAGGGGAACCCGACAAACCCAGAAAAATAGTCTAATTAGCTCATTAAGGAAATGTTATTTTCCGATACCGTGGCTAGCTTAACGGGGTTTTATTATAGTCATAGAGCTGGTCCATGGATAGCCAAGTACTTTTAGAAGTTTATGGTTTTAAAATTCAAGAACTAAGTTTACTGCTGCTGCATTCATGCTAACGATGCTATTTACAGATATCTGACGCGTCTGATTCGCTGCAAACAAGAACAAATAAATGACTGATGTGCAGAGAAACACTGGTATAAAACCAACTCAGAGGACTGTTCGAGTTATTTTACATTTTTTAAACATCTGTCCCGATGCATTTGGAGTTTTTCTCTATGTCTTTTCACAAACCAGGGGCCAATGGGTGGTGGTAAAAATCCATGCCGCCTCGAGCAACATCCATAAAGATTTCAATGGACAATAAAATCTTTATTCTTTCCTCTTAGGCTAAAAAAACAATCCTAACGTGGATATTTATTTATTTATTTATATCTTTTTTACAGTTCTTTGCTTTGAGCAAAATGTATTGTTGCCGTCTCACGTTGTTTATCATACTTAGCCTCTTTGTCACATTAGCATAATGTGAAAAACAATGAGTATACGCGTTTTTTTGTCGTGAAACTTCATTTACCAGAAAACGTTTTTAACACCGTGAAGCCATAAAGACGGAAGTACAGTCCGTCAAATAAACACAAGGTTTTAATGAGTTTCCTTTTTTTTTCATTGAAGGTCAACCTGATGTTGAATGGGAAACCAGTGATCTCTGCCTTTGCAGGCGACAAAGACGTCACCCGCGAGGCGGCCACTAATGGAGTTCTGCTTTATTTGGAAAAGGAGGACAAAGTATACCTCAAGCTGGAGAAGGGAAACCTAGTGGGCGGATGGCAGTACTCTACGTTTTCCGGCTTTCTCGTCTTCCCTCTGTAGATGAGACGAGATGTCGAACGTACTCTGAATCCTTCATAATGTATCGTCACCTTATAATCTAAACGTTGCCCTACAGTCTGTGGATCGTGGAAAAACGGAGGGAAAATAAAAAATCTAAACATCAGATAAAAGACTAAAGGAACTCATTCACGGTCCATGATGAGGACACTTCCTGTCCAGGTGAAGGACACGCGGTGTTTCCTGTTCTCACATTACACTTCTCTCTCCGTGGGATTCACCGAAGAGAACGCTCATGTTCGGCATACATACTGAGCTCCCGCCTGATGACAGTTTCTGGCTCTATACTACATATGATTTGTATATATTGTATTGTACTTGCATCAGTCGTGCAGTGTGGCATCATCGACGGTTTCAAAAAGACGACGTGTGTGTGTGTGTGTGTGTGTGTAGGGTTGTCACAGTGTTGACAGAATCCGCAAACGGCCGTGCAGCCGGTGGCAGAGACGTCCATTTTGGACAAAGTCTGGTCGAACAAATGAGATGACAGTCCAGTGACCATGAGACAGAGAGAGAGACAGAGAGACAGAGAGAGACAGAGAGTGAACATGAAGTAAAGGTTGTGTTTGAGTCATGCTGCAGTATTAGATCAGACCGTGGTATATCAGTATGAGTACGAGCCGCAGTCAATACGTTTTAAGACAAATGGAAAACATATTTATGGAAATACTAAGTAACAACTTCTGTAGTTAAAAGCGTAAACACGTCCTTGATCAGAGAATGTCAGGTCACAGTCACAGCTTCTCTGCCTCATCTTGGGCTGGAAATCAATTTTCCTTTTTCTTTTTTTTTTTTATTCAGAGTTTGGACGATCATTTCAACAGATTTTTTCTTCCAATTTTGATTTGAAATGAGATGTTTGCTCTGATAAAAAAAAAAAACTTCACTTTTGATGTTGAACAAACCCAGTCAAATGAAACACAACACTTAACACAACGAGAAAATAATTTCAGATCGGTGTGAGAACAGAACATTCACTGATTGGTTTTAAAAATCCTGGCAGGACAGATATACAAAGTATAACTGTTTCTGATAGCAGGTCCATGTACAACGTTTCTTTGTACTGTACAACTCAAGTCAGTGGAGTTGGGGCTTGATGGATTCAAACCCAGGACCTACAGCATGACATGAACCCACTGCACACCTGTCAGCCCCGTCCTTCCTCACATAAAAAAAGTAATTAATGAAGATTTGTAAAGTCAAACAAATGCAAAAACATATCAAATATACTGTTTATACAAAATGATGAGAAAATGGGAACAAAACCCAACGACCGCGGAGAAACAAAACTAGCGCCACAATTGCGCAATATGTCGCGAAAAGGGACGACGAGGAAACGAAATACAAAATGACTTCAAAGACACAATAAAAACGACCGCGACGAGAAACAGAATGTCATTTTTAATCTTTGTGTGTGTTTTTGGTCTTCAGGTCTTGTGGGGGCGGGGTTTCCTGTACAAGTGTGTTTATGGACTTGTTGTGTCACAGAACTTATTAAATCATATTTAAATGTAAACGTTGTCTCTTTGGAATTCAGTTTTTCAGCAACATAATTTATTTGGTAATAAAAAAAGTTTCATTTTTGCAGAACTTCCTGTGATCAGTCCAGAGTAAATGAGTTATTACTTCATCATTTCATCACTGCTGTGTACTGCCGCAGATGATCAAAATGAAAATAATAATAAATAAAAAAAATTATTATGCAGAGGTTATAACTAATTTTAAGTATAAGTTCAATGCAAAAAGTGAACGTTTGGTATCTTTTTGTTCCGGTTCATGTGAGCGCTGCAGCAGTCTTAGCCCCAGCCCCAAATGTTTCTAGGCATCGTCTTCACTGTGTTCAACACCCCCAAATTTTTCTAGGCATCGTCTTCAGTGTGTTCAGAGCCAGTGAAAAAAGACATTAAAACAATGGATATAATAAATAAACAATACAATAATAAAATTACAAACTGTATCATAAAATAATCTTGTTTTTTCTTGCAGTTTTAGGAAAAAAATGTTTTTGTCTAAAGGACCTCAGAAGCATTTTCTAGAAAGAACGGCTTCATTTGAGTTGTGGACATCATCAGGCTGAACGACCCTGATGACGGCCTCGTTCAGCTGAAAGTTTCTGCTTTGATGGCTCGCCGCTCCTTTTTAAGTGTTTAAAGTGAACCGTCGCTGCTCTCATCAGCACCAACGGCACAGTGTTAAATGCAGTGGATATTTTTAGTTGATTCTTCGAGGGATTCAGTTCCAAAATGTAATGAAGTCCAAAAAGGAGCTCAAAGAGCAGCGGTTTAATGGCTTTCATTAAAAAAGTGGCCATTAAAGAAAATGCTGGATGTATTTTCTGAATAAACCTGGAATGACGTTTTTTTACGTTTATTTCAGGATTGTTTTAACCACAGTGACTCGCTGTGACCACGTCTGGACCACAGACCACAGGTTTACATTAAAGAAAATGTATCTGGTCATAGAGTGATACTTCAACCAAACAGGAGCATACTGTAAATGCTGACGCTGAAATCTGTCAACGACTTGTTTCCCAAAAACTGGGTCGCAACCCTGAGGTGGGTCGCAAGAGTTTTTTTTTTGGGTCATCTCAGGAGTTTACTGGTCCGCAGAAAAAAAGTTTGGGAGAACACTGAAATGTGTCAGTAACATTTCATTGGCCCATATTAATAATTATGATAGTAGTAAACATTATTCTAATTTTTAATTTTATTGGCACAAGAAAGGCGTCACCTACAGATATTTGAGCAGTAATTTTGACATGTATCCTCTAGAGAGCGCCAAAGCATCTAGAGAAGTGATGAAAATGGGAAATTAAAAAACTGGACAATAAAATAAAAGTCTGAAACCTGATACTGACAAATTATATATATATGTATATATATGTGTATATATATATATATATACATATATATATATATATGTATGTATGTATATATATATAGCAAATAAAGCAAAGGCTGACCCTTTGCTTATGACTCACAGACCACCAAAGGTCCGGGAACCCCTGGTTGAGAACTACTGGAGGGCAGACATTAAGAGTAGAACCAATAAAATACAGTACGTGTGTATATCAGAGCTATTACTACGGCTGCCTGAATATTCCTTCTGTTTGAGAAGCGTGCAGGCGTTTGGATAAGTTTCCTATCACTCTGTGTTTGAAATAAATCTTCCGCCCGACAACCTCATGCTTTATGGATGTTAATAAAGTTTAATGGGCATCTGAGCGGCCTAATTGGTTAACGGGCCGATAATAAACAGACTTCTGTCACACTCGCTGAGCGTAAATGGCCTGAACTGGACAGCCGGCAGCTCATGAATTATTAACTTGCTGAACTGTTTGTCTTGTTGTGAGCGCCTGCGTCTCCAGCGTCTCCAGTGTCTGACGTCTGTCCTCGTCTGTTTCTGCTGCAGTGCTGACAGGGAGGCTCTCTGTCAGTGTGTTTGTCTTAAAAAAAACAATAATCACCTTCACCCTTGACTTCTTGTCATCTGTGTGATTTTCAGTTTTTTGAGTCTAATTGGTTGGAATTCATGTCGTGACCTACGTTTGGTCCGTGTTTGTTGAGTCGTCCTTGGAATATCTGCCATTTTGGAAAGACCAAACGACCTACATTCCTTTGTAATTAGCCACCTTCCTTTTGTTTGTAATTATCACAGCTCAAACCAAAGACACAGAGTTGAAAATGTACTCACTGTAACATCAAAGCAAATATGTAGTAAATCCATCAGAAAATGTTGGTTTTACTTCAGTATTTAATGATACGCATCAGAAACAATGTTTACGAGATAACACGGATCCTGACAGGAAGTCGACCGCATGTCGCTTCAGTTTCCCTGAGTTTCAGACGGAAGGTTATCCCGAGAAGACGATACACTCTGTGATTGTTCAGCTGTGCAGCTGCGAGACAAAAGTGTGCCACAGGAAAAGTAGATTTCTGCTCGGCGAGTCGTCAGGACTGCAGGGTGGCAGGTGTGCCGCCTGGAATTTTAAAGCTAATGCTGACCTTTTTACTGGCATTTCACAGGTGTGATTGAATATATTGTCTCTAAACAGTGTAGCACTTCACACAGCACTTGCTCTGAGATCTGCAGTGCTGTGTGTTCACTTTGATAGCATCCAGAGGGACACATAACCCCTGAACTGAATTATAACTCAGCAGTCCACACGCACACACACACACACACACATACACGAGCCTTTCTTAACATAAAAACAACAGCGATCCTTCCAGGTGTGGGACCCACTTAAAAACACATTTTCTGACGTTGTGAAAACAAATCTTGCGGCTGAACTTCTTCCAGCCTGGAAATCCATCATGTAAATCATTAATCTCCTTTGGTTTAACGAGCACCGAAGTGAATACGGATCAAAGAGTGGGAAAAAAAAGGTTCTTCAGTGTTCTGTATTTAAGAGAGTGAGAAACAGTGAGAGGGCACAGAAAGGTTGGGGTTTTTTTTTAGTTTATCTTTAGCTTCAAATGCTAACTCTTCACTTTTAGACTGGGGCTCTTCAAGGTTTTCACACCAAGGAATCCCAAACTGACCTGTAAGATTGTGTTGATAATAAACTGGACCAACTGCCATACATTTCATAGAAGCACATCATGCTTAAAATACCACCTCCATAGTCTACTGTCTAAAATAAGACCGCCAAACAAATCGGTCCCCTAGGGGCCCAGTATGGCGCTCTTAATGAAAAATGCTAATATTTACGGCTCGTGGGCCAATATTGGTCCCCTAGGGGCCCAGTACGGCGCTCTTAATGAAAAATGCTAATATTCCTGGACTTTTTCTGCATGAAAACAAGGGCAAAAATATGGACGTATTTTTATTTATTTCAGGTATTTATGTGATAACTGTCATGGTCAGGCTGTATGTGGACCCTGAACCAAAACAAGTTTGACACCCTGGGTCTAAAAACTGGACTGTTTCTACTGACCCACCCCACCCTACCCTCACACCCCCTTAAAAATAAACTCGATTGGCTTCTGCAGCAGCCACAGAGCTAATCCTCATTCACGCAATGGCGTCGACTAATTTACTGCTTTACAGATTCAAAGTTGCAGAAAATCAAAAGCCTGCATCTCTAAAAAGAGCGTCTGACAGGAAACTTGAACAAGGTCTTTTTTATTTATTTTTTGTGCACAGCCCATAAATCTGTGGATTTGAAGCAGCTTAAACGCAGCCACGGTCTCCACAGCTCTGAGTTCAAACTGGTAGATTCTTTATAACAAGTCGTTTCCGTTGATGTCATGAAAATGTGAAGCCTGGCCTGGTGTGAAATCTGACATCGACTGTTGATTATTACCTTGCCTGCATTACCCCACCTCCCCACAAGAGGGCAGACTCCTGTCAATTAATATATATGCTTGAAAAATTTGTATTTTTAATTTGTATGGTCCTGTCTGACACAATTATTTTTATATATTTAAGGACAGTTAAAAGTCCATATATTTATTAATATTAGCCAAATGTTAGCTAACAAGATGGAGGACATTTTTGCCTCAATAACTACAAAGCCATGAAAAAGCTAAAAGTCAATCCAGAAATACCTAAGAAATCCGGTAAAACAACTAAAAATTAACCCAGAAACTTAGCCAGAAAATAACCTAAAATAGCATGGAGTTAGCGAAAACAATAGCAATAGCAACGCTAGAATAGGGAAAGTGACCTTAACACTAACTCAGGTTAGACAAAAAAAATAATTCTGTGCTTAAAAATGACAAAAGTAAAAAAAATCTAAGCAGAAGATTTTCTGCCTTCGGAGCAAATTTTACTGTCATTTCTGTCAAGAACCACAGAAGCGCGAGAGCCAAAACAGAGGTTTTACGACACGGTGTCAGGGAGAGTTTCTGGTCCAGTGCATGTGATGGATGATATCAGCGGCTCGATTCGTTTCCCTTCACACACACTTCGTTTACCCAACTCTTTTCAAGAGAGACAAAAATTCGAGGGTTAGTTTGAAATTATTTGAGTGGATCTGGACGAAGAACTTAGGTGTAAATGAGCGGCAGCTCCTTTTCTCTTTGGTTGGTACTGGTTTCTGTACTGAAATGGTGAAACGGTTTCGTGAATGTGCTGCTTGTTAGTATAGAACCGTTTAGCTGTAGCTGTTTAGGTTCCATTAATTTCCATCCTGACCATCGACAGTGTTAAAAAAAAAAACTAGTTTATGATTTAATTTTTGTTCTATTTTGTCCTTGCTTGCATTTGAGTTTGTGAAAAACTACGTTACATAAAGAAAAGAGCATCGCAATGATGTTAAATTGGGCAGGATGAAGATGAAGATGGTGAAGAAAGGCCTTTGTCTTCTCATCTTCATCTTCAGACTGTAAAGCATGGCAGAGCTACTTACTGGCAGCTCAGTGATTCAAATCAAAGGTGCATTAGTGGTTTTGATGCATTATAAGCGACTATAAGGTGACTCATAAAAAATATCTGCTGGAAAAAGCAAAACATCACACAGTAATGAATAGAGAAGCTAGTAACAAAAAATCGACCAATCAGATGATGGCCTTTAAAAGTTGACATTCGTATTTTAGGACTATGACACACAGTCGCTGCCTCAAACTCAAGCTGATGGATAAAAAAATAAAATAATTACTTGTACACAGCACTGACAATGACTGACCAATGAGCAGATAGTACAACTGCTGCTCATCTAAACAACCTAATGACTCAGATTCTTACATTTTTGTGGGCCATTATCAACACATATGATATTTTCATTCGACTCGCATGCGGTGCAGAGCAGTGTTTCCCAAACCTTTTTTCTGGGGACCCATATTTTAAGTCACAAACCTTCGTGGCCCAAGTCAATAGACATTATTCCTAAACTCCTGGGAAACATGATGCGAGACGGCCCCCAAAAAAAACAAAAACTCTTGCGATCCACCTGAGGGTTGCGACCCAGTCTTTGGGAAACAATGGTGTAGCCCACATGTGCACTTGCACGGTCTACACTCCTGTTGACCAGATCTGGCCCACAGACCGATTAGCTCTTGTTTTCCATTCAAACACACCATGCAGTTCAATATATTTTATCCATTTAATTACTTAATTAATTCTATCTGTGTATTATCTACTGTGACGACAATGGCAGTTTGAAAATGTTCTTGTTTGATGCCGACATAAAAGTTATAAATTGCACCTCACCCAATTACCCACAGAGCTGAGCCACCCATGTCACCTTTCCCTTCATTGCATATTTATTGAAACCCAACTTTAAAAAGTATGACTCTGGAACGTGGCATCAGTAACAAAGACTCTGTCTCATCTGTAGACCATTTCAGATTCTGCTCCATTTTTTAATGAACCAGACCAAAGTGCAGGGAGACCGACTTTTTTGGCAGCTGAACCCAAATGCAGATCTTGCTATAGAGGAGTTATCCAAGTGTCAGTGAGTTCATCTCCCGGCCAATGGCGTATCACCAGCTTTAACAACTTCTAATAACGTTGTAAACCCATTCATCCGGTAGAGGAGTTAACAAATCATTACTGCTGTTTCTCCGCCCCTGGACGCAGCGCGGCCTGAAGGTGATAAACAACGACAGAGACGAGGAACAAATGAGAGTGTGAGAGTGAAATGTCCCTCTTTAAGGAGCTCTTCTTCACCAGTGTGGAGCTCTCAGAGACAAAGTGCAATCTCACCTCGCTCCATGTAAGAGCGCTCTGTCAGGGCACTGCCTTGTGTCGGTGGCGGGTGCTTCATGTTGTTGGAGTGCGGAGCGATGACGCTCACGCCACTTGTTCAGTTTCGGCTGATTGCAGTGATCAAATCTCGAGCAACACAATCATTTCATACACGAGACGTGATTGGGGTTCGTACTCTTTTTTTCAGGCGAGAGCGGGACGGCGTGTCACTGAGATCGCTGTTTGTTTCTGAAGCCTTTGAATGACAGACATTGATGTTTTTGTATGAAATTTTACATTAATTTGGTTTTTACATTTTGTTTCTTATCTTTAGCCACATGTTGGTTTGTGCTAACACATGATAATTTACACGGGATGTTAGCAACTGTTAGCCGACTGGATAAGGTTCGAGGTTTACAAGAATAGATGAGGTTTGAATTTTTTTTTTAATAAATGTTTAGGAAAGGTAGCAAAAAAAAAACATTACAACTCTTACAACTGAGTTGTAGAAATGTCTCCAGCTCAGGTGAACTGCAGAAAGAATTGGAGTTCATGGCGTTCCATCACCTTTATGCCCGGGGCCATTATTCTCAGTGGTAAGTAAGCAACCGTTTCACCGCGGGCGACCACTTACAGCACGCAGACCTCCATTTATTTTCATTCCCAATTAGTCCCAAACATCTGCTTCCTGAGGCGTTCACTGCCTCCTGTGGCGTTCACCTCGCATGTCTTAATAGAAGCTAAAATCAGACACCAGAGCAGTCCTACAGCTGCACTTAACATAATTATACAGCGCCCCTTGTTGACTTAAAATTTGAGCTAATCTCCACTTCACAGTAACAGATTTCACAAAAGGTGGAGCAGAAAAGGGAGGATAGCACACAATCACCGGGACCGTCTGCAGTACCATTACAGCCGGGCTTGTTCTTCCCAGTGAAAAACACGATGTTTGTGCTTCTCTGACAGGAGAGATAAGATGGAAAGCTCTCAGGGCTTTTGTGGGACGGTGATAACCTGAGTTTACAGATAAGATATTGGCTGCAGCTCATACTGAGTAATTGTGCTGCTGGAAAGATATTAAGTGCTTGAATAAAGGAGGAACATTAGCATTAAAAGAACCAAAGAAACAGAGTTGAAGAGGTTGAGATTTGGTGAAAAGAAAGCTGTTAATTAGCGTACAGTCTCCTGCTCTGTCCTGCCTCTAGAGATAGTTAGGAAATAAGATAAAGGTTTGAGCTGCTTTCACTTTTTATTTCCACAAATGCTGATTGAGATCAATTCAAACAACTGGGACTTCCTCCAGATGGTCGGCTGTACTTCATTTGTCCTACTGGAGAATACTTAAAAAATCCTGTGATATTTGTTTTTTACAGATTGTGATATGATTCCTCCACAGTCACCAGGTTAAATCAACATAAAATATCATCATCCATCAGGAAGCTGAGCGCAATCGACAGTGATTCTATAGCCATGTTCAATCTATGGTCCAAGGAGCCTGATATGGTCCATTTGGATTCTCGGTATGGCCGGTCCAACATTAGTACAAAATAGTCCAAATTTTTGTCTATAGTTAAGACAGCATTCAGACAACATTCAATGTAACCACAGTCACTCAGACTCTGACTTTATCTGTGGTTTTATCTCTTGACTTCACCATCGTAACTGAAGCCTTCTGTAATCGGGGAGTCGGGGGGGCAGTAGTAGATGAGTCGACAGTGAATGCAAGGTCATTTATAATGATCAGTAGAGTAATTAGTAGATCGTTGAGTTTGCAGTACAATCTCAATAATCAGGGCCTTTGTAACAGGAAACAGAACAACAGTGAGATTGGCTTATTCTGAGCCATTTAACACAAATAAATGAGAACTTTGTTCGGTTTTTGCTCATAAGAAAGGGACGTGAGATTGGCTTATTCTGAGCTATTTAACACAAATAAATGAGAACTTGGTTCGGTTTTTGCTCATAAGAAAGGGACACAAATTCCACCCAAAGGTTTTTTGGTTTGAATACACAATAGACTAAAGCAGGGGTTCACAACCAATGGGCTGGGGACCAATACCGGACCATGGATCTCATGGCACCAGGAATCATCGCACAGAAAGAATAAAAAGTTGAAAATTCTTTCTCCAAGCTCTTTACGACTTCCCTGCTGCTGGGTCTTGGAAAAATGGTCCTGAATAATATTTTAATAATAATTGGATTTTCATAAGGTCTTTTGTTCTGAACACAATGGGTTATAATTAGTTGTTTTCATTTCAAATGCTTGTACCTAATAACAAGGTTCTGTGGTTTCTGATTTTTTATTTTTATTTTTTGTGTAATTGTCTGCTCCGTTGCAGTTGAGTTAAATTCAAATAAAATCAATGCCACGTGGAGTACACCCACTCAGTAGGTTGTGTAATTCTAGATTGTTCCATCAGACATCCAGACCTCTCCACCAGTATGTCTAAGTATCCAGGTAGGAAAAACAAAACAAAGATATAAAAACTGCACGGTACATTAAACCGTAGCCAGTGTGAGAACTGAACAGAACATCATGTTCAGAGATGCATATTGGAGCAAATTTTAAAGATTTAGGTGGACATTGAGGTTCACGTGCTCCACCCAGAGGATACGATGTGAGGGATGAAGCCCATCAGATAGTAACAGTTCTGGTCTCATCAGCTTGTTTTGGAGTCATGAATCAGGGTGAGAATAACAGCACAGGGGCCCTGCTGCGTCGTCGGGGCTACGAAAAAAGCTGCAAGACAAGGAAAGTTTCTGGCAACTTGGCAGGAATCACAAACAATGTCCAGCAACAATTAAATCTCCAGAGGAGGCGGTGGGAGGATGTGCTTATTCAGACGGTCTCTGTTTACACTCTGCTGCCACAGTCAGGCAGGACGCTCGGTGTCTGTGGAGCCAACGCAATTATTAAATATCACCTGTGCAGATCCCAGGGCCACCGTGATGAGGCTCTGTCTCTGGGTAATCATGTGACGACGGTGGGTTGGTTCAGCTGCAGTGGGCCAGAGTAAATGTAGTACGGACGGGGTGGGAGGGGGGACATTTATTTTCTCCACGTCCAGGATTACCTTACGTGCAGACTTCAGAGCCACGTTTCTAAAAAAAAATCACGGTGTTTGCGTTTCTGTGTCAGCTCAGTAGGTTGCGTTTGTTTGTCGTGCACACTTTCATCTCTGGCAAAGCACATTTCTGCGAAACGCTCAGTCAACAGTGGGATCATAGAGGGATGTGGGAAGGAGAGGTCACCGAGAGATGAGACCTGAATGGATGTGGATCTCATCCATCCACCGAGAATAAAAAACACAACCTTGGCGGGATTAGATGATTTAATTGTCCTTCAACTGCTTTCATTTGGTTACGACCTCCTGAGTGGGTTTAAATCTCCGTCGACTTGGATGAAGAACCATCTGTCTCACCGTAAATATGTTTAACTCAGAGCCACAGAGCCGTCACTGTCTGTTGTTCCTGTTATTCTGGTGGTAAAACTAAATAAGAACTCAGAGAAAAGTTTGACGTAAGAAATCAGTCTGCATTAGCATCCAATCCATCCAATCCATCCAATCCATTTTTTCATCAATCCAACAATTTTTGGCCATCAACCCATGCATTCCTCCACCCATCATCTATCCACTTTTTCATCCATCCATCATCTCTTCTTCCTACTGATCCATCTAGCCATCTATCATCCATCTATCATCCGCTCCTACTGGTCCATCTAGCCATCTATCAGCCATCTATCATCCATCTATCATCCATCTATCATCCATCTATCATCCATCCGTCCATGCCTCCACCCATCATCTCCATCTCCATCCATTTCTTCCTCCATCAGTCCATCCTTTAATCAATCATCTGTTCAACCATCCATCCATACATCCAACATATCATTCCCTCACATTTATTTTATACACAAAAAAGTTTTTGAAAAACATTATCTAAGTTGTTCAATATTAAAGTAAAATATTTATTTTCAAATACCCACATTTTTAAAAGTACAATTGACTTTTGGAATAAAGATTGGTTCAATGTGAGCTGTGTCTATTACTGTGTCAACTTAGTTGTCAACTCCTGTCCTAATCTGAATTTCTCTTCAGTGCTCATTATGTTGAAAAAAAATCTGAATTCCTCTTCAGTGCTCATTATGTTGAAAAAAAGAAAGAACATTGCACCATCCAGATTCTTTCAAACTCTACTCCAGTTCAGTAAACCAGCTGGTTACAACAGCAGTAACTAGTTCCCATCCATAACTCCAGAGTCCAACCATCTGCCATTTACAAGCCCTTCTCCCCTTTTATTTGCCTGGGTACGAAGCACAAAGGGGAATTCATAACGTACTGTTTCTGCTTCTCTTTGATTTAATGCCCCGTCTGAAAAGGTGTGTTTGTGTTTGTAATTTAAAGAGAAAATCCATTTGGCCATTCTGCTCGAGAGGTAAAAAACCCCCCCAAAAAAACCAACCTCAAAACGATCCTCGGAGGCATTTGACTTCCAGCCATCACAAACCATGGTTTATGAAAGTTGTACAGTTTTGTCAGCTTTTACAAACCTTAATACCTCTGACAAACTGCGTCATGAAAAATGTACAGGTTTCCTCTGTTAGGGCCTATTAAGTCCTCTATTAGGCTCAGATACTCAGAAGCTCACCACCTCCATTCACTTTACAGATCACACCTCAACCTGAACAATCCGCCGCAGCACCGCGCTTTGTCTTGTTGCCCTGTTTAGACGATGACACCCGACTGAGGAAAGCAATACAAAAAGCTTTCGAGATTTATTCCCAGCTCACTCATCTTTCTGGGAAATAATTTAGAGCATACGTCAACGCCCCAGACTTTCTATGTCAACCTGCTCTCTGGACAAACTCTGCATTTTTTTGTCATGTTGCAAACAAAATTATGCATTTTTTGTCATGTTGCAAACAAAATTATTTTGCATTAATAAAATGTCACAATATTTAATGCATAAGTATATGTGGGGGGAGGGATGGCACACGGCCTAGCAAGCAGCTAGCAGATGCAGTAGATGATGGACAGTTAAATAGATTTGCCCACATTTGGAGGCGTGCCCCAGGGATCTGTTATAGGCCCAGCATTGTTTATCATTAAAACTTCAAATTTCCCAGATGTACATTTTTACATGCCCTCATTTTGTGTATTATTTACAGCATAATATACATTGCACCAGAGACCCACTTTCGACTTCAATAACATTTTTACACAGTGGTGTTTTTGTTTTGTTTTTTACCTAAAACATGCTCTAAATGCTGATAAAATCAAACTGTTGCTGTTTACAAATAGTCAATCAAGGCTACTGATTTTCTTGCCATCTCTTTTTAAGTATTTATACTCATAAAGTATTTTTTAGTATAAATACTGTATAAAGCTATAGTGCAAACTGCTAGCTATTTAAAAAAGATCATAGGGCATATTGTTGTTGACATCTAACATTACAGGCCAGGTGTAAGTAGTTCGTGGGCCACAAGCGGCCCCCAGGCCATGAGTTTGAACCATTGTTATAGACAACACTATACAGTGTTATATGCATTTACATCTAAGGTCAATTGAAAGTGTCCAATACACCAAACCATGAATGACATTGACAGACTGGACCAAAGTTACTCCAGTAACCACCGGGGATCGAACAGGTTACCTTCTTACTGTAAGGCCAGACTACTAACCATTCTTCCACTGTGTGTCATCTTTAAATAACATCAAATGTTCAGCGGGTGTGGGCTGCTTCCTCATACATTGGGCAGGATGATAACAGCAGGTTTAGGGTGCAACCTTAAAGTCATTCCGGTGGAGGTTTCACTGAGGAATGAGGTTTGGTAACAATTAACTAACGCGTGATTTGTCTTGATACGACAGCAGACAGGTACGGGCTCAAATAACAGATGGCAACAAGTGTCCTATAACTGGGCGATGGCATCCATCCCTGCAGTCATTTCCTCCGGAGGAAATCAATAAAGTCCACAACATTTGGTCCATTTCTACAGCTTGAAGCTGAAACTTATCAGCCCCAGACTACGGCACCAGCCGTCCCTCACTTTACCTGGATACCACCACTGCTGCACGGCTTAAAAAAAAAAAAAAAAATGTCGCACAGCTTTCCTGTCCAATAAATTCCGGAGACTTGAGTTAATGCAGAGATCAATCACAACTGGGTTTTAATAGTTTTCAGCCGGCCATTTCTGATTCTGTATTATTTTCCCGGCCTCCTTCAATATGTCTGGAAACCCCAAGATATGACCAAATTGTGTAATATATCATTCTAATGTGGGGATTTCTGAAATAAATTGGATCATGACTAATGCTTATCAAATACCAATTATTCAGAGTTAGGCTAAAAATATATGGCGGGGGTGAGAGTGGAAAGAAATGTTACTTTACACGGCATTTATTGTCACATGTATAGAATAACAATTAAATGTAAACTTTGACAAATAAAGAACACGGAAAATAAAGATAAAACCACATCCGACTCTATGCAGACGACAACATCATTTATCTGCTGCTTTTTTTATGTTAATCAAGGAAATTACAGATATATATATATATATATTTATGTGGAAAGTTGACACTCGCATACAATCTCTGAAGGAACTCACAATGTCCTGCTGTAGTCTGGCTGAGGTAATAAAGTTTAAGGTTTTTTCTGCCCCTCTGCACAGCACACAGTCATTTCTGAGCCCCATGAATGTAATGAAAAATATTTGGAGACTTTTTTCATTCCACTATTTCAAAAAAAGAAGCCCTTTACTACGACAGAGACTCCCGTGTTCCTGTTCATTATCCTAAAATATTGCAGCGGCGCAGTACACCATCCGAGGATCACTCCGTTATTATTGCTCTTGTGTGTAACTCAGCATCCAGTCTGGAGCGTGGAGAAATTGATATTTCTTCTAATTGCAACAGCTGAGATCAGTTTTTTAGGTTGTTGTGTCCAATTATCTCTTGGTCCAACTCCCCAGAGTCCTCTTGGAGCCGCGGCTCAGCAAACGAGCAACAGCCCTAATATTGTCTGGAACATTTATACACAATGTAGAGGTTCACTGTGGTGCAAACAATACTAACTAAGTGGCAGAATCTAATTCCATATTTGTTCGTATAATGTGATTTTATCCAATCTCAAATGATAACGAAACAGTGACGATGTTGCCGTTAATTTTTTGATTTATTTTTTTCAGTCGTGGCCTGGAGTTTTAATGATCCAGTTACCACATCCTCTCACCTGTTGTTTACCGTCTGTGAGTCACTGCAGTGGTCGAATATCTTCTCTTACGTAACTACATTGAAAATCTTTCTGACTTTCCGAACGATGTAAACCAATAAATGGCTAATACATCAGTGGAAGTGCAGATTCTCCTAATTCGGAGCGTATCGACAGCACATGATAAGTTATGTTTGTGCTAAGAATGCCTCCGTTAAATATGATTAACACCTCGGCTAATTGGACAGGTGCGTCTTCGGTGGTTTTTCGACAGAATGAAAAGTGATGTTGTAAAAGCGTGAGATGATGTATGAGCCCAACACGTCCCTGTTCTGTGATGTGACGACCGGACGCGGACGACTTCGGTCCACGTGCAGTTCATCTCCATTAACGCTTTTAATTAAACAGATGCGCTAAACGCGGGATTAGCGTCAGACCTGTTAACACAGAGACGCTGTTTGTAACGTTGACGACAAAGTTCGACGTAAGTTTTACTAACTTTCTGGCTCAACCTGTGCTGCTCCGATCACGATGTGTGGCAGATTAACGAGAGAATCTGGGAGCACGTGCCCGGAGGAACACTCAAGATAATCCCTGCACGCACGCACACACACGCACACACACAGTGACACAAACGCACACAGACATTCACACTTGCTTGGCCCTAAAATAGTGGACAATGAAATTGGATTTTTGAAGCTCATCCGTTGATGAGAGTCAGCCTTCGTTATTGATCTTACGCGTTATCTCAAAAAGCAAACCCGCTGTGGGTGAGTGACGACAGACGGATGAAAATGTTTTTTTTTTTTTTAAAGAAAAAAAAAGCGAAAAAAACAAAGTGAAAATAATGAGACAAAGGAGAAAAAAACACAGGGATCAGGGTGAGGATTTGTTCTGTGGTATTAATCCACTCATTAAGGCTAATAAAATCTCTGTTCTCTCTACTGGTGCGTGCAGCGAGCGTTAGAAATTCAAATTTCACTCAGCAGTCACAGCCGTATTGTTTTACAAGAGTGAATCAAAGGAGGATTTCATGTAGATTTACTGCATTCATCAACATTTATCAACAGCACTCATCACGGATCTCTGGAAACATCTCTGTGATGTGGGCTGAAAAAGATGACAAATGACAGAAGACTGAACGGGAAATCGTAGCAGAAAACAGTCATAGAATATTATCTACAGATGAGTGGAAATGAGTCATTTTTGCTCTTTACACCAAGAGTGACTCAAAGTACACAGGCCGCCATGTTGGTTCCCGTAGTTTGTATCAAAGCCTACAGCAGCAGACGAATACTGTTGGTTTTTAAGGAAAACTGCATTTCAGCACATACGCTGCAAAAACTGCCTTTCCAGAGATGAGGTATTTTGGTTCCATTCTTTTTTTTTTAAACATCCATTTACTCTCAACCATTCAAACTCAAACCAACCATTCACATCCACGGCCTCATTCAAAAAGCTCGGTTAACCAACAATCACCCTCTCTGTGTTCGGAATTTGAGAGGAAGTGAGAATGAACAGAACATCTACGTAAACACGGCAACAAAACAATCAGTCTATAAAAAAAAAATAAAAAAAAGTGCTGCGGTTCATTTGGACCAGAATTCAAATGGAGAGCCGACCAACTGCAAATGTCATTGTCCAATGTTTACACTATTTAGCGATGCAAGAGGAGCTGCTGCCACTGCACACTGACACAGGGGAAAAAACTACGGCACGCAAACCACCCGTGGCACCTGGGCTCCCTCTAGTGGAACACAGGGGTTCAAATTTTTCTTAAACAACATGGCAAAATATAAGATAAGAAGCCCTTCATTCGTCCTACAGCAGTACAGTACTGTACAGTACAATACAGAAGTAAAGTACAAATGTAAGTTATATAATGTAATATCGTGTACATGGATAAAATGCACTTCCAGAAGTAAAGTAAATTGCCAAGTATTTTCTACATATTTGTACGATATACATAAAGGATACATATGTATATACAGCAATATCCTTTGTATACTGTGCTCAGATGGAAAGGTAGGCCTGTGTCTCTGTATTTTTAAGTCGGTCATACTAATGGTACTTGGGAACAGGTGAATTTGCTCAGAGTCGGCACAGGGCGGGAGGATAATTGAGAACCACTGCTGTGCATTTCACATTTTCATCATGGCCAAAGACCCAGAGTGAAGCTTTGGTTCTTATTTCACAGTGTTTGTGATTTTAGATTAACTGTGACCTGTTCGTGACCCGTTCCCTCTGAAATGAAAGGCCATTACAGTTTTGATTATAGTTTACAAAGAATAAAAGTGAACCATTTGGATTCATTAGTGCTGAAAATACAGACATGTATTCCAAACTGATTGTCGTCACAGAACGGGCCGAGAATTTCTTTTTTTTTTTTCATCTCACAGAGCCACAAGTTAGCGACTGACTCATTGGTGCAGCCGGTGGATGAGAGGAATTACAATCAAGCCATCATTACCTTGAGGCCATTTGTAGTGGTAATTGTGGGAGGATAACAACAGGTTGGCCGGCGTTAGGGCTCATCTTCATCTGGCCGCTTCAGCACCTGCCTGCTGGCCACCGGCCTAATTCCTCTCCGACAGTGATTGATGCCTGAAAGCCTCTGATGGTGAGGGGAATTCTCAGTGCCAAGCTGCTCTGGCCATAAAGTACTGCTGCACTTGAAACTCATTTATGACCACACCTGTTGCCGCACCACTTGATGTTGCCCACATAGGCTCGCAGTCCGTGGGCACGCACTCTTCAGAGGAAGGCCCGTACTACAGAACATGATGCGGATTAGAATTTTGAGATTATAGTACTGAGCCCCTGTACTTGAATAAAACATATACTGTAATATATGTATACATTAATCAGCTACTGCTACATAAGTTCGTTTGACAATAAATTTATCAGAAAGTACTCCAGGAGTAGGAAATTAGAGAAGATTTTCTTTTGAACACTGCAGTTATTTGAAATTTCATTGAAACCCAAAAAGTAAAAAAAAAATCACTAAAATATTAATTCAGTATACAATATTCTACAGTATGATGTACAGTTTTTAAATGTACTAGCTTCCATGACAAAAATGACAAAAAAAAAATAACATTACAAGTGCAACGCAAATAATGCACTAGTCTCCATTTATTAAAGTACAAATGACAAAAAAAAAAACATTAAAAAATTAATGCAGCATACAATATTCTACAGTATGATGTACAGTTTTTAAATGTACTAGCCTCCATTTTTTAAAGTACAAATGACAAAGAAAAAATAACATTACAAGTGCAACGCAACATTACCATGTTACCTATAGTTTGCACCAAATCTGTGGCCCACTTGGCTGTGATGGTACACTCCACATTAACAGACAAGCATTCACACTCATAACTTGAACGAAAATAGTTTTTTACATGTACATGTGCCAAAGATTTAAGCAGGCATGAATGAGTACTCCAAGTACTACCCCATACTTTGTAGCTTTGTACCTTTTGTTTTAAGTATTTCAAGCATTGATGAGAGAAACAGAAGCTAGTTCAACACATGGTTGAAGAGGAGACAGAGCAGGCCCAGGTCCTTGATACTTTCTGACTACTGTTGTACACTTATTTAATAAAAACATTAACACAAAACTCATTATTGTTAAACTATAATTATTACAAAGTCATTTGAAGGTAAGACCACCAACATGGCCGCACTTGAGCCTCAGAGACTCTCTGTTGTTTGTTGTCTCTAATCTGAGTTTTCTCCCTGTGTTGAATGCAGGGCAGCTGAACTCTATCCTATTTGCATGCGTCACACACTAACACAGCTCTTTCAACACTAAAGAATTTTAAACCTCTCAATGTCTCCATACTATGGCATTTTTCATTGGTATTTTAAGCAAAGAGTCGTGAGGTCTTAGAAGTCAGATGGCATTAATTCCTCTGAGGCTGGAGGATTCGCCTCCTTACTGCAAAGAAGCTGGGGAAAAAAAAAACTCCTTTCTATTGACCTGAAAACTCCCTTTTACCACTTACACTTTTATCTTCCTTTTACAAAAAGATAAAATTAGATAACTGAAACTGAACAGATCTGATTCTCCGACACGTCAAATCAGAATTTTTAAATATCATGTTATTTTTTTTCCAGTTTTGATTGACCTTGGATTCCCAACCACTGTGCGGTGGCATTTAATTGGTCTGAAAACTATTATTTACTTGTTGCAAAAACAAATGTTCTTTTTTCGTCAATGCATACATGATAGGCAGAAAAATATTAAATATAAATATAATAGTTATGAAAACTCCAAAAAAAAAAGGAGAATTAGAGCTGTTGAAGAAGATCTTTGGGAATTACTTTCTTCAATTCCTGTGAGTATACTGGCATTGTCTTCAACTAAACAGGCCAAGATTTTAGAGAGTAAATTAAAAGAAGATTATTATTATATATACATACATATATTTTGAGATTTATTTTGGTGGTGAGCCGGGGTTTTTCTAATGAAACAAATGTGCCAGGGAAACACCGCCATCGAACGTCTGGTGCAGGTGTATCCATAATACATCAAGGCAAGAGAAAAATACAAGGAAACTGTGATCATTCCAGGTACTTTGTGGAAAAACATGAACTTTAATGCACTTATATCTTCTGATCAGCAATGACAGCAAACTGGAGAAGCGACCTGTGACTAGAGGTTGTTCAAAAAGACAACACTGAATAAAACATGCAGCATGAACAGAATCGTGCTGTAGAGTGGACGTTCTGCTGGTGTAAGTCCTTCTCTCTTTAAATGATCTTCTCCATCTTCAACACGTTTATTCTGGCCAGTTTAGAGACCCAGCGATTGGTGTGCGTGTTACTATGGGATGCGATCTGAACAAAGCCGAACTTTTTGCACAGAGAAATGGCTGCCGTCTGCGGTGAGCTGACTTCCAGGACGAGGCGGCCGTAGCCTTGCTCCTTGCAGAAGTCCAGAGCCTTCTGCATCAGCAGGGAGCCCAGGTTTTTCTTGCGCCAAGGAAAAACCACCACCATGAGAGACATCTCGCCGTAAACGCTGCCTTCAGCATCTTGGAAGATTTCGGCGCCTCCTGGTGTTACTCCTCCATTCATGTTGTCAAACCTCTCACTTTCCTCCTCTTCTTTCTTCCCCATCACTGCCAGAATCCCCACCACCTTGGCCTTGCCTCCTACATCTGCCTCGGCCACCCAGAAGCCATTATCGGAGTTTTCCAGATAATTGGCTTGAATGTTGGCCATATCTGAGCTCAACCGCCTCGTCATATAGCCTTCATAGATTTCACGGCAGCAGTAATAAAGGAGGCCAGCCCATGCACTGCCAAAGAGGAGAGCCTGGAAGAAGGAGCTTCCTCCTAAGACGTAACCGGCCATGGAGATACTCAGAGCGATGCCGATGTGGTCTGGGTGAGACATGGTCTTGAAGAAGGACGGGTATACATGTTCAATGATTCCATCACGGAAGAGTGACAGGATGACATACTTATCAGAAGGTGTGTACTCCCTGAAGGAGAACTGGACTGTGGTGAAGGGGGGGAGAGGAGGGGTGAGAAGGGGAGTTAGCTAAGACTAATCAGTCTGTTGTTCCACAGATAAATTCTTGCAGCGTTTCACAATAGACTCATTGTGCTCACATAACTCTGACAAACAGTAAATCAATAGACGGCACGGAAAACCAAAATAATTTTCTTTGTTAATTTAGCGCTATTCAACAGGACAGTGAAAACCTGCGTTTAATTTTGAGGTGAATTGTCGCTAAATGGCTATTAAAATTATGATCACGTTGTTTCTCGTTGATATATTCTGGGTCTGAGTCATTGATAAATGCGGTGTAATTAAGTCTTAGAAGTGCTAATGAGAAAATTCAAGAGAAAACGAAATTTTTTCAGGACCAAATCAAAGACCTTTTGTTTTATTGAAGCGTGTAATGTGTCACGGAGGCGGGTTAGCAGTGTCACTCATTCACGTGTTAGCCGCCGTGTTAGTGCTATTGTTAGTAATCAACACCGGCATTAAGAAATAAGTATAAAGAAAGAGTAACGTATAATTAGAACCAGATCTTACTGTTCTTTATCTGAGCCATGCCGTCTCCTCTCGTCTCTGCTCCACAGCCTCTGTGTTGCTGCTCTGCTTTAACTTAAGCCACCGACTCGGCGTTAATCAGCCATTCACAAAAGGGATTGGGATAAGTGTGACCTATGACTACATTACCAGTCACACACACACACACACAGGTTTTTGTCTGTTGTGAGCCCTTCATTCAGAGGTCATGCTGTTCCTAGTCCCATATCCACCAGTTTTAACTCGTCTCCTAACTCTGGTCTCACCACAATAACCCTAACCCTCGTCACTCGGTGGGGACCAGCAAAATGTCCCCACAAGAACAAAGTGTCCCCACAAGTACGCACACAAAGTTTGTATGTTTTTTTAATAAGTACTTCAAGAGGAAGAAGGACGAACTGAAAATGTTCATGGGTTTATTGACCGTTGCTTTGCTATTTCTTTAATTTAACTTTGAAGATGGATGGATGGATGGATGGATGGATGGATGGATGATGGATAGATACAAGTTAGAAGGACCTGAGCAGCTCGATAGTCTGGGTTGACATTGTCCAATTGTCCTGGTCTCCTGGACAACATTTACACTAGTGTAGTTCTGGACATCAGGCAGACCGGTACAGTAGAACTAGTTGTCCTACTCAAAGTTCCAGGACAAAGACCTAATGACCTACTGAATTCATTTCACTACTTAGTCAACAAAGTTATGTTTATCACCTAAAAATGTCTTTTGGTACAATGGAAAAAACGAACACATTTTAATTATTTGTCAAATCTTTGGAAAATTGACCAATGCTAACATGTATTAGCGCTAACCTACATACTTTAATTAACTTGCTGAGCCAGTGAAAGAACAGTACCGTTGTATTTCTAAAGCACGAGGACTCATCCTGAATATATTACGTTAGAAAGTGAGTCAAATATGACTCTGCTGTCGGTTCAAGCACTTCACAGATATACCCAAGAATAAAATGTTATTAACCTCTGTCTGGGCACTTCAGTTTTGGCAGCCGTCTCCCAGAAGTGTGCTGCGGACCCGGCCGCTGCTCCTTCCCCACAATATAAGGTGAAAGCAAAATTAATATTGTCTGGATCCCCTGGCAAAAACGTGTCCTGTGGCATCAGTGACACTGTCTTGTGCAATAACCCCGTTGCCCCCTGACATTAATAAATACCCTGAGCAGGTGAAGAAGCCTTTACACCTGTTTAAATCAATAGTGCTGCCTCATGAATCTGCGAGTGCTGGAAGGTCGAGGAACTTTGAAACTTTTCTCAGACCACTTCATAACCAGCATCTTATCTGGGAGCCCAGGAGCCAGAGAGCAGCACCTCTCCAGATCGCTTGCATTTTCGGTGGGCATTTGGAAGGCTGCAGAAACCTCCGTCTTGGTGAAGCTTTTTTGAGCTAATTTCCATTTACATTGCAGTGGCAAATGTCCTTTTGGAATGAATGCAGCATCTCCAGCCCCGGAGAAACAGTGAGGTGGATGGCAGCTGCTCAAAGTGCATTATGATAATGCAGACAGAAACATGAGTTTGCTTTGGAGGAGAGAGCTGAAGTGACGCAGGATTCTGTGGATGTTTTCTGTTTTCAACCAGACTAATATCTTGGTATATATTGCTGAAGTTTCTATTCATACACATTAAAAAACGGTCTGTCCCAATAGGCCTATCTACAATACACTTACATAAGAACTGGAAATCAAACACGTCAGATATTTAACATTCTACACCATATACCAATCATAGCAAAAACACTTCATACCACACCATAAAGCTTCAACCATACCATATCATACCATATCATACCATCAGGCATGTCCTCGGAACATTGACATTTATCATTATAGAACAAACACCTCACCCCCCCCCCCCCCCCCCAGAAGATTGACATTTATCATTATAGAAGAATAAGCTCACATACCCCCCTCCCCCCCCACCTAGGTTGAAGCTACTTTTATGTCAACGAGATAAAGATGTAATATTATCATGAAAACAAGTGTTTACATGGGATTTATGATCCTCCTAAGGTTGAGTGAAAACAACGTCCAGTCCCATTTTATACTGGACAGAGGTCAGAGCTCGGTCACGCAACAAATTTGAGAAAACATGTCCGTCAGTGGGGACACAGCTGAACACTATCTTTGGCCTTTTTTTCTTTCTTTTTTTCTGATTGCAAACTAAAGTTTATAAATCTTTAAATGCCGAGCACTGCAGTCCATCTTAAAGTATGTCTATTTATATTTTTAGCTCAACTGGACACAGGAGCTGAGGGTCTGCTGCTGACTTGTTTGAAAAGTTTTCCATGTCCATGTTTGGACCTACAGATTGAGGCTTCAGGAGATCATTTTCTGACTTATGGGTAAGAGTGTGAACTGTTCATGAAGCACTATTAACAAACCTGTCAGGTGAACATGATGAAAAAAAATCAAACCCTCAAAGCTGCAGTGGTGAACATGAAGAAAAAAATCAAACCCTCAAAGCTGCAGTATTCATTAGGTCATGGCTGATGAATTTCTATTCAAAGTCACGACGCAGCTGCACTAGCACTACAAAGAAAGAGCCGTTCAGTTTGCCCTTCTACAGACTAAAGAAATTAGGTGATTAAACCATTACAATATCAAGGTTTCCTGTCCTCACATCCAGAAGCTAATGGTCATTTGAACGCACCACAGAAACTTTTTTTTCCAATTCACTGCTTCCACGGGAAACTCTAAATTGTATCTGTCTTACCTTGTGGCTTTCAATGCCTCAAAATGTCATAGACGGAGATCTGAAACACTCCCCAGAGATTTCCATTTAGCCGCAGTCATCTTTCAATATTACAGTGAGGCGTTTGCTCTTATATGGAGTATGAATTTTTCAGCATTTATGATGTGGTAAGTGCCCCTGTTAGAGTGGAACATGGATTTTGAGTCACACTGTTGATTTCAACCTATGCTGAGAGGAAGCATTTGGAGATTGGACTCGGTCTTTATGGCGGGACGTGTGCTATGGAATCACAAATGAACACAACACTGAGCCGCCGCCTGCTGTAATAAAGACCGTGTGGTGTTTACGATGATGCTGTGGGAGTCGGTGCAGGAACAAATAGAATGAACTGAATGAAATATAGATGACATGGCAGCAGACCAAAGCATGCCACCAGGTGGCTCGCTGCAGTGTATGCCATGACACTTATGTTAATGTCAGGTGATCATTTCTCTTTTAATTCAGTCAATAAAGTTGATTGGATGTTTTATTACCACCATAGAAATAACGGTTCAGACAGAGAAACAAAAAAAAAAGATCATCCTGTACAACTATTAGGAAACTAGCATTGCTTAGCACTGCAGCTAACACAGACAAGGAAACATAAGCAAATACTAACAACGTCCAAGCTATCAAGCAAGAAAAAATTATTTCTTTATATCTGTATGTATTTAACTGCAGTGAAAAATTACAAAGTATGGAGTGATGAAGAAAAAGTACTAGCAAGGATACGCGCACTGTGGAACAGTGGTAAGCACTCTTGCCTAACAGCAGGAAGATCACTAGGTCAAACCCTGCCTCTAAATGATATTCGTTCTGTCCGTACTTAGGATTTAGCTCCCCGTCTGTATTTGGGCTACTCCAGTTTCCTCCCACAGTCCAAAAACTTTTTTCTCCATATCTGTTGCAGTACTGAGTTGCCTGAACTCCCACTGAATAAATGTTTAATAATAAGTGTCTCATAAAGGCAAAATCCGACACTGCTAACTGTCGGACAGGACGGAAAAAACACACGTTTCTAATCAAAGTATGAATCTGTTGCCAGTTAATTTGGCATGAATACGGGAGACAGCGTCGACCGCCTGTGAAGGTAACAAAAAGTCGTTTTTTATGCTGTGGAACTATTCTTTTGCCATGAGCATTAACTTCCTGGCGTCTCCACTCCACTGTGTCTGACCACCCACTCCTGCCAAGCCATACTCTGGCACAACAAACCCCATACTGTTTCCCATGTATGCACACAAACAAAGTGTAATTAGTTCTAATTAGTAAGCACTGGTATGTGCTTGTAGGCAGAATTTGACCACCAGGGCATTAAGTTGTGCTGTGCTAAGTTTGTTTAGTCAAAAAAATATATATATATAGTGATATAATATAGTGTATTGTAATTCTCATAATCCTCATTTATTTATCTTACCCTACTTATATCAGCCAATCACAGCGTTCATCAGGCCGTGTTCACCCTGGACAACAATACCACTTTTCTGTGGTATTTACTATATTTACTTTTTTTTTTTGCCCTACGATTGTATTTTCCCAATTTTTCCAGAGTGTAAATGTTAACTAGTAGGACATTAACCTTTAAAGTTTAATCACAAGGCAGATCAGCAACTCATAAATCATCAATTAAAAACTTTTTTGTGTTTGTTACAGTATTATTGAAACTACACAGAGTCTTCTGTTTGGGTGTATTTAATATCTGGATGGCGGGTCTGTCATGGGCTGTGGTTTTCTATCCAGCGGCCTACAGTTGAGGGAAATTGTTTTCTTAGTATTTTGATGCAGTTTTGTACATTTTGAACTTATATCTTATGAACATACACAAAATGTGTTTATAGCACACCCTGCAGGAGAGGGGCTGTAAGGACGTTCTCTTTTGGTGTAAATAGTTGAGATGGCATTTATTATTATTATTATTATTATTATTAGTATATGATGCTGCTGAGCTTCACTTTGACGCCTGTATGACTTTGGTGGAAACAGTTGGTTTGGGGAGGGAAAAAAAGTGTGTGAAGACGACAGACCAGGCGATTCATCCTTCTTTATGGCTCTCATCTGACTCCGTAATCTCATTCTCCTCATCAAAGGATGGAGTCGCAGCAAATCCAATATCTGTGTCTTCTTTCCAATCTGATTTTACATTCATCTCCCTTCATCACCTCCCAAATCAAACCTCTGCGTCTGAAACCAAGACACTTCACCCAGATGTAGTCTACAGTATTTATGACATCATTGTTTTAAGATTCAACCCTTGATTATCAGTAACAGGAGAGGGCGCTCCTGGTTACAGCGTGATGATCAACTGGTTCAGTGTTGGGTAGGTGCATGATGGGAGAATCGAGTGTGGAGATTATGTTAGCCAAGGAATATCAGAAGAAACTGGACTTGATGAAAGAATAATGAAGAAGCCAGACAAATATGCTGACTTTTATAAATCATCTCATATACACGCAACTTTAACGTTAACGCTAATTTAACTAATAAATTACAGACAAAATGAAACGTGAAAAATCAAACATAATAACAATATAACTTAATAATTAATGCTACCGTTTTCTAGCCTCTATTTTCTCACAGTTGGGCACATACGCCACACCAGTAGGTGGTGGTAATGTACCCTGAAATTAATTTGCAATGCAAAAAAAACAAAACAAAAATTCCGCTGGCAGAATACGCACATGATTGTGTGCAAATTGCACTCAAAGCGTATAAAACACCAATGAACAGGATAAACCAAGAATGAAGTAAAAATGGAAAATAAAATATTAATATTTAAGGTCACTGTCTGAGTACTTCACAAAGAGTGGCTGAAAACCTGTTGTTATTCTGTCAGATTAAAGACACGTTGCCACAGGGTTGTGCCGTTGGAAAGGCCACAGTGTTACCTAAATCATAAGCTTTTATCCTCTGCAGACGTTTTTGCAAAACTGATTTTAAATACAAGGCTTTTGGCACGGCCCTTCACCCGAAGCAAAGTTCAACAAGGCAGAAAGTCTTAGTCACCCAGTTGGTTATGAAATCTCCCGTTCAGTGAAGCAGGCTGAGGGACTGAATAATGTCAGTTATTACCAGTGTAATGTGATTGGCTGCAGCTGTCCAAGGAAAAACACAGAATGATACAACTCTGCTCTCCACCTGTATGACTACAATTACTAGACATTTCAGGCGACCCTATTTGAATTTCAGACGACCCCACGTGGGGTTGTGACCCCAAGGTTGAAAAACACTCCAGTAGGTGAGTACAGGTTCCTTAACTTTAGTTACTCTTGTGGAATTTTTAAGTTAGAGTGACGTGATCAGTTCCATATAAAAACTGTGTTGTGTCAACTTCCAGCCTTTGACTTTACATGTTATTTTACAGCACCCCCTGCTGGGAAGGAAGAGGGTTTAATCAATATGCAATAAATATTTGGCAGATGGTTAGAGGTAGTGGTAGGGAGAATCAGTGATGGCAGACAAGATTGTCTATTATCAAATGGTGTCAATAGTAATAATAATAATAATAATAATAATAATAATAATAATAATAATAATAATAATTATGATAATTATGATAATAATAATAATATGTATTATTATTATTATTATTAGCTGGGTCAGAGACAGAAGCAGCATCAGCATCAGCATCAGCATATAGTGGTAGGGAGAATGAGTGATGGCAGACAGGGTTGTCTATTATCAAATGGTGTCAATAGTAATAATAATAATAATAATAATAATTATGATAATTATGATAATAATAATAATATGTATTATTATTATTATTATTAGCTGGGTCAGAGACAGAAGCAGCATCAGCATCAGCATCAGCATCAGCATCAGCATCAGCATCAGCATCAGCATCAGCATCAGCATCATCAGCACAGTAAACTCCATCTATCACACTTTCTAAGCAGCCCACCTACTCAGCCACCAATATGCCGGGAGGCGCTGTGAGGGATTATATGGGGATTTTGAAGCGAGATAAAGCTGTGAATAATCAGTGGCTGTTATTGTTCAAAGCTAATTACTGACTTAAGGACATGGCGTCTGAGGTGTAGGTGAAATCAAACAAACGATTCGTTTCAGACGAGGATCATTGTGACAAGTGGCAGAAAGCAAAAAAGACGGCGTCTGCTCGAGATCGAGACAGAGACAGATATTGAAATGAGTTTGTGACACGACAACCACACGATATTTTGTTTCAGTCACACAGTGGAAGAGTGCTGAGTGCTTCTGCCCTACAGAAAAGAGCTTCTCAGTTTGATCTCAAATGGTAATTGACTCTTTAATACAAAATGACAAAAGTCTCAGAGTTAGCTTTTCGACTAGATCGTGACTGAGTCTTATCCCAAATTTAATAAATAAACCTGTTTGATAAATGAGTTTAATTTAAGTCCATGAAAGATCAAAAATTATATCAAATACATTAAATTAGATTTAATACTATTTTTGTGTTTATAAGATTCAGAAAGACGCGACTTTTCCCTTTGAAGCCAACAGTATTAAAGTGAATCTACAGACAGTATGTCTGACTATAGGAATCTATAAGAGTACTGTCACCTTCAGGTGTCGCTGCGTGTTGTTAATGAGACATGTGTCGATGAGTGTAGAAGCACTGGTTGGAGTTTTCACTGTAGCTGTGATTATCACATTTCAAATGCAATAAAGAGCAGTTTGTTGTTGCAGCTAGTTTACATAGTCTGTACTGCGGTTCATTGGTTCCCAGTCTTAGACTTAAATGCCTGGATTTCTTTGTTCTGTGCAGTTAATTGATTCTCGTTAGAGTTTCTGTTTTTGTAGTAATTTTTTTTCACTCTTCATCTGGATTAAAATAATAGTCTGCCATCATCAGTCATAGTCTTCAACCAACAGCAGCCTGACTGAACAACCTGCTTGACATACAGTAGTTCGTATTGTTACATACTGCGTCAACACAGTCGAGTTTGTCACTGCTACTTTAAGCTGTTTATTTTTTTTTCTTTTCCATTATGGCTTTCATTTTAAAGAAAAACTGCTCCCTAGTGGACTGAGAGATTTCTGCTCTAATGGACTCTGACAAGCTTTTTTTGTTTCTCAGGAATGGATTTAAAGTGGAGAGAATTGAAGTGCGAATCCTTTCTATCTGTGTACGTAACCTGATTAAGAATCATGTTTACAACTTCAGCCACGCCGTGGACGAGTGCTTAGAGCTTCTGGCCTACAGAAAAGAGCTGTCAGTTCGATCCCCAACGCTAATATATTACATTACATTATACAATATATATTATATATTATATATATTTAAACAAAAATATATGTATATACGTATAAATGCATATATACAGTATGTACATATATGTGTATATGTACATATATTTATATACATCATTGACGAGCATAATATTGCTCTGTGGTCTCTATTGGACTGGCAAACTGTCCAAAATGTAATTCCCGCCCTCGCCTGATAATGACTGTGACTAGCTCCGCCCTCTCTGGGGATCGCAAATGAGCAATAGAAGATGGGGTAATTGAACGTTTCAAACGTATCTCTCAAGACGCATACATATTGAAAACCACAGCTCACCAAATTCATTTACAACAATGTTGAATTGAATTAATTATTCAGATATTTTTACCGCTGTACAGTCGACGTTCTCTGAGCGACATGGGCCGCCGCCATTTTAGGCTGAGAACATTCACCTCAGAATCAAATCATTACAAGTGAGTCACATGCTCCGGCACTTCTTACTTTGGTTATGACAAGACTCGAATTATCAAGCGTGTTAATTTCGACAGATGGAACAACACTGTACCTGCCAATTGGGTTCTGCTAATTAAATTCTTATAATGAACTACACACTCTCACTGCTCGAAATCATACCTTTCGCATTAGCATTTCATGGCAGACAGCAGAGAGACGCATGTAGAGGAAAGAGGAAAAAAAAAATGTCTGAAGTGTTTTAAGCAGGTAGCAATCACTTGACTGAAAAAAAAAAAAACGCAAACCCTGAAAATGTGCAGTGAGAAAAGGATCAACATACAAAAAGTTAAGTGGGCCGGACCAGTACAATCACAGCATAATTACTTATAAATAACAATAAATGCATGTTTTCCCCCTTTGTTTTCCCACAAATAAGGACAGGTATACTGTATTAAAAAATATTTATATTCAATGAAATATAATTTGGCCCACAGACCGTATGTTAGACATCCCTGACGAGGAAGAGGGACGTCCAGATTCTTAATGAAGCAGAAATTTAAAGTGTAAGAGACAGTAGACCGTTCATAGTGATACAATCGAACACCAGGATATGAGATATTTTCAAGAAAAATATCTGCATTAACTAGTCCAATATGTTTAAACACATGGAGATCTGTTGTTATCAGATTTGTCTTTGTCTCCCGTAACAGAGCGGACTGGGACCTGAGACCTGAGTGACCGCCGCGTACAACATAATTCACCACGATGGATCGATGTTGTTTGAACAAATGGATTTATTTCCTCCAGTCCCTCATGATCCTGCGTATAAAAATAATAATATTTCCATTCTTATTATAACGTCCCCCAAACCATTTACACGCTCGCGTTCAAATATTCATGAAAATGTATCTCTGTTCGTTTGATGCCACGTTCAAACTGGCCTTCGGAGACACTCACATTAAACTGCACTGTCAGTTCAAAGATGATCACAGATGAATCACACAGGCTGGGCCACAAACACACCACTGCAGGATAAGGATGTGTACAGTGTACACTGATGATGAACTACTGTGGACAGAAGGGGGAAGAGCTACGGCCTGTATCACCGCACCATCTCAGACCCGCTGTAAATGTTGCCAAACATCAATAAAACACCAATAAAAACAGTAAGGACAATACAAAAAGAAATAGATGTTGGTTTGGTTTTTTATCCCCATAGGACGGAGGTAAAGTTTAGTGGAATCTGAGCTCAAGTAGGTTTGGTATTTTTTGATGAGTCATTGTCTCGCCTGACAATTAGTTTGTCTACTTCGTAAAACACGACCAATCTGGATGCTGTTAGTCTTCCGCCTTCATTAACATTAGCATAAATTGCGCATCGTGTGAGCACTTTTTAGATGAACACTCTCTCTGCCGTCCATCAGTTTTCACTTTGGCTGCATTCACACCAGGCAATCGTACCACGCCCAACATGTTTGATCCCTAAAGTCCAGATCCGACCTCTACTGGACCACATCTGGGCCCGCCCCCCACTTTGAGAACCACTGATATAGACTCCGACATGCTTTGCTGACCCAGATGTAGCACGGCAGTGGTTGCTCTGTACATTTTGTCCTCCGAGTCTCGTCTCATTCAGCCCGCAATAAGACTGGATGTAATTGCGACACAGAATTATGCACGAACTGATCGAGCGGACTGATCCAAATATTTTACCAGATGATTTACTGGCAGGACATTAGGTTTACCGGCTCCCGTCAGAGCTGAGGGTGGAGCCGGAGAGTTGTATCCAAATCTGTGGTGAAAAGGCGGCACGGCTTCTACTGAGGTGTTAATAGAAAAGATGGTGATTTAAAAGAGAACAAACACCCACAGACTCCACCACGGTGTCAACTTCTATAATGGGATTCATAAACCTCACATGTCAGGGTGTATAATGGAATTCCGCAGCACGCCCTCCTCCCTGTTGGCTTTAGTTGTACGCCAACAAATCATGACACAAAGTATCTGAGGGCAATACAAACAGTGGCAAAACACAGATTTCTTTTTATAAAAACAGAAGAGTAAAATTAAGATATCCATCTGCTGTGTTTCCTTTAGCGCCATCCTCAGCTGTTATCAGATTTGTGTTTTTTCTGTGGCTTCCAATTTAAAAGTGTGTGAAATGGTCAGGGAGCACAGCATTGTGTGGGAAACATAATTAAAAATTCACTGTCTTTGCCATGTGTCAGCAGTGAAATGTGGGAGTGATTAAAACAGTGAGTGGGTTCATTTACATGTCAAGAGAAAAGGACTGAGTCTATAGTGATTTCAAAGCATAATAAGGCTGTCACTGGCAACAATACTCCGCTTTAATTACTTTATCTGTACTTGGCCCCTACTCAAAAAACTTTTTTTTGTGAGTAAAGGGTAGGAATGTAGGCACCGTCTTAAAAAAAACTCAAGTTAAATCATTTTCAACAAGGGGTCCACGTACCCTAAAGCTATGGACCGGCACCGGTCCCCGGACCAGAGGTTGAGGACCCCTGCCCTGGAGTGTCGTTAAAAAACTCAATTTTGGTCATGGTAATTATTGTTAATGGAGTTTTTTTACAACAGTTATTTTTATATTATTTTGGTCGTGGTAGTTATTGTTAATGGAGTTTTTTTTTTTACAACAGTTATTTTTATATTAATTGTCCTTCTAATTTGCTTCTCCAAAAATATAAATTATCAACTGCCAAAAAAAAAAACATGACGGTGGTATGTGAGGGAATTACATTTACTTCTTATGAAGTATATGGAGAAACTACTCGAATGTGTCTATAGTTAATTAATACTAAATATGAATGGTGTGAAAAATCCTTTCTGAAGGTACTGTAGTTTTACACCAAACTGCTACAGGCTGTACACGTAATGTTTTCCAATTAAATAACTTAAAAATTTAAATTAAGTTACCACCAAGTTTGAGACCAGGATTGATTATTGAGCAAGACTGGAGGGGAAAAAATAAATGAATAAATAAGAAATTCGACCCACACACTTTGAACAATAGGAGAGTTAATCAAATATTTGTCTGCAGTCCCATTGTCCTAGAATTAATCAATAAGACTCTCCTTTCAGATCAGATCATGAATTAATTCACCATTGCAGCTCAGCATAATGTTCATATTTAATTACGGAAGATTTGATTAACTTCCATTTTTTAGTATCTATAAAGTTAAGTTATGTGTTCAGACACAGAGTCCATCAGGGTCTGTGTGCATGGGGTGAAAAAAAAACACTTTTATAAAGTTTGCCAACTATCTACACTGCCTGTACAGCCAGCAGCCTGATGATGTCACGCAGGCCAATGCAGGGAGTCCAATAATGTCATTTCACACGTATACATCAGCCCCTGAACACATCTGACTGTGGTTTGTGGTATTAATGAGAAAACAGTGAACAGCTGCAATCTGGTTCCCTTACGTGTGACCGCCGCACACTGCAGGTAACGTCTTGTTTACTCATTTTATATGCACCACAAACGGGCCACGTCGCGGTTCCACTGTGTTTTCTACCTTTTTCACTTTACACCATTAGCTGAGCTACTGTACAGTATGGGTTTGTTTCAAGGGTGGGGGGTGGGAGGGGTGTGGTCAGTCGACAAGGCTACCAGAGCGATTACAAAGATAGCAGAAAAATGTCACCCTAAAGGATGAGGCCATGAAACCGTCCGTGCTGTTATTTGCTGTTGTTGCACCATAAATTGAAGCTAATTGGACGAGAGCAGAGCTGAGTCGGTGCTGCAGTAATGCGAGTGAAGGATCATTGGTTTAAATTTCTACTTGGGGAAAATCACGCCGGAGTGAATAGGAAGCGTTCAATCTTCAGGAATCGCAATTAGAGCGAGTTTGTTCGATAGACAGAACTTTGGATGGGCCTGGTGAAGCTGCTGGACGGTCATCAGCTCGGCACATGAAGACAGACTGGACTTCTCTAATACCGGTGTTAAAGACACTCCCTCACTGGGGAAGTAAAAAAAAAATGAACCTGACACATTATTAGGAACAAGACTGAGCATCTACAGCCAGGTCTGTGTGAGAACGAGGGAGGAGCAGCAAATGGGACGTTGAAAAACTAGCGTGCTACGCTGTTCTATGCCATTTAGCATGCTCCTCCATGTCTGAGTCCCAACACTCGTTATATGATTAATCTGTCATAGGTTTACTCAGGTGTATCAAAAGTCACAAGACAGCTCTTCTGTTCTTGGTCAGAGGCCAGAACAACTATCTTCACAGTGAAACATTAGCATGCTACGCTGACTATGGTAACATTTATCATGCTCATAACTGTCAGAGTTTTTAACAGTTATTATTTTTAACCATTTTTTTTAAGTTACTTCCTCTTAAGTTTTGTCACTTGGCCAAAGTCATACAACAGCTGTTATCAGAGCCTTCAGAGTGAAACATTATGCTGTGCTATGCTAAGCTACGCTATGCTGTTTTTAGCTGAACATAAACTGTATTCTAGACCGTTTGAATGTTTCTTTGAAGCCTTTGTCTGTAACTATCATTAATTCCGTCTTCTTTGGAAATGATACTCAATGAAATACTTGGAGGCAATCTGTTGTCTTTCACACAGTTAATAAAGCTGGACCGTCATTCCACAGAGGATATGGAAATGTGCTACGAGCTAATATTCTCCGCATGTTTAGGGCTTCGAGTAGGAAACTGTCGTTCAACTAGCAGGCGAGACTCCCACACAGGACTGGCGTTTCAGATGGAGAATTGATGAACCAAAGTTATTAATTTTCAATTTAGCCATTAATAAATGAATGATAAAGATATTTTTAAATAAACCGCTGGATGCTAGCTTTGAGACGCCGGTTTGTTTTCAAAGTCCTGATTGCTACACTGATCCCACAAACACACCCTCTGTCACAGAGGAGTCATTCCACACAACGTCTCGTCCTCATCACTCACATGATTCACGCCGCCGGGGTGGAATTGAGCTTTTATTGTCTTGGCTGATCAACTTGACAGACAGTAATTAAATGACTGACAGAAGATTTCCCAGCACAGTGCTCAGCCTCCGCTCATAAAACAATCAAGCATGTATGTCCACGGGAAGCTGGGGAAAAGAATTCATTACAGCAAATTAATTAGACTAAGAAGTCTCACTTCTAACTTCTTTGGACCAGCCTGTGGCCACTCCACCGCCTCGGCTTCACAGGTGTGTCGCTGCTCTGTGCCTCTCACAGCCCCGTCACACATGTTCTGCTCTGTGCACCCTCTCTCACCCTGTGATCGTGAACTTACTTTTCCTAAATCCCTGCCAGGTACTGACGCTTATTGGACTTTCTATCAAGCAGCGCCTCAGTCATGGAAGTGAAGGACTCCACTGGGTTTTTATAAATCTAGTTGAGAAGGTCATCGCGGCCAGCCAGCGGCTGCCCAGCCAATGAGTTTGGTGTCAGTCATGGAAGTGAAGGACTCCACTGGGTTTTTATAAATCTAGTTGAGAAGGTCATCGCGGTCAGCCAGCGGCTGCCAAGCCAATGATTTTGTTGACTACCGCAATTAAAGGTTACTCAAATAAACCCAAAAATGACCAGTTACAATAGAGCAAAATGAACGAGTTACTTGCTTAATTACTTTGTGAAATTGATCAGAATGGTGCACACTGTATATCTAAGAACCCTTATTTTATCTCTACTTATCTTTGTACATGTTGTTATCTATATGTAAGAACCTTTCACCAAAGTACCCAAAGCTGTTGTACATATTGTGCAGGCAGCCAGGGGGCGCAGATGAGTAGAACTGATTCAGACGTCAGAAGATTGACTTCACATCTATCAGAACAGACAGACAGACAGGCTTTCTGGAATAGCTATGGATACGATTTATGCCGTCACATATAAATTATCGCAATGGCAAAGAAATGCTCCCTGGTTTATTCAGGTCACACCAGGACATGGTGAGATGCCACAATGGTCACAGCATGTCAAAAAAAGTCATGCACATAAACAAGGAGACGGAGATCATAACTTTGCATCGACTCCCATTCATTCACATTGTTATTCTGACGTTAACCAGAGACTAAGACACCAGGTTTGACCTCATTAGGACCAGGTTTTGGGACCAAGTCTTCATAAGGGCGACAGCTCTGGAGAAGACCATTAACACTATAAAATTGCTCGCTTGCTGGACCAGTGTGCTGCAGTGTGAGTGTCCAGAATGTGAGGCCATGTGTTCGACTGTGCTGCTGAGAATAGCTGCAGCTGCTTCTTCTTTGTCTTAGTGAATACAATCTGGCTGAGACTGAGCAGCTGTAGGGTTAGGGTTAGAAGAAGAAGAAGAATGGCTGCGGCCGCAATAGATTTTTCAAAGAGCGTGATCTGACTGTCGTGACATTTAGGCTAACGCACATAGACAGCGAGTAAGCACAATGCTTCTCTGTATCAGCGGTGCAGAAAATCAGTGTTTGGGCAACAATGTACGGAAGTCACAACACAACAGTACTGACAGACAGTAAGTTAGAATGTTCTGTGGACTCTAGGACAGTAAATGGGACGTAATTATATTTGGAGATTGGAGTATCAGTACGCACACAGATATATATATATATATATACTGTATATATACATATTAATACATATGCGTGTACATATATACACAAAGCCTCTTTCTATAAAACTCAAATTTTTGAGATTGTTCCTACATCTGCTTCTTATCACTCCATGATGTGACCATGTCGTTCAATATTTACAAAGTGCAGCCATATCTAATTATCTTGGAGGGCTTGTCTTCATGCCATTTTTTCTCACTGAAAAATTACTGGAGTGACAGAGACACCTTCTGGTTAGTTTCTGCTACTGCAGCCAGGCAATTGGTGAAAGAAAAACAATGAATACGACAATAATAATAATAATAAAAATACACATATTCCGTCTGCGTAACTTAATGTGTTTCTTTTGTGGAAATATATTATCAGCAAATGGAGTGCAAATGTGTGATTGAAGACACAAACACTATTCACCAACAGTATTGTATTTCGAAGATTAGGTGAGGGGACCACTTTACAAAGATCAGACTAAGGGATCAGGGAGGGTGAGGCTGAAGATGGAGAAGTTAAAGAGAAAGAGATGATTTTGTTGTGCATTTCGACCGAGCTGGGCTTTATAAAGACGAGGTTGTGTGGGATAATAATAACCCACCAGGTGGAGAAGCTTGTTCATTAAGATCTCGATTCTCCAGAGGCGTTTGCTACAATCCTAAAGCCTCTAATTATTTTCTAATGTGCCTCAATTCAAAGATTCTTTATGAGTCACGCTGGCAAACCCTCGAGTAATCATTATTTAACCAACAGTTTCCTGCAGATTATTCAGAAAAACATCTTTACATCATTTGACAACCGTGTGCAACAAAACTTCAAGGAATTAAGAAAAATCATAGCAAATGCTGCAAGGCTTCATCTCAACAGCTACGTTTTAGTGCCATGATAACCTGATTGTGGAGACTCCGCCCTGCTTGTGACACCACACCATAGACCGTCAATAAGAAATGGACTTACCCACCAAGCTGCAGGTCCAACCCGTCTCTCCTTAAATCGTGGAAAGTCCTGAAATAAACATTATAATTCTTAAAAATAATAATAATAATAATAAATAATAATAATGTGAACATGGTTTATCATTTTATCAACAATGTGTCGTTTAACTTGTTGCTTTTCCAATCCTCAAATATGGACAATGAAATTGAACATTTTTAACAATGTTTTTTTCTCTCCAAGAAGTGAAAGAACATTTTAAAGGTGGGACAAATAAAGGACTCTTTATAATATACTGTAACACCAAGAGTTCTCCACAGGAACTGTTTGGAGAAGCATTTCAAACGGAAATGGAAAATACATAAAGTCAACTTATTTCTCATCAAAAAAAAAAAGTAATTTCTCTTTAAACGTTTGACTTACGCTTGGACATGGCGTCCAAGCAATTTACACTCCAGAAAGACAAGTGCACTTTGAATCCCCGTAGATGACATGGCTACGCTAACGTGATGGCTAAACGCAGTGCACTTGACCAGACATTGTTGGTGAAGTGGCGTCATTTCCCCATTCATTTCTGACTGGTCATGAATTGGGAAAGAACACTACGCCAACAATTGGTTGATGTAGTCATTGATGATGGAATGGCCAATCAGGACCAGGTTGGAGACAACATTAGTCAGAATAACAATTTAAAGCCATCAGGAGGTTTCTTTACATAAGCTGCACAGATTTTACAAAACTCTCTAGATTTATTCTACCACTAATAAAAAGTTCAGAGTCTTTCAGGGCAGCCATGTTTGTACTCCATCTTCAACGACACCTAATGTCTTATTAAACATCACAGTCACAGATTCAGAGGAGATAAGTTATTTTAGAAACATAGATGTATCTCAGCACAGTTTGTGACAAAATATTCATGAGATTAAACATTTCCATGTCTTTCAAAGCTGATGAAAAGCCCAGCGTGAGGTTTCACACTTTTGGACCCTGTTCCATATTTCAGTGAGACTACAAACTAACTCGATCAACACGGACTGACGTGAAGCGTGAAGCTCTAAAGTCTGTGGAACAGCTTAACTGTTCAGAGGTTTTGAAACACGTGAGTGCCGGATGTCAAAACAGCACATTTATCAAGCACAGGAAAAGATGTTTCCTTAATTTAATCTTAAGAGTAATTAAATATGCAACAGGGTCAGAAAAGAAAAATGTTACTGAGAAGAATTTTGAAGTAAGAAGCAGTGAAAGTGTTAAACAGTTCATTCACACAGTATTTAAAAAAAAAAAAAAAGAACAGAAACTTAGTGTAATTTTTTCTTTTTTACTGTTTTAACATTGTTTTTTTTACATTTGTTTCCCACAAATCTAAACAGACACACAGGGTCACTGTGATGACAAAAGCAAAGCTACATTATGTCAACGGTTCACACTGATGCGTTTTGAAAGGTCCTGTGTCTGTGATGACGGAGCTGAATAAAAAAGTCAGTGAGGACACAGTCGTCAGTGTCTTGTTTCTTTGCTCAGCTTTCATCTGCCTCCAGATTAATATTGTTACCAAACTTGGCGTAGAGCTGGACCTTCAGATCACTCAACACTTGCTGTATTGCTGACACTTGACCCTCAAGGCCTCTGACTTCCTGCTCCTTTGCTTCCTGGTTACAGAACATGCAAAACCCAATTATGAGAGAGACCAAGAGTTGACCACAGAAGATGAGGGACAACAGGATCAAAGGCATTTCAAATACACATACATACATATATACACAAACACATATTTGTATATGTATACTACATATATACATGTACATAAACAATCACTCATATATACACATATATGTATGTACACATTCACACATATATACATATACATTAACAGTCTTTAATAACAAGAACAGAGCAAAATAAAAGCTGCCTCAAGTGGCCAATGTGAAATCTTGCAGCGCTAAAAACATTTTGAATTTCAATCCACATTTGGTTTTTCATTAAAAACAGAAAATGTTCAAGTAAAGCAAAGATGATGCATTCACATTTATAGTTATTGAGCAAAAAGAAGCAAATGACACAACATATTCCACACGATTTTATAAAACAGTTCAGCGTAAACATCTGCAACTCACTTATAGAGAAAGTATTTTGTGATTTTGATTTGCAGTTTTGTGGAATGAATACACTGACATACACTGATCTTTGTGGTCTTTCACAGATTATTCAACCTCAACACTGATGATAAAAGCAGGGAAACTCACCTTCGCCGCCTCCAGCATCTCTTGCGTTTCTTCCTGGGTGTGACTGACAAAGACGTCACCAATTTGATAAGGGATCATTAACGCGTCGTCGTCCAACATCATCAGGTCATCGCTAGCGTCCTGCAAGTTCTGCAGTGATTTCTGTAGAGACGAGAGAGAAAACATGAACAAAAAAGTTATATTGTCCTAAACAATGTCACCAATCAAAGGTCAATACAAATTATAACAGCAAAAAACACTGTTGTGACAAACTACAAACCACTGCCACTCACTTTTTTAGCCTCTATTTCGCCTTTGAGTTCCGTCATCCGACTCGTGTTTCTTGCAAATTTATTGATCTTCTGCTGGTCTTCAAATGTGACGTTCACATCTTCAACTGCCTGCAAACCACAACACATTACCAGGGATGGAATAAAGAACTTGGTAAAAGCACAATATACAATTAACCTCTCTACTCAAGTTATAGAAAAATCACATCATTGCACTAAAGAACCTGGTTAAAACATACATTAACAAAGCAGCAAAGGTATATGAGCAAATACAGTAATTTGTAGAAAAATATACAGTATTGTGATGCAGGATCACATAAATAACATAACAGTCATTTAAAATAAAAAAAGAAATGGTAAAATCAAACAAAAATGCAAAAAATAGTGGTTCAATAACAGCACAAAAACAATCATGTGAATTTACGCAAGTGTGTGACAACAAAAAAAGCACACAGACAATCAAGTTTATTTAAATAGTAGCAAACATTACACAAGGGATTTAGAGAAAAGAACAAACAAAGTGAAAAACACAGCAGCATAAGTGTCTTTTTGGTTCAGGTGAGGTTTGAGTCGAGTGCATTGCAGTTCAGTGTGAGACAGTGGAACACAGGGATTTCTATCTTAAAATACTTCCATTTTAGTAGGACATTTTATGACACTGAAACATTTTAGAAGAACATTGTTGATGGATGTCCTAATCGGAAGTGTCTGAAACATTTATAATCTGTGGTTGAATGTAGAATTATCTAGAAATCACCGTTTCCATCAGCTCAACAGTAGGGGACAGGGAAATCATTTAAACAAAGATAATAAATAATATCATCTGAATTGCTCAAACTGAAGTGGTGGATGTGTATCAAGAGAAACATGTATAAATAGATGGTGACAAAGAGACACTTTTAATGATCCAGAATGGCACAAAAATGACATGGACACGTTTTGAGTACTTATAATCATTATGCTGTTACATTTAAATGGTACATTGTCCGCACCATGTCTTTGCTGAACCTAATCGCCCAGTTGATTGATTCTCATTGTTTTATCAACTGTGAAAGTGCGTGTCAATGTAAATGTATTATCAGGACTTGATTAATGTGATTTTAATTTTGAAAACATGTTTTCACTGTCGTCTACGGGCAGTATCAATTCAATCTAAAGCCCATTTGTAAGACTGTACACAGACTGATAAACCAGAGCTGGAACAGCCAGAGCCCCATGTCCCTAGCTTACAGTCCGTGTAATTCATGACAAACCCCGACACTGCCTGGTATCACAGGCCGCCACGGGTACCAATATTGTTATTATTTAATGTGTTAATATGTAATAACGTTGGAAACTTAGTAAAAGCTCTGTAACTGTATCGGCTGAGTGACAGTGACAGCCGGAAAACACAAATACCGGGATTTAGCTTTAGTGCTATCGCCGAGCGCTAGCTGCTAACGTTAAGCTAAGCTAAGCTAAGCTGCACGGCACGTGCGTGACTGCAGCTGTATACAAGGTTGGCGCCATTATTTGTGAGCGTTTAAACATACGGTTTTACAAGTCCATTTCTGTGAGTATGTCTAATTAAAAACCCTGATAACATTCAACAATAAAGTCAAATAAACGTTGGAATCTTAATTTTTAACTTACCACAGGTCCCTTCACGGTGGCTGCCATCTTTGCTTCTTCGACGACACAGAGAGACACAGAGCGCTGCTTTATCGGGACACGTTTCTATAGCGCCATCTAGCGAGGCAGAAAAATAGGATGAAACGGCAAAACACGTAGAAAATCCCAAATGTGTTTGTTTTATGCATCAAACGTTATTATTGTTGTGTTTTAAATACAAAAATGCTATTTGCATTTCCGAGGTTTACTTTAGCATGAAACATAACCAACAAACCTACAGTTGAACAATAAATACATGTTTGTTTCATTATTATTACCATTACTGACCATTAGGACATTTATGCTATGAAACTGCCTGTATTATGTTGGAGAGATGCCAACTTAAACTTGAATTTAAAATACAGCAAACATGTTGTTTTATCAACCGGAGCTGCTACTGCTGTGTAAATATTTCTACAGCAAACAGGACTGCACCCAAATCCAAATATTTACAGAATACATCTGCAAACCGGGAGCATTACTACTGTGCTCAAGACAAGGTGTAGAAGATAGACGTAAATAAATACACTTTTGAGTCGACTGTATTATACACAATGCACGTCCTGTATTACTCTGTACACAGCACGGTGTTTTGAAGCATCAGGTCATATAGAATAAATTATCATGTCATGTTGTTGTCTTAGAATGATTTTAAAGTCAATGGGCCTTTTTGTAAACTGCCACAATAATTACAATTAAAGGGTCTGTGATGCATTGTGAGGAGGTTGCTCGAGGTCCCTCAGCTGCAGACCTTGCATGGAGTGCACAACCCAGACATGGGGGAATCCAACTCCCACCTTAATATGCAAGCTATAGGCTGCACAATTGAGACTTTGTGTTCAAACATTCCAAGCCGTGCCATGTGAAATTCATTGAAACACAGCAGCATAAAACACAAATAGAAATCTTTTCTGGTTTGGTTGATTTGAATATGCAGGTTGAAATCTACATCGAGGCCTGGGGGAATGAGCAAAGCCTCGAAACCTGTTCTTCGCTCAGAATAGAAAACAAAGAAAGCTGATGAAGCCAATGAGAAGGAGAACTCATCAAAAATGACTTGGTGTCAGGGGTACTTTGATAACTGTGGATGGATGACCGACCTTCAAAGGGGTTTAAAGGCGACCGTGTGATGCCATTTGAAGATGGATGATTTCATCACAGAGGTCTTTGTCTGTCCTGATTAAACATCATAATTTTTGCAGATTCTTATAATTTCACCTCACAAAAGCAAAAACAAATCCAGTAGTACATGTGACTTTCTGCTGAAAAAACAAATACTAAATGGCGATGATTCGAATAAATAATTAATCTAGTGGATATGTAAGTGGTATTAGGAGTGGGTGGTCCAGCTACGTTTGACAACAAATGAAGATCAAACCAACATCGTACTGTAGGCGTGTATGATTACAGTCTACCTCCACATTAATCATGTCGCTGTGATTATTTCCTAAAAAGTTTGCTGTGATCTAATCAACCTATTTGAATAGAAGTCTGGAGCTGGATGGACGAGCCACTCATCAACGGAGGAAATCCAGCTGATGACTTGAAGCAGTCACACCCACTTTTAAGCACACATAAAACAGCCAGTTAACAGGAGGCTGCAGCACAGTGCAATAAGAACAACTCGGTAACACGAACACTAACTCTTTCTCCAGGAGGACACAACTCGGTCGACTTACAGAGAAGGTAAGACGTGAAGAATAACCAAGTTTTAGAAACAGGATTGTCGTCATTCTGCAATGCATATGTTTAATGTCATGTAATGTTGTTGAAGTGACTGTTTTTTTTTTTTTGTTTTTTTTTTGCAATATGTTTCAGTTTAATCAGGACTGAACACTTTTGGCCTGATCTGTAGAAAAAATGGGAAATGAGCTTTCAAACGACAAAGAGCCGACGCAGGTAAAGTGACACCAACAGCTCAACTAGCCTGTTATGCTGAAGTCTTAGTACCGTCACCACTGTCGCCTCTAAAGCGAAGTGATCATGAAGTGATCACATGATATTTTCATGTCATATTTTTCCCAAATGGCTACATTGTTGAGTGACTTCCTTGTAAACAGTTAAATGTAAAGTGCAGAACAGGAGTGGTTACATTATAATGTATATGTTTGTTTTGGATTTTTTTTTACATTTACAGAATGGAAAAGTTTGTGAGAAACATGAGAAAAATGGATCAGTGAATATCACATCTAATGGTCTGGAGATCAACGGTAAAGAAAATTATTTTCTTTTTTCTTTTAGTCATAAAAATACAAGACTTTGAAATTCTTGATAAGATTATTTATATTTAAATATTTATAAAATGAATGACCTTATTAAAAAATCTCACTGGTCGGAGAAGAAAAGGTTTGGCGTGTGCAACAGGAAAATCAATATATCCATTATCAATTTGTGTTTGATGAAACGATCCGTGCTGATTCATGCTGGATTAGTCCTTTGGACCTTTGAGATGCTCTGTAAACACAGAAACTCCCATTTGGATTTTGTCTTCACTTTTCTAATGTAGGCGTAGGCCGAGGCATTGACAGGGAGCAACTGTTTGGCCTGTCCTGGTGTTGTGTGTCTTGGTGTTCCTGTAGTGACAATAATACTCTCAGAATTGCCCTAGTGCCTGAGTTTGTCTAAGAGCTAATGTTGACGCCGGAGATAAAGGTGTTTCTCCCTCACGATCAGACTTGCCCATGTTTACTCCGCGGAGCACTGCTCATGTGCACATAATCGTTCTTAATGCTGCATGTAAAGAGTTTATTGAAGATTAACGAAGTTTAAACTGTGGACTGTGCGACTGGTGAGTCAGTCTCACAGAGGATGAGTCACCAGAGACTTTTTACTGATATCAATAATAAAAGGAACAAACAAGAACATTAGGTAAAATTAGAAAAACAAAATAATCCTACTGAATACTTCATGTCCAAACATTTTCAAAACAATTAATTCCTTTTGAACTGGAAAACATGGTTGGTTAAAACTCGATTGATTATTGTTTAGTGTTCCAATTCAATTCAAGTCCAGACCCAGTCTATGGCCATATATTGTGGTTCTATTGTGTAGCTGTTATCATGTCTGGCTTACACATTGAAGGTCCTGAGTTCGAGCCCCTGAGGAACAACATACTAAATGGCGCCTCCAAGGGGCAGTCTGTTGCAACAGATTTGCTGTTTATATAAGAATGTCCCCAATGTAGGATCAATAAAGTTCTCATTATTATCATATATTTGCTACATTTTTATTGAAATACATTGAAGATCGCACTGTTCTGTGTTTATCTTCTAGGTATTTTCCTAAATAAATCCCTGCTGATCACTTCAATGTTGGCCTTAACATTATTGTATTATTGATCATTCACAAATATCTTATTTTTCAGTCAACGGTGAGGCCAAAGTCCACCCAAATGAGGAGACCCTCCCACCCAGCCCCCCCACAGAGGCACCTGACGGTCCAGTTGTTGAGGCAGAAGTTAAATCTGATGAAAACGAACCCGTAGCCAAGAAGGAAGAGGTGAAGAAGAGTAAACCAGAGAAAGTCTCCCTCTTCAAAATGTTCAAAAAGAAATCGCAACCTCCGGCCGTCGAGGACACACAACAAAAAGAGGCGTCACAGGAGGATCAAACGGATGTAGGTGCTCCCTCCACTGAGCCACAGATGGTGAGTAGACTTCACGTGTTTAGTGTCGTAAAGGTGAAAGTTTTAATTCCTTCACATGACTCATAAAAATGCAAACAACTCTGAGTTGTTCAAAGCCGTTCCAAACACAGGGAAGAAAAGGATGTTAACTGATGTTTCCATCAACACGAAGAAAGAAAATTATTTTATAGAGGGGGAGAATATTAATATCCAAATGTGGTTTCTGGTCACTCAGGGCAAAAGACAGCGTGATTAACATGGTTGTTGTTTCTGTTCCGGCCACAAAAACTCATTCTTTCTCATCTAAATGTGAATGTTGATTTTCATAATTAAGGAGTTGAAACCAAGTGGAGGAGAAGTCGTCTTTAAGGCTGTCACTCATCACCTAGAAGAAGTCCAACGTCCTTGTCAACAGACAAAACACAGCAGAGAAATCCATATATACACACAGACTGTGGATGAGGATGGTGCAACATCGATGGACGGTTCACTGGATATGACTGTTGTGACAATCGCTGAGGAGGCTGTTGAAGAGGCTGTGTACATGGAACAGTGTGAGGAACAGACGACGGGGAACACGCTTATCACACAGGAGTGGATAGAGGTCGCTGTGGAAGCTGAACCAGACTCAAACCCAAACGGTTCCTTCTCAGATGCAGGTTCAGAAGACACTGTGCCACTGGTGCTGCCCTCAAGCCTTCCTAAAGTAGTAGCAGATTGTGTGGAGCTGGTTTTTGCTGCAATTCCTGAATCCTCCAAGAGCACATCAGTAGCAGGGGAAGATGGAGCCACCGCCAAAGACATCCATGAAGAACCTGAAGACATGTCGGCTGATGCAGTGCTGATTGAATCCACTCAACCTGAACCAGATGTCGTCTCTCCTGAGGCCGTAGAAGAAAACAGCGTGAGATCCTCCTGAGGCCGTAGAAGAAAACAGCGTTCCGTCTCCAGATGAAGAGTTAATGAAGATGATAAATCAAACACCTGTAAACCAAGACTTACTTGCAGAGGAGCTAATTTTTACAGATACGTCAATTAGGAGAGAATCTGCAGATGAGGAGGTCATTGGACATGATGATGATGATGATGATGTTTATGATGATGAAGTTTATGATGATGAAGTTTATGACCCTTTTGAGAGGAGCAGTAGCTGCTCAGAAGAAGACATTACAGAGGAATATGTGACAGAGGAAGTTCCCAATGACCCTACGACCACTGTGGAACCCTGTCAACGTTCTCCTGTTCACGAGGCCATCCCTGAATCTGCAGCTGAAGTGTCTACTTCAGATGAGGACATTGTGGAAGTAGAGACATCAGATGTGGAACCAGATCAAGATGAGGAACTGCACACAAGCCCTGCTGCGGTGAACAAAGATGTGATCATGAATGCGCTGATCAACGCCTTGTGCCAAGAACTAGAATCAAATGATTCAACTTCTCTGGAGCCTTCAGCAGAAAATGACAGCCTTTTGGAAGAGGACCTTTGCCTGTCAACAGTTTTTGTCCCTCTCTGTGGACAACCAGAAGTAACAGATACCAACAAAGACCCTGACGAGATGACTGAAGAAAGTATAGAGATTTTATCAAACGAGTTGAAGGCTGAAAATCCAGAAGAAATAGAAGTTACAATTTCTGAAGAAGAACACCAGACAATCACGACAGGAATTTCGGAGAATTGTGAAGTCACAGTCGATGAAGATGAGGATGTGCCAGGAGCGTCTAAGCTTTGTGATGCAGCTGAACAGGGGGAGAGAATTTCAACAGGTGAAGCATCAGTGGAAGATCCTGATAAAGTAGTGTCTGAAGGTGTGGAGATCACAGGGAACGCTGAATCAACTGAAAACCACAACTCAGATTCAGAAGAGCCTGCAGAGGAGGAGGAGCGACAGCCGAAATCTGAACTTCTTGTGCTCGTCGATGACAGAACTGAAGACAGTTTGTGCGAAACAGACAATTCTGATTCTGATTCTTCAACTTCACACACGATTGATGAAGAATCTAAGGCAACTGAACCAATTCTAGAAGACGTCAATGAACGAGAAGCTGAAGGTGGACTTGTGACCTCCGAGGAAGTTGAACCAAAAGTGACAGCAGAAGAAGAGACTGTCGAGAGTGAAACAAAAGCCAACGCTCCAGAGTCACCGGCGGGCTCTTACAGTATTTATACATGTACCTCCATGACCAGCAGACACGTAGAAGCCCTGTGTGGCAGGCTGCAGGCAGCTTGCACATCAGTGGTTGAAGACTCAGTTTTAAGGCCGGTTGTCAAAGAAATGCTTTCACTGGGATACAGTATCACCGTGACCGTAAATGTTGCTCCGAAGACAGGACAGTGATAAAATTACAACCAACACTGACACATTGTTGGTTCTGCTTAGTAAAATATTGGTCTACCTCATTAGGGCGTCGTGTGTCCTGCGGTTTGTGGTCGCAACTCCAATGTACAACTTGCTGCCTCTAAAATAACTTCCACTAATTGCCTCGTAATGATGATAAAGTGTGTGTGTAAGTGTAGGTGTGTGTAAGCACAGCTACATGTGTGTTAGCATGAAAATGGTGGACATTTTTTCAAATAAATTTTTTTACCGATTTTGGCCTTCCAATTTTTTAAATAAATATGAATGAAATCAACAGTAAACAGAACAGAAGAAGACTTTAATAAAAAAGCTATATTGAAGGGGTGGGCAGACCAAGAACAAAAGTGATGTGTTTTTACTGACAAACTTTTCTGTTTGTAAAACACAAATTATTTTAGAAATACTGCCTAAAACTTAATTTTGCACACAAAAAAGTTCAGACCACCAGAGGTCGAACTAATACTGATGATGACCATTCCTGTGTTAACGTACTGTATATACAGACATACAGTAGTTGGTCCACATCCATGAATAATCCATGGGCTGCACTTGATCATGATCAGGAAACAGTGACGTTTTTACAGTGTTTACTCAGCACACCATAGGGGTCAACACTGATTTGGCAGAATTTTTACACACAACTCATTTGGGGATGAGCTGGTATCAAACCCAGAACCTTTTAGTTATAAGTGGGAGTCCTATCACCGCCCCCACTCACTGCCCCCATTGTTCTGCCTGCAGTCCAGTTCGATCTCCTACTGGAAATGTATGGTGCATCATGAAGAGAGCGTTTGGACAATGGTGCCCACAGTTCATTTAACTACAAAGGTTTCCTTTTGAAACTACAACTATTAGAATTTTAATTAAAAGAATAGAATGTGGCCCAATGAAGTGGCCTCTGTCAATCTTCAACCTACATTTTTTATAAACACTTATGGTCCCAGTGAAAACACCAAAATGATTCTCTTTGTTTTTCTGCAAGTACAGCTCCATTAACACATCACACATTTTTATCTACTATAATATCAGAAGCGCTCTGACATTTTCAGAAATAGTGTGAAGAATTCAAACCTGAAAAAAAAAACCACAAACCTATCTCTTGGACACATAATCATGATAACGTTAGGTATTTGTGCTTTCTGACATTTCTTAGGACATAACTGTCCAACATTGTTGAATATCAATGAGTGAGGGGTGGGACACACACACATTAATAAAAGGCTGATTGTTGACAAAGCCCTGAGTAGGCAGAGGCATGGTTGGAATTGTGCTCCCATCTCAATGCTGTGATTAAGACTCACTGCTGCTGCTGCTTGCATATCAGCTCGGCTGCACTAACATAATTCTCAAAGGCTGTTTCCCTGTGATGGTGTATAGGAGACAGATAACCCACAGCAAGAGCCAGAAACAATAAAGGAGCCAGAAAGTGTGACAGGAGGACCAGGTCCAGAGGAAGAGAACGGGGAAAGTCAACCTGAGGAAAATCAAGAGGAAGGTGACCCTGAAAATAATCCAGTTATGAACTTCTTCAAAACACTAGTAAGTGACACCATTTCAGACATTCTGGTCCGCTGTGCTCGTGCCTGTTATTAATTAGTCATCTGCTAGAACCAGGCAGTATGGGGGGGGAATAAACTGCTGAAATGCTTTAATCAAAGTGAAGAAGGAAGAAATCCAACCTTGTTATCTCTGAAGACAAACAGCTGCTGGAGCAGCAAAAATTAAATTAATGTTTGCTCTAATTATTGTTTAAAGGTTTAAAAGCCACCAAAGACGAGACGTTTGTTAATTAGCCTGAAGTGGAGAATAAATTAAACACTGAAGACGTGCTAAACGTCTCAAATGTTTATTTGTCAGTTTGTGATTCCCCTTGTTCCATATCAAGCTGAAGGGAATCCATATCTGACTCTGCTGCTTTATGGAAAAACCCACGACAAGTGGCTATTGTGAGGGCCTTCATCACGCCGTCTTATGGATTCATGTGGTTTTTAAAGAGTTACCACGGCCCTAGCACCATGCTAATCAAGTCTTTGAACATGCGGGAATGAGGCCTATTGTTCAGCTGATAGTGTGAGCTCACAAGGGAGGCCTGTGAGGCTGGAAGTAGAGACTTGTGAAGATAGAGCAAGGGCAGGCCTACGCCATCCCCAGAGTACAATGGCAGTCACGATGACAGTGCACGTACTGTATGTGCCCTGTCAGGGACCTCAGAGTGCACTCTCTGTGCTGCAGTTCACCCATAAAGGCTGCTGTGGAATAATTATTTCTCTTTAAGCGTATTCTGTTGTGCATATTTTACTCACATAAAGACGAGCCGTTTGCCCACATCTGTGTCAGCGAGCTCACACGTCCTCGTCTGATTTTGCAGGTGACTCCCACTAAGCCGTCCAAAAAGGTAACAGCAGCTCCAGGTTCTTCAAAGGAACAGGTGAAGTATTACCTCACGCTGATTGGACTTGTTTTCATGGTTCGTTTTAACAGGGCTGTGGAACAGAGTTCAGTTCTGTTAGAGGATGTTGGTCAAATTGTGGTAATTTCCTGTTTGGGAAATAGAGTTAAATGTCAACTGATCTAATGATGCTTGGTTGTTTGTACTACTAAGTCATAGTAAAGATTTATAGGCTTTGTGTTGATTTTTATTTTGCTTCTTTTCAATTTTCTGTTTCTAATGTATTTCTTTTTTTGTTGCCAAATAGTCGCAGGAGACCCAACCAGCGGGAGTCACTACTGTGAGCATTAACCTCAGTGTTTGTAACATTAAAATGAATTGCTAGGAAATATAGTTTATGTTTAATAACTATTTTGAGATTACAATGCTAATTTTATCTTTTATAAACAGACGGTATTTTAAATTGGAGGGGACCTTTATGAGCTCGTTTAATTTGGATGTGGTCCATAAGTTAGCTGCTACAACCATTCACAGTCAGCACTGTTGCTCTGTAAACAATCCTGATTTTAGACTGCACAAGTGTCCGAAGCACCCGCCGCTCCCAAAGCGATGTCCATCCCACCACCACCTCCGCCCGAGCCACCAAAGATGGAAATCAAAGGAGAACCCGCTGCCAAACTGGTCAAACCTTCGCCAAAAGAAGAGAAAAAAGCTGCTGCCAAGAAACCCGAGGCCTCAAAAGGAAAATCAGCCAAAGATACTCTGGGCAAATTCTTCCGTTCAAAGGTAAACAAACATTTGTCATTGAAGATCACAAGATAAGAGGCTGTTGATTCAGAGCAGGCTGTGCGTGAGTACAGTACACTCAGACTGTAACCATGTGACATGAGTTTGGCTCTAATTTAAGCGCTGCTGTTGCTGGTTGGTGGCAGAACCAGAAGAAAAATACAGCAATAGTTGATAGTTGTATTCATCCCAGTATATACAGTGTATAAATAGGCCACACGGGGGCCATGTAGCCCAAGTGGTGTATTTTTAAAAAACATTTTGTGATTGTTGGAGATCATCTTTGATTGTGCCCCTCCATGCAAAGGAAATTTCGTCTAACAAACTGCATTTTGCAAATTTTTAATGTTAGTTTTTAGCATTGGCACAATTAATGTATTCCAACTGCTCCAACTGCTTTTGGGATTGTATTATATTTATATTTTTCATTACTCTAATATTTGAGAAGTTTTGGATTAACATCAGGTACAAAAATAGCCAGGCTAATAGTTTGATGCTGTTAGCTGTTAGCCACAGTAGAGCTCTCATATGCAACTCTTGTTTATGAAAGCAAACTATTATTATTCTGCTATGTCATAAGTCATTATTTATATTCTAGACTGATTCATTTTATTTTTGGTATTTTGTACCACAAACTTCTTCATTGGCCTACAAATGTAAAGCAAACTATAGCATGTGTGTGTGTCACATGATTCGATTTATAGTACCTATTTAAACACCTGTGCTATACAGCAGCCGCCTGTTGAACTTAAGGATTTGAATATATTTCCGTCTGTCTGGCTCAGATTAATCAGGCAGTTTTACTCTGCAGGAGAAGCCTGTGGAGGTACAGCAGCCAGTTATAGACATCAAGGTAAATGAAAGCAGAGCATTTTGGAGTGGCATGATCTTCTGCTCCTCTCCGTACACTGCATCACCGTGTTCTCTCCCTTCTTTGTTACAAATGAGGTCGAACCTCAGGAGACAGCAGAGGAGGCGGCAGAGGCAGTAGTAGAGGAGCAGGTAAAATGGTTGAGGGAATGTTCTGGAATATGATCATTTCATTTCATGACATGACGCCCCGCATGTGACGTCTGCTATGTTTACAAATGAAATTCCACTGCAGATAAACAGGACATTTGTGAAATTACTGAAGTTCACATTTAGTATTTGATTTAACGAGAAAACAAACTTTTCTTTCTCATAGACAGTAGATGGAGAACCACAGCCACCTGAGGTGAATGTGAAAGATTGTATTAAATCTCCTGGTATTATGGGCTTTTGTATTTACTTGCCATTCTTAAGGCTTTCTTTAAAGTGGGAGTCCAAAAGGGAAACATTCAAATGCAAAACTTCCTACTTCCTGTTGTTTACAGCCACTCAGCTCTGTCTACAACGTTTCACTTTCTTTTTTACCTTTTGCATGATGTTTTGGGGTTCTTCATGATCACAGGAACTGGACCTGATGGTTTATGGATTGTTTGTCTCATTTCCTCCTCTAATTGAATGATTTCCTTTGTAGGTGTCAGATCCTGCTCTCGACTCAATGTGTCACGCTCAATGTGGGCCACACCTTTGACTTGGTATTTGCTCATGATCTACATTTTGTCTTTCTGTCGCTTTCATAAAAGAAGGTGGATCCTTCCAAAGCTGGTACCTTGGAAGCTGCTGCGAAGCCAGAACCACCGCCTCCTGTTCAGGAAGAAAAGAAAACAGCCACAAAATCATCCTTCTTCTCTGTCTTCAAGCAAAAAGTAAAAACCCATAGGGTTTATTTTTCAAAAGTGTTTGAAAACGACTAAAACATTACTAAAAAGAACTTCATGGCCTTAAAAAATCATTTTAGTTTTAAGCCTTATTTTTTTGAGTCTTAAAACTGACCATAACAGATTAAACATTAGATCCTAACAACAAACAAACACAGTGACACCACCTCAAATGTCACTCTGCCCATATTTACCCTTAAAGACTAACTTGTCCGTAAGCTCTAGTTCCCTTAATTTGTTTATACTTTGTTCTTCAAGGCTGCAGAACCAAAAAAGGTGGGTGCTGCCCCGCCTGCTGCACCAGAGGCAGCTCAGACGGCTAAAACCAAAGAAGAACCAAAAGCAGTGGCCAAGTCATCAGACGCGGTTGTAGATAATAAACAGGCTTCAGCTGCCTCCGAGGCAGCCGAGGATCTGGCCAAGATTCCCAAAAAATTGGAGAAAAGGAACTCCATCCAGCTTTTCTTTAAAGCTCTGGTAAGGAAGGATGGATGGATAGATATATAGATCAACAGACAGAGGCAACTACAGTAGTAAAGGCACGTTTCCCAAATGTCAAACGATGTGTTTATTAAGAATTAAACATATAAAACAGAAAATTGTATCTTCCATTGTAACGTCAACAAAACAACTATTTTTTGCCACATATTTAAACCTTAGCTGACTGAGGCGTAATGTCACTTTATCATTCCCCACAAGAGGGCAGCAATCACTCAATGTGTGATGAAAGGCGTGGGCTCCATTACACAGTGTTTGTCATGTCACACACTTCCTGAGAATGTTTTTTTTTCATACCTTTCACTTGAATATATTTCCACAATGCCTTAAGGATGATACATAATTTATGACCAACTGTCAAAAATTATGATCATCCCTGGTACGAATAAGAAAATGGTGGTAACACAGTAAGTCGGCTGTAATGAAAATAATACTTAAAATATTTTCTTTTCTTCAATTTCAGGGTCAAAAACGTCATTCTACAGATGCCGGAGTCCAGACAGAGCAAACCACCGTCGCTCAAGCAGCAGAGAAGACCAAATGAAACAACACTCACAAATTCCCCTGCACAAACAGTTCCTTTTTCTCACCCGTCTTCTTTCTCTGTCTCTCGTCACCCATTCAGTCCCTTACATTACTTTAACTTCATTTCTTTTTTTTCTTATGGTATTGTGAAGAGGTGAAAAAACGAATGTTGGATTAAAGCAAGTGAGCGGTTGTGAGAGCAGGTGGCTGAACAATTTTAAAATGGCCACAGAGGTTGTTCAGATACATGTAAATATAAATTTTTATTTTGGTCATATAGATGTCTTAGTATCGCCACGTGAGTTTGAAAACTTTTCTATGGACATTCAATGTGATCTTTCTTTCTAACCTCGCAGCCAAACAGACTGGGCTTGTGCAGTGCGTATACAGCATCCATGCTTTGGTATTAATACTGTCTTTAACATTTGAGAAGAAATCACACTTTCATATCGGACTTGTGACCGTAAATTAAATTACCGTATTAAATAACTGAACACATAATGGACTGTTGTAAAATAGCTGCTCTTAACAAATCTGATAAGAACAGCAGCTTTATTTACCGAACCAGAAATGCAGATCTATTTAATTGTTGCATTAGTGTTTCTTAAATGGAGGACAGTGGCACCAGATTTGGTCCCAGGGCAACACAACTTGAAAAAACATTCAGCACATTTTTCACTCAGATACGAATGTAAAGCATTTTTACAAATAGACATAAAAGTGTGAAACTGCAAGTAAATGTCATGTAGCATAAAGTTTTTTTTTTGCGACCAAAGACCTAGAACCACTTCTCTACATAATCCAGTGGTGTGACACATTTACATTTATCAGTTCCACACTGCACTTGACTTTATTTAACACCATATTTAAAAAAAAAAAAAAGCTGATTTGTTTTGTGTTAAGTCCACTTTGGCACAAAGTTTAAAAATATTTAAACTGAATATTATTTGACTTTCTGCCTCCCTGATTGGACCCACTAGGGGTGAACATCCCCCACTTCGGTAACCACTGATATAATCCATATACATACTGTGGTAATTAGAAAATACTATGGCATCTTATTGGTCACAAATTTAAGATATATGAAAATCATTTTTCAGTTTCTGTTTTGTGTGCACATGCTAACAAATGCAACTGAGAAGTCCGTGTGGAAACGTTGTCCCATGTAACTCACAGCCAACATGATTTTCATGTTTATCACAGCATTTTGTGTGAGTTGTCGTCAGTCCTTCGTGTTCGGCTCTTCTGCATTCATGTTTCTGTATGCCTATATGTGCGAGTGTAAACGTAACTTCTGTTATCCTGAAGACAATAAATATGTTCCTTCCTCATCACCCACTGTGTGGTGAAGCTCAGTGAAACTTGGTAACAGCCATAAAGGTATGCAGCCTGGCAGGTCTGGTAAGGCCCAAATAAAACATTCTTTAAGAAGACAACATCCAAAATGTTTCCAGGCACTAGACTTAACAGCTGAGGAAGTGTTCACACGAGTCTCACAGACCTCTACATTGGGTGTTGTCATTCAAAAGGAAATACTTGTAGCTTTACTCATTCACTGTATGTAATTATTTGAATTCTCTGACAGACAAGTGACACAGTTAAATGGAAAAACAGAAGTGACTTCCGCGCTGGAGATTAGATTAGATTGGATTAGATTTGACTTTAATGATCCCACAGAGGAGGGAATTCAATTGTTAAAATACCAAAAAGCTCAATACTGGAAAAACACTATTATATATATATATATATACACACACATGTTGCCACAGACTGTGATTTGGAGCAAAACTTAAAAAGGGTGGGGCTGAGAGCACAAGTTTGTCACAGATACATATGGGTGTATAAAGGAAGTCAAAGAAGTATGTGACTATGTTTCTGTGCCAAACAGAGAGGAATATGGGACAAGACTAAACTGTAGTGTTGAAGATAATAATGGAGATGCAAAACACAATTATAAACGCGAGTGCATTGAGGTACAATAAGGGCTTCTCTGTCTACTCATCTGGTCATTTGCATGATTGATAGCACAGTGTGCTGCATGTGTGTTGATAGCGGTGACGGAGATTCAGCATTAAGCAATGAGTCGCGGCCCCTGGGGGCATAACTGACACTGCTCCTTTGTTATCAGGGAGACACACTCTTCTCAAACTTTGCCCCTCTTCAACAAGTGTGATCAAAGAAATGGCAGCAGCGAAGGAAGGTGGAAAACCAGGACTTTGCCTATGCAGTGAAAGCATGCGGTTCTTTGTCAGTCCTGTCCCTTGGGAATTGTTTTAAATAAGATGCAGGAGGACATCGTCCCCTCACGTGTTTCCTACGAAGGGTTTAAAACTCATGTCTGCTTGTAAACATGAGACTCGATGCTGATCAAAATACAAGAAAAATGTAAAAGAAAATATAACCAGATAATCCAGAGCAACTAAATAAAAAAAACGACCTGTATTAAATTGCTTCTAGCAACAGATGCAGTGACTGCATGCACTGCAAGACCTGCTTGACGACCATGTTACTGCAGTTCATCCCAGGACAATGAATGTAACTGTGTGAACGCCCAGGACCCGGGAGGGGGTGGAACGAAGGAAAAGTGGGCAGGGAGGCCCAACAGGAGGCCTGCTGTCAAGAATAATGTGCATCAGGCAACGCTGCTTGGTAGGAACAGCCTTGATCTGCCCAATTCCACACAAAAACTAACTTATAGCACTGATGAAGATGCCGTAATGGACTTTTTTTTCTTCACTGTTTTACAAGACAGGACCTTCAGAGCAGAATGCGCATATCTAAATATTAAATAAGCCTTTTGATGCAAATGGTATTCAATGATATTCAGGAATGTTGTAACAGATGTTAACAAATGGCTTTCAGAGAACAGTAAATAAAAAGAAAAGTGTCACATACTGAGAGACTGAGGCCTCTCAAAATGTACTCATTAACTGTGATAATTAATGAATGAAATCAATCAGAATACATTTTATAGCACAGTTTAACAAATACCCAGAATGACACACACACTGTATTTAATAATTCAACCGTCCGTTCACTTATTGTTACACTGATACACAGTCAATACAAATGTTGTCAGTTACACACACTATGGTGTAATGTTTTCCTTTGACTAAAACACCTCAAGCCTGAAATACCATGTCAAAGCCAAGAATGTGTTTGGAGATGCTTCAATACTCAGGTTTGTGTCAAACCAGACTCACTGAGGGCACAGCATTAGGTAAGTCTGTGACTGACAAGCTGATTGACTCATTTGCCAAATGAATTACCAAAGTTTTCAAAGTTGCAACTCATAACACGTTTTACAAGCCAGTACCAGGATGCACAGTGATGACTAAAATCCACCAACTCTTTGGGGAAACAAAGTCATACGTTTGCATATCGTTCTTGACATTTTTCTATATTAATAATCCAACCAACTGGTCACAAATAGGTGTGAAACTCATATGTTTAACTGATGTCATTTTGCAGTAGTTGCCAAAAAACTAATTTGTCACATTTTTTGGATAAGACATAAAAATAAATGGTCCTTGTTTTGGTCCTAAAACTGAGTGCTTAATAAAACTGGGTCATGACCAAAAACCTCTGTTATGTCTGGGCCTGATCAGTTGAGAATCACTGTCTCACTTCAGATACTTTGTATACTAAAAAAAAGGTCAGACACACTTGTGTTGACAAAGAACAGTGTGTAGATGTCAATACTACACATAACATCTGAGATGATATGGATTATCTGACACCAAATGAACATTAACATTCTTAACTAGCAGGGGTCTTAGTGTTCTTCAGGCCACAGTTCTACACACCAGTGGAGAGATGGAGCAGATATCTCCTTCTGTTTTCTGCAGCATATTGTTTAACATTGTGTTTCTATTTAAACTGGGCTCATATATAAAACTATCACGTTGTTATTGCCTCCAATACCCAATCCAATGCCTATAATACAGAATAAAATATTCACATTCCCACATAAAACTTTTGCAAGGTGCACTCGGAAGGGTGCCCAGTAAAAGAAAACTACAGTACAGGACCTTTCTACAGTACCTCTCTGGACCCCTAGGGGTCACAAACCCCTGGTCGTAGGTCTCTGTTAAAGAGCATATGTTCTCTATGTTCTTGTATATTTAGTTTCTGATCACATGCAGCCAGCACAGGGGTAACATGAGGTTTATTGTCTTGGCCTAGAATGCAGTGACACATACTGTAGGTGAACCTACAATTGAACTGAATTATGTAAATCTATCACATTTGCTTACTTGAGTTGATACCGTGAGTGTATTTTTTCAATACATTTTTTGTAGTTTCTAGTTACAAACATTGTCACCCATTCACTCCATATATTTAAGTACTTTTATGCCATTTAGTCAATTACTGAAGAGGCAAAAATGGGAAAGAAATTGTTCCTGAAAAAACCTTAGAGTCCACAGAGAGACACTGGGAGACTGAAACGCTTTCATTTTTCTTCAATCCAATTTAAAAATAAACACACATTTATCTGATGATCAGCACAACAGCTGGTCGCACTGAATCAACATTTATTAGTAATGGGTGAGAAAGGAGATTATCTTTCAGAGCAGCACCAACGATTGTGAAAGAAGCCGGGTTGTGAATCTGGAGGAGAACAATGCAGTCAGCTGCTCCTGACACGTCAAGACAAAAACAGGCCAACACTGCCTTTCCCCATCCGTTGATCCAGTTCCTACCCCACTCTCTTTCTGCTGAATACATAATCATTCAGTCAAGTATTTGGTTTCTTTGCATCATTAATTAGCATATGCTGCTGAATGCCTGCATATATGCTGTGGCTTGCGGAGAAACAAAAACACAGACAACGGAACTGCGTGTAGTCAAACAGGACGACAAAGTAATCAAAGTCCGTCAGAAGTAGATAATGTGTGTCTGTTTATCGCTGCCATTACACCTAAGGATGACGAAAGACAGTGAAATAAATGCAAAAGCATTTATGATGAATCACAAATGCATGTGTAAGCATAAATTATCGGGACCTCTGCTTTAAGGAATGTTCCCGATCAACACATCATCTCTAGGCGATGTCATCATCTAGAGGCATCATAGAGCTGGTGCTCCAGATTGATAGCCTTTTCACAAAGCCTTTGTGGTCACAGAACAATAGGAAATGAGCGGGAGGCCTCCATGTGTCACACATGGTGCCTTTGATTAACATACTAGACTTGTTTGTGTAACAGGATCTCAGGGTAAGGCATGGATACCAAAATATGAATCAGAGTGTAGCAGAGGATTTTAAAGGGGAAAAAAAGGTTTTACTAAACACATGTTAGACAATGAAGTCATGAATGATAAACAATTGATTTGGTTCAATAAAAAGGCCACATGACCTATAAATAACGTGACTCACTTTGATTCAAAATGAAATTTCTTATGAATAAAATATAACACTAATAGTTAAAGCTGTTACAAAAGTTTGCACAATACTTCTTCTGTTGTGCACTGAATATGTCAAAGTCTGGGTCAAAATTGATTAATTTAATTATGCTTTTTTTTCACCACTCCCTTTTTTTAAGTTTTACAAAACTTTAATTCCTTGATTACATAATCTTACAAAGTACTTGGCACAGCAGAAGAAAATCACAAAAATATTACTGGTGAGGCCACTTGCCAAACCTGCAGATCTACTTATCTATTCATCAAATGGTAAGCAGCAAATTTGTCATACTTATTTGGAAACAAAAAAGAATACTAACATGGAAGCGGAAAATACCAAGAACAAAAAGAAATAACCACAAACATGCTTTAAGAGGTGGTACAACTGAGTGTATCAAGCCATAGCCTGTCCTACTGTGTAAGAGAGATGGTGTTGGCAAATGGAGTCTTCCAGTCTTTGTTCAGTGTTTCTTAGCTGGGAGTGGTTACTGATAAAGTTTTTTCTTTCTCTCTCTTTTAGACATTGCTGCCATTCAGAGGGAGGTTATGTGAGTGTATGCATGTGCATGTGTTTGTGTGTTTGTGTGTGTGTGTGTGTGTGTCTCAATAATTTAAGCACACTGAATAACCACATTGATTGTGTTTTGTATAGCTTTAAGCTACATCACTGACTAATGTCTCTGGTGCGGCTCAGAGGTGGAGGATGGGCAGATGTTTACTCACACATTAGTCAGTGAGTGCTACTGTAGGTGAAGGTTTTTTTATCTCACACAATCAGTGTCACTTTGTATTATTTACTTGTTTTCTTTCCCTTTACATTAGCTAAAAGTCATGATACAGAAACATCCTCATATATAATTTTCAAATTTGCTATGTACTGTAAATATATATGTTTTTTCAGGTTGTTATACATTAGGTCAATCCAAACAGTTCTAAAACAGTTGTTACAGTTTTCAAAAAGTGTTAGGTTTTAATAACTAAATCGTGTTAAAGTGTCTCTCTTGAGTCAAGCTGTATTTGCATAATTCCATCAGGTTTTACAAACCTTCAAAATGAAGCAAAGATGAAGTTTTAATACAACCTAATAGAAAATGGGAACCTGTATAAAATAATTGTAGTGAAATTTAGACCTAATCTAGTGGTTCTATATACATATATATATATATTTATATTCTAAATACCAACAAAACATTTAAAAGGACATACATTTCATTCCTCTGCTGAGGCAAATGAGCAGGTTGTGACCTGGTATGAAAGGAAAGGAATTCTCTGATGGAAACCACCACTCATGTTGACACTGAAATAGAGAATATATAGTGGAACAGCTTTACAATTATTTCCCTAAATGGACATTTCATTAAACGTTTCACAGGAAATGGGGATAACCTGAAATTTCTTATGAGTCATTTACCCAAGCCTATCAACCAACTGGCTTCTGCAGAAACCCTCATGTATCTGTGAAAAGTTTGAGGTACCCCTCCCCCACCTCCACATGGTAGCTGATGCATGACAGAACGTGGAAGAACACAGGGGAGGAAAAGAAGAAGAAGAAACAACCAGAAGTAGAGAAGGAGAAAAGGGGGGTGTAGGGGGTTGACACTTTTGGGTAGGTGTATAGTCTGGGTGCAGTATAAAAACACATCAAACGCTGGGTTACTGTTGTGTCGCCCGAGGCTTTGAACACCACAGTAAAGTCACTGTGTGTGTGTGAAGCTTTACATATATGAAGGAAGCGTCTGGAGCATTAGTAACACAGGCTCGCCCAAGGTCAGTGAAGTAAACATACGACTGTATCAGTGCATTCAAATGGATGTGGGAAAATGTCAGGAGTGAGGCATGATACGTGACGTGTATAACATGAACTTTGTTAAAGCATTGTTTTTTAGCCTATATATATATATGAGACATACCAATAAATAAGATGGTATTTCATTCAAACGTGTAAAAAAAGTGAGGGATTATTCATCCATTTAAGTTCACGAGAAAAGCTATTAAAATCATCACGACTTTTTTACGACACATACTTACTGTCAAACGATTCTATTTTTTAACCAGGTCTACTGAAAACTCCGCCCCACCTGTGTTAAACAATATGAAGTATGGAGTGATTTATAGGTGTCAAAGAAAAGCAACGTGTTTTCCTCTTACCGCGATAGTTTCGATCATGCAAAAGCGAGTATGTGAAAAGTTGAGCAAACATTAAACTGGATCACTTAATCTGTAGTCGATATTCCTGATCACGTGACAGCCCTATGGGTTTTCGAGGGTTCGTGTACGCGCTAATATCTTCCCCTGCAATAGACTGAGGAGGAGGAGGCGAGAGCGCGCACGGGGATTCAACAGCTGCACGGTGAGGAGTCGCGGAGGCGAACAAATATGATTCAAACAATTGAATAGGTGAGAGCTGTCTGTCCCACCAGCAACTACTCCAACGCCTGTATGAATCGAAGAGGCAGCTCAAATACACGCTGCCTGACCGAGCACTTTATCGTAGCAAAGTATAAATCCGGAAATTCATACTTTTGGTAGGTATTGTTTGGTGAGTTTCTACACTTTTGCTCGAAGTCGAAATAAGAGAGGAAAGTGTGCGTCGGTTTAAGAGTCGTTAGTGGCGAAAGTTCATCTCTGAGCGCGTCCGTTGAAGTAAATACACTTTTCTTTATTATTATTTCACTATTAAAGTGGAGTCAAACAAATCGCCGAGGCGATGTGTGAAATAAACACGGTGTAGTTTCTTTTCTGCCCTTCTTTCCGATGCCGATGTGCAACAATTTGTGTTGTCATGTATGTAACCTAACGTTTTCACGGCGATGGGTGCGTGTAGGTGCAGCTAGCTTATTAATGTCGGATTTAAAGCGTTGATTGGTGTTGATTGATGTTGACTACCATCGTTCTCCTAAGTAACGCCGTCTGATCGTGTGCCTCTCTGCTTATTAAGCGCACGTAGAAATGTAATAGCTACCGGGTGCAGCCTGCCTCAATCAAATATAACCAAAACACACAGGGATGTTTTTTAACGTCTTCTCCCTGTTCCTAGTACATGGTTGAATAACGAGGTTGCTAACGTTAGTGAACGCTGCATGCACACAAAGCACATACATTGCAATGTGCTGTGTGTGTGTGTAGGAGGGGGGATCGGGGGGCTTCCATTACAAACACAGAGCTTGTGGCCACCTGAATTATGTCATTAGTAAACATAGCAATGATAGGTGTAATTGCCGCCTCATAAACAGTAATAGTCAGAAGTTAAGAGGTGCGTTGGGTTGTTGTTGTTCGAGAGTCAGATAACACTGCCATATGGAGGAAGTCACCGTTGGAAATTCAACCTTATCAACTCTATTGACCTGTGTGTAGTGTTATGTCAAATGGAGTCTCAGAGTTATGTGATTGTAAACCTGCTGCTCCAGTTTCTTCAGCGG
>NC_024316.1:15193417-15212041 GCF_000523025.1 Cynoglossus semilaevis | reverse complement strand
CAACTAAGTTTATGTACAAAGTTGGTTGAACAATGTACAGTGACTATGTGTGTGTATAAATCAATGCATACAAAACAATACACCACAGAGTAAAGACTGTTAAAACCTGAGAGATTAGCTAGCCACAATATTCAGGTCACAGACACAAACATGATGTGAGAGGAAGAGAGGCAGACAGTTATCAATCAGTCAATTGTCAGGGGTGCAAATAAGGTTCTGTGTTCTGATCAACGATTAAACAATTTCTGTTTTGATTAGCCTGTTGTGCATCTGTGGTTACATTTCTGAAGACATTGTAGATAATTTGAATATAAGCAAATCATGTAAATATGCTGAGTCTTAAAGACAATACAATTATCTCAAATTATTATGAACATAGTTTAGGAGAATATTAACTGTCTATTGATCATTTGTGATAAAATAAAGTAACAATAATATATATAGCTAGATAAAAAGCTAGATTTATAAAATACACAGGCTTTGTTTTTTGTAAATCACTTTAACTACACAGGAAATTGTTTTAATTTGTGATGATTACATAAATATATGTAACTGTTGTTGTCTGCCAAATGTTTTAATTACCAGTTTACTTGTGGCCTGACAATGTAAAAAAAAAACAAAAAAAAAAAAAAAAAAAAAAAAAAACCCTGCTTCTACAGCAGGGCTGTGCAAAGTCAGTCCTTTGGGCTTATTATGGCTGAACAGCTTTTATGTGGCCCCTAAGTTATTGTGGCCCATTAGGTCAAACTAAACCAATAAATCATACAAGCCTGAATTGTAATTCCTCTCTTGAGGTTTTGCAACAGCCATTTTGTGCTCCTTGTTTTTACTAGTGAAAGAGAATAAATGGTTACTTAACCAAATGTTGCATGTTTTGCAATGTCAATGTTACTAATGTCAGGTCGAGTCTACTTAGTGATTTTTAACTGCATGCTCAGGACTGAGTGTCTTACAGTATATTTATACATTGTTATTGAAACAAAGGCTATTATTTGTACAAAACAATTGGAATTCTTGGATTTGCATTTGACTTAGTTACAGGCTGGCATATCTTAGCAGGAGCATCTGGCCCTCAGGTAATTTACAGTACTCTATGTATTGAGAAGAGTTTTGACTTTCCTGAGCTACTATTTGACACAGACTACAAATAGTCTCAGAAAGAACAAAACAAAGGAAGCCATACACACCTGGCACATACCAGATAGTAACTCACTCAGTGTGCAATGTAATTCACCAAGTCAGTGTGTGCTTGCGTTATTATAGCGTCTTAAATGCTTCATTAATATAAATTGACAACAGTTTCTTATATTGTCTTCTCTTAAAATAACTATAATAATAAATAACTACAAGTTGAGAATCACTGTGCTCAACCCATGGCTCAAGTCATTGCATGTAATAAATTTTAATTATTATTGCAGTCACTATTTCATTTAAATTCAAACTACAGTGTAGTTTTCAAAGCTGCTTTTTTGTATAGGAATGGTAATGTATTGTAATGTAATGTAATATTCTCTTACATAACAATGGTAATCCTATTTATGTCAGATGTAATATTCTCTTATAACAATGGTAATCCTATTTATGTCAGTTGAGTAGTGGCATAAATAAAGTTTTACATAGATAGTGGGGAAAAAATAGAAATGTGTGCAGGAGGGAAAAATGCCCTGTGTGTAGAGGAAATGACTTGTCTGAGTAGTTGATTGCTAAAAAGATACATTTCCTGTTTCACTGTGACAAACTGTATATTTTCAGTTTAGCTTTATTGCTGAGTGGTTTTTCTTTTCATTAAATAATGAATTTGGGTGTTTATGAAAAAATCAGTCACACCTATTGCAGGAGCAATTTTTTTATTCCTCCATAGCTCTACTCTAATGATACTTTTCCATTTATGTTTTCCAGGTTCCTTTAGGTCTGGACAGTGATAATACCACTGTTGCTCCACCTCGAGAGAACAATGCCAACCCACTCATTGCTGCCATTCATGGAGAGCCCAGATGGCCCTGCCCAAGATATTCTGATTAGTAACAATGCAAGCATCCCTGGCCTTGGGTCTAGCATGACTCCACAAACCACCAACTCAGAAAAGGCTGTGTTGCAATCTGCAGGAAGTTCACCATTTTCCTGTATGTTCTGTGATCTTACATTTAGTCACCAGGATGAGCTAGGACCCCACGTACTAACACAACACCCTACTACTTTCTCTGAACCCACTGTGCTTCGTGTGGAAGCAGAATTCAGGATCCCAGGAGAGAGGCCTCGACCTAAACACAGTAGCCTCAATCATGAAAAGGAGGATGTTCACAGCTGCATCGTGTGTGGTCAGGTATCGCAAGATGCCAGTGAGCTAGAGACACATATGAGAAAGCACAAAGACTACTTTACCTACTGCTGTAATGTCTGTGGACGGCGTTTTAGAGAACCATGGTTTTTGAAGAACCACATGAAGATGCATGGAAAACCAGGGGCAAAGAGCAAGGCTCAGCAGGACCTGGAGGTTCCAGTCACAGTCAATGGCATTGTTCAAGAGCCAACTTCGGAACCTGTAGTCACTGTTTACAAACTGTGCATGGTTTGTGGCTTTTACTTCCCAGACCATGACAGCTTAGTTGAACATAGCAAAGTGCACAATAGAGAAGTGGAACATGCCAAATATAGAGATAAAGAGAACATGGATTCAACTAGCAACTCCCTTTCAAATCAGGAAACATTCCTTCATGGTCTAAACCTACGTCCTTGCCCAGCAGGAAATACTTTGCAACACGTGAGATCATCCAAATGGATTCCTCAGTTAGACCCCTTCAACACTTATCAGGCCTGGCAGCTTGCCACAAAGGGCAAGATAGCTGTTGGTCCTAATAATACTAAAGATGTTGGCCAGGAAGCCAGCACGGACAATGAAGACTGCAACTCTGATAAAGAGGAGCTGAATGCTATCTGGTCTGAGAGCCAAGGAGGAGACAAGACTGTGAAAGGAGTCCTCGGGCGAGAGCTGCGCTCCCAGCATCAGTCTTTAGCTGAAAACCCAGCACCACAGCGCAGGTCTCTCATGCAAAAAACTAAGGACAAAGAAAGGCCAACCACTTGTGAGGAATGTCAGAGGACCTTCAGGACATACCACCAGTTAGTTCTCCACTCCAGGGTACACAAGCGTGAGCGAGGCGGCGAGGAGAGCCCTACTTCTTCTGTTGATGGGAAGTTGTCGAGAGTAAACTCAATAGAGCATGGAGAGGACGTCCCTGAGGAGGGCTTTGAGGATCCAGCACTGACAGAAAACCTCAGTCAAGGTACATTTTATGGATAACAGACTTTAAAAGTGAAAGAAAAGTGTCTTGTTCAATATTACAAAAACACTTCAGTCTCTAAGGCTCCCTCTGCTGATGGATAATGATAACACAGTGTGTTATATTTTATCTTGTCACTTGACACTTTTATGTGGATTAATTTATGTGCTTCTGTTTTTAAAGGTGAAGATGGTTTTGATCGGTCAAAAGTCAGATCAAAGGAGTGCAGTTACTGTGGCAAATCATTCAGATCAAGCTATTACCTCACAGTTCATCTAAGAACACACACAGGTACAGGCATTTTAACTTGATTTCTTTATGTACAAATGAGAAATGTATCACTGTGTCATATGTTGCATATTTATTTGCTTTCTTTTCACCGTTTCAGGGGAAAAACCATACAAGTGTGCATACTGTGACTATGCTGCAGCCCAGAAGACATCTCTGAAATATCACCTGGACCGTCGTCACAAGAACAAGCCTTTTGTGGAGATCTTTAGCAGACCTGCACCTTCTGTGCCCTCTCCCACTGACGTAAAACAAGAGAATGACGATGGAAGTCCTGTCCAAAATCCATCCAAACTATGGAATCCAAGCGCTAAAACATGTGTCAATGGAACACCTGAGGAGAAACTCAATAGTGACGGCAAACTTTGCAAACCCCTTCTCAAGATAAATGATGCTGAGAGTGAAAAAATATTTGCCAAGTCTGCAAATTCACAAAATGACGATGTGCTGATAAAATGCCCTTTACCTCTCAACATGAAGTTGGAAAGAGAAGATATAAAAGAAGAAAACTCAGAGGCACCATTAAATCTGTCCCTGAAAGTCTCCTTCTCTATCCCTGTCAGTGCGCAGCCCAGAATTGCATTAACACCTATTGCCTGTCCATTGTGTGCTTATAAAACTATGTACCCAGAAGTTCTGATAATGCATAAAAATCTGACTCACAAAGACAAGTCAGAGAGCATAAAAAGGACTGGAATGGGAGCCAAACAGAAACGTTTGACAGGTTGCCCCCCTGCACTCGAAGGCAAAGATGTCAGCCCACTTCCGATGAGAGACAGGAGGCACCCTCGCCGTACCAAATCTCCACCGCCCCAGCCTGCAAAACCAAAGGAGAAGACGGCCACTGACCTCTCTCGTGGTCCTAAACGTTCACCCCTCCATGCACCCCTGCATCGTGATGTCCAGGAAACCCAGCATTACAGACAGAACACTGATTCACATTTCACTCAGGATTCCTCCAGGTACTCGGATAACACGAGGAAACCCAGCACAGGTGGCAAGTGTGTAACAGACAAATCAGGCCCTACAGACAGAGTGGGAATTGGTGAGAGGACTTACCCTGCACGAAGCGATGTCATTTGGCACTCAGAAGCTGCCAGGCTGTGTCTGTCACGTCAGTTTACGAGCCTCCCCCAGATGGATTTTGGTGAACCTTCTAACAAAAGACTGAAATACTCGGTACCCACAGTCAGGGAAGGCGACATCAGCGAGAAACCTGGCTTCAGAGGACCTTTGGTGGATGGATCCAGCAGACTCATTATCTCAGGCAGAGGTGTGAAACCCACGTCACAAACGTCAGGTCCCTCCACACTTTCTGAGACGTTGGCTGCTGTAAAGAATAAGCCGACAGCTATTAGAGGGGGTTTGGACACAGAGTGGACCATGATGAACCTTCTACGCCCCTACACACCTAATGATCTGGCATCACTTTATCACAGCACACCAGCACCAATGCCCATTCATGGAGGACTGTCTAACTCAAGAGCAGGTATGTTGTAGGATCACTTCTTCAGGGGTGATGCATACTGTTGTACAGTGGGGACATACAGAGTACTGTTGAATGTGTGCATATTTTCTCAGCTGTAGAGGTAACACTGCAGATTTGTCTTCTCAGGGGGCAGAACAGTGCTGTACCAACACTTGCCTACTCTGCCCAACCTGCAGAGAAGAGACGCCCTAGGCCTGTTTCCTAATCAATGGCATGGGGCTACTGACAAAAGTACCTAAAATGGCAGAAAGGTAAAAGAAAATACTGAAAGAATATCTGGATATGCATAAAATGAGGTTTTTTTTTGGATGACCAGAATTTTACCCTGGTACCTGACAGATGAAAGTCATATTGAAAGTTTTTTTTTTTTTGTCCTTTATATCAAAGTGCTGCTACCTTATTTACCTGTGCTCAGGGAGTGTCTATGGTCCCATAATTTAAAATGTATTCAATATTATAAAACTTGTTTCATAGACACCTTAAGAGCTTGGGTTTCAGTGTACTCTTATTTTTCTTTCTTGACAAAGGGCAATATATTTCTCTGTTATTACTCCACTCAAGTGCACTGTAATTTTTTTTCTCCACTTAAAATATTTTCTTTGTCCATTTTGACCCACACTAATGCTTGTAAGTGTCTATGACATAACAGTAAAATTCATATGTGGGAATACAACAGTATAGCTGTGTGTTTCGGTACATATATATATGTATATATATATATATTGTATTACTATAAACCTAAGAAGAATAACATGATAAATTGTTGCTATGGTCACTAACTGTTGGCCCTAGAGCAGTAATTAGGCACTGTAGTTTTTGTTTTTCTTATTCCCCAAGCACTGGAGGGTGGAGGTTTTGTCTAGAAATACTTGACAGGTTTGGCCCAGCAGTTTACAAACGGACCATAGTCACAAGTCCTTCTGTGTTGGTCTACCTCATGTTCCCGACACCAGTGTTTTTGCTCAGCTGCAGTCAAATTACAAATCAGCTGAAGTTCTAGTATTCTGTTGATTGTAAAACAACTGTTGAGTACAATTAGGTAGACATGTCATTGACGACACGTTCAACTACAAGAAGCAGCTGTTTCCCAGGCTGTATCGACCAAGACAACGGTTCAAATACTGTATTTTTCAAGTTAATGTGTTCAAAATTATTTGACTTTTTTTGCCTGTGGTTTCTCTGGAATAGTTAAACATCTATCTCCTGCTTTAATGGTCCAATCCATGGATGTTCAATTCCAACAATTTCTGTTTGCGTCTGTTTAAAAAAAATGCTGTTTTTTCTTGGGCTGTCCAGTAAATCACTATTCGGGATCTTGTTTTTACTATAAAAGCTTCTGAAAGAAGAGTTTTGTTTAAAGTGGCAGCAGTCAGTAATGTCTGAACATCAATGGGGCCTTTTTTAAACGTGTGGCTGTGCAGTTTGGAGAAAACAAACAAACTGGCAATGCTGGTTCAGTTATACACTGTGAACAAAAAGTCTCAGGTTATTGTTATCTGTTGTGAATTTGTATTTTTGCCACCCAGGCTTTGGTTAAGTTATTTTTGTTTGGAATTTATATTACACGTGTACTTAAGTATATGGAAAATATTGTTTGAAAACTGTATGATACATTTCAATAATAAAGTACGAGGCGAAGAGCTGTCTGGCTTCTTGGTTATATATTTTTTTGGTACTATGTCACAAACCGTCATTACGACAATTTTTACAACCCAGGAAACATTCTGCTGCAGTATAGGTTTTTATGTGAACACTTAATGAGGTAGGTTGGTGCCATTACCTAGCACAACCGACATGTTTTTAATATGTACAAGGCTTAGGTTACATATACATCGAGCTGGATTTGCACAGAGCTGCTCTGTCAGAATAAAACAGATTTACTAGCTGCATTTATTTTAGATGATTACAGTGCTTACATTCTGAGATTGCAATGGACAGTTATTTAGAATGTTGGATAAAAAAAACCTCACACAGCCTTGTTCAAGTCAAAGACAAATACAGTTTGAATTTCACTCAAATTGAAAAAGAAGGGTATATACTTAGTCATTTTGTGAGTAGGTCTCACACAGGTTTAATGTATGTTTGAAAAAAACAAAACCTAAATATGTCTAGAAAGTTGCTCCTACATGTGTTCCTGCAATGAACTAGCAAAATTAAATTAATATTACTATCAGAAATCATCTGTGATGTGTGGTGATGTTTAAGGAACAGATTTTCAAAATCACCACAAATACAAAATGGCTGACTTCCTCTTCAAAAATGTTACCAAAACAATTTTGCTAGGTGAATTATATTGAATCAATAGTAGCTCAAAATACTTGCTTCTTTTCTTCATTACATGACCTTTGGTACAGTAATACTTTTATTTAAATACACATGGAATACACCAGATGCAACTCTTAAGATGGATTTCTGTGTATTTGGCTCTGGTTTCACAGTTCAGTTTTTAGCTACATTTTCCTAGTAAAAAAGACATTTGCAAATAAAAATGGAATATGACATTTTAATTATATTACAATATTGGTCATAAATTGGCTATTTTGAAAGCTGAAAAAAGATTGGTCGCCATATTTGTTAGCTTTGTTTTTTTGTTTGGCTAGTTAGCCCACAGCAACAGTAGCAAGTAACAAGCATTTCTGGCATATTTGAACCTACATTCTAGAACAGGAATGTTGAGGGAACCATACAATTTTCTCACTTGATATTGTCAGACTTTAAACAGTGTATCATTCTTACCTTTTAACTTTGTTGTAACTAAAGTTCCAGTTCATTTAAGGGCGGGTTTACCCAATCCTATGCAACATCGCAGTCAGTGGATTCAGACTCGTTAAGTTTTTTTTTTTTTTAATTGTCACTATCTTTTCTATCTTTTCCGTCTTTCTTTCGGGAAATATGTTCCAAAAAATGATACCCATTTCTAATTAAAAACCGATAATCTTCCACATATTTTTATTTGTGGTAAGAAACAATTATTAATCTTAAAAACTGGTGGCGGGCTCGGTGTTGCCAATGACTCACGTTCACCACGAGATGGCAATATTTACAAAGTTTAGATTACAGCTTTCTTTGACGCCGTATGTTTCAGAGGTTAGCATGCCCACCCTGGGTTGCTGTAGATGTCAGGGTGTATTGATATATACACGTTGAATTAGTTAAAAATGATCGAAAGTTCGTGATTGTGTTAATGTGCTCGCTGTTTTTTATTTAGTTTATAATAGCTATGCTTTACATGTGATTAAACCTACATTAGTGGTGTTACACAAGCGTCGTTTGCAAAGTAAAAGTAAAAGTTAACCAATGAGCTCATTTTACGTCATTTATGACTTAAGGCTGAAGTTTTTTTCCACATGTGAATCGACCATAAATAAAATGATTAACCCTCCTGCCCCCCCATCAGAAGTTCAATGACTATATTGTTGTCATGAGAGCTTTATTGTTGACTCTCATAATTACTACCAAAAAGTAAACAGACACAGCCTATTATGTCGTTGCATTCTGTCAATAAATTGCAGGCGACGGGTCTTCAACGCAATAAACTTTGATTTTTTTTCTGTCCTTCTTTTCTTCTCTTCCCCCCTCCCATTTTGAGTAGACCACATCTGTTTGCTGTCTGCTCCCCTGGGCCTGCACTGTGTAATCTATTGCATTAGCTCACATTAGTGCATATCGCCCATGGGCCTTGGTAATCACAAACGCAAAATGAGCATTTCACTTAGCATCACCCTCATATCCCCCACATTTGAGCGAACTTAGTGCAAATACGTGGCACAGAAGGCAAGTTGACAACAGCCTGTGACCTGCGCCCAGGAAATCCCTGTGTCTATAAAAACTGAAACATTTTTTGATGTGAAAACTTACAACAAAGATCGAAAAATACACAGTTGTACTCTCCAGGTTTGCGCCTGTGTGTGTTTTCATTTTTTGTTTATTCTCTATAATTTTTCTCAAATTGTGTTTACAGTTGCAATCACACTGTAGCCCTTTTCTCTGCCTTTCTCTTTTTTATATAGATTTATATATATATATATATATATATATATTAGCCTGGAGTTTTAGAAACTCTTTAAGATTTATACAATAATACCATAAAGGCAAACCTATAGATTTACAGAAAAATTGAGCCTTCACTCAGACGTTCTCTCCTATGCTGATACGTTTTTTTTAAACACAGAAAAAATTCTGACTAGTGATATATTACATTTTTTATTATCACAAACTTTTTCCTTTTCAGTTGTTGCTCTATTTCTTTTGTATTAAAACGCTTGGGCACCAAACACCTGAGGTCCTCGCAGCGACTTATTTTCTTTTATTTATTTATTTTTAAATTTCATTACGTGGTGCACACAATACAATACCACAAATGGTATTTAAGGCTTTGGTCGTTCTCTGCTTTTCTGTTGACTGTGTTGAGATTTAAAGGAGCTTATGTTTAAGACTTTTACTGAAATCATCCTCTGCACTCCTCTGCCTTGTGAACTCACGTCAATGTGTTTCTCTTTCACTAAGAGCTATTCTTAGTGCTTTCATCACTCATAATTGTTGCCCCCAGATTGTCAACTTGCATGAATTAGCAATTGGGCCAGCGGATACGGTCAATTGTTGAATACGTTGTCAGAATTGAGGCAGAAAGTCTGCTGTGGCTGTGTGCGCTCATCATCGTCACCCCATTCCTCTGAGGGAGAGGCGCAGTGTAATGGTTCCCACAAAAACAGCCCCTGGCCTGAGGAAAGGGATTTGGGTGTCTGGAGACAACAGGGGCCATATGGAGCAGCCTGAGATAGCAAGGCACATGTACAGAATAATGGATGACGTGTCATGTTTCATGTTGCCGAGAAGCCATCAAGAGACTTAGTTTGGGGAAATCAAAAGCTCACATACTGCCTGTGCGACTGATGTAGCGTTTAGCTTTTTTTTTTTTTGCTTGTTTTTATGTCGTAAAAATGCACATATGTAAGTACATATAGATTAGATGCTGTATTACTTCCTCCTCTTGCATGTGCAGTATGAAGCACTCTGTTCATGAGCATTTGCTCATGCATTTTTTAACCTCGTCTTTACTTGAGCTCAACACTGAAACTAAATTAGACAGAAATACTTCGGTCGCAGAAGTTGTATCATTTAAATGTGTGTGTGGGCTCAGATGATCCCCGGATGATCTATCACAGCTCATCTCCTGTTTGGCAGCAAACACAAACCTACTTTAGAAACGTTCAAATACAGCCAGTGGTCCCCAAAGTGGAGAACAGGCTCTGTTTTGGGACGCAAAGTCCAAGTGTTATTATGTCATTGGAGGACACAGTGTTGGATTGTATTGTATTTACTATTAAATATTCTCAACATTTAATTAACAACTGAGAGCAAGTAAATTATTTTCTGTGTTTGGGCAGAGATGTTGATATAAAGAATACTTAACTCAAATGAATGAATTTTAAAAACTCATGGTGATAAAGTATACACACTGTAGCTCTTAACTCAAATGAATGAGTTTTAAAAATGGTGATAAAGTCTACACACTGTAGCTTTATTATTATCTAATCCAATCTAATCCAATTGATTTAATGGATTAAAAATAATTAAAATATTAACAAAAATCACAGGCAAAAAAATAGTGCAATAAAAACAGATGTTTAGATTAGATCAGATTAGATTACACCTCATTCGATTAGACAAAACCTCATAAAATATATCTTCATAGTTTTATAGTATCACGTGTGCAGTGTCCCGTTGTATTTGGGTCATGGTCAGATTTTTGCTACTTAACAGAGACGAGTATCTAAGCAGTAGCAGTGAGTATTTTTGCAGTATTAGACCAGGCCCTATCTGAAAACATTAACTTTGAATAGTTGCCGACTCGGCACCAACGTATGTTGAAATTCATGAAAGTACTAGCTGCAGAGTAAGGATGAAACATTCACCATGTGTACTTGGATGGAACATAAGGATGAAACATTCACCATGTGTACTGTACTGCAGTAATGTGGTGTAATATTCACGTTACACGAAACAGGAAGCTAATGTGAGTTAATGTGGTCATTTTCCCGACACCACAAAAGAGGACGACGTTGCACCAACACTTCCAAGTAAGTGATAAAAAAAACCCAGTTCCACTTCAGACCACGACACCGTCATGAACTTTATGTATCGATTCCAGTGAGGAGGCAGTGGGAGCAGCAGCAGCGCCACCTCAGGGTGGAGTAATTCAGGATTAACATAGTTTTATGCTTCGTTTTCACTGGAAAAAAATAAGATTAAAAATGGCATTGAATTGAAGAAAGAGACTATGCCGAGGCTAAAGAACTCCACTGCTGCTGTGTTGGACCAGAGCTCCTCTCCCACTGTATATACTTAGCCCTCTTTTCTCACCCCCTCCCTCCCTCTCTCCCTATCCTCTCCACCTGCATATGGAATAAGGCGAGCGCCTCACCTCTGTTTTTCTCCCAGTGTCAGAACTTCACTTAAGTGCTGTTTCTGATACCCATGAGTAAGCCCCATAAAAGCTGCCCCATCGCCGCAGTGTTATTGTTTCTTGCGGATGATTGATTGATGGATGAGGGCTGACACTTCAATGAAGCCATTTCCACTGGCATCTCTATCCGATGATGTGCAGCGTATATTTTCCATCCACGCCTCATTGCTCGCCTGTGTCATTCCTGGAACTTCATTTACACCATGTTCCCTGAAGGACCTTTTTTTAGCCCCATCTCCCTTTTTCTCTCCCTGGCTCCTCTTTTTATCTCCCTCTTTTTTCCGTGCCATAAAATAATGCTATTTCTTGTCGACTCTGGAGGGGCCAGGAATCATTTGCGGGGAATGATAAAACCAAAGGCATGGAGGGGTTATTTACAGGAAGTGTAACACTGACAGGGTCCCACTGTTGGGCTTTTTTCACTGTCAAATGCCAAGTCGATGCGGTGACAGGGCCGCTCTGTGATATACATTTCAAATACACTGCACCTCCAGCACAGGCACACGGTACCGTTTACTGTTACCTCCTGGAAGTGAGCACAGTCTCCAGGTGTTACAGACTCTCCCCAAACGTTGTCCAAAAGCTGGAGGTGAAGTAGAGTGGATCAGTGGCAGTGTGATTGAGATGCATTCTCCGAGACAATTGCCTGTTTTTGCTCATATGGGGAGCAGATGGTAAGCAGGCATCAGTGCGCCAGCCTTTCTGGGATGACAGCCATTAGATTCCCCCTCAGGTGCCATTGGAACCCCTTTAAAAAGGGAGAATGATTGGTGGGACATGGCACCTCCTAAGCAACTGCTTTTGCCTGACTTTTCCCCGCGTTACACTTGGAAGTGACGAGCGGCAGAGCAGTAAATATCTGTACAATATCGCGAAAGAAACGATCAGTTCCGCGGCTTTGATCACGTGCAACGCGGTGTATTTATTACCACTGATGAGCTGTTTCGCAGATGTATTAATTTTCCATTACATTACACACTATTTCATCAATAGGAAAATTTCCAGTTTGCTCCGAATTAAATCTTCATCCTCGTGTATAAACAGTTCCGAAATGTTTACAACAGCAGTGATTATAAAGAATTCATAGTGTTGGGCATTATTAATGCTTCACACTTAGCGCATGATTATTCCCCCGACATAACACAACTATAATAACACACAATGATCTACTGTTATTAATGCAGCAGGAAACATGATACATGTGTGTTTTCAAACATGTTTCCATTCATTTTTTATGGAACACAAAACCAGTCAAACTGAACAAAACATGGAACGACAATATAACGATAGTCAAACTGTTGAGCAAGAAGTTTAGTGACGGTTCTCAAACGCACCATGGAAGTAACGTTAACTTTGGTTTGACTATTCACGATAATGAGTAAGTGCAAATATAATGGACCTCCATCCAACCATCATCCAACCACAATCCAACCATCATCCATCCACACGTTTGCTCTATCCTCCATCCATCTTTTCCTACATCATCTATGTATCCCCATGTTTGCTCTATCCTCCATCCATCCATTGTTCATCTCTCCATCTATGCCCACATCTGTCCATCCATCTCCATCTCTGCCCACATCTTTCCATCCATCATCCTTCCATCCATCCATCCATCCATCATTCATCCATCCATCATTTTTGACTTACTGTCTTTTAACTAAAATTCAATATTTCAATTTAATGAGCGAACGTTTAAATGTCTGTATTAGAAAAGACTGATCCAAAATGATGATGACGAAGATCATGATGAAGATTCATAATTCAGTTCAAAATGTACGTCTTCTGTGTGAAGTACATTGGAATCATCTCAGATCTCAGTGGACAATAGGACAAATAGAGATACACCGTGGGTGTGGGAGGGGGCGGGGGAGGAGGGGGAGAGTGGGTGTAATTCGACCTTGGCTGCTAAAGGACATTTTGGTTCATCAGGAAAGATGATTGTTTCCCTTAAAAGACATTAGAAGGCCTGTGTCTAAAGGAAGCTGACATGGCTCCCTGCATCCCTGATGGTTTCCACTCGGCTTCTTTTATAGTCTCTCAGTAGGTAAGGGAATAGTGTCCCACCACAGTATTTATACATTAGGCAACGTCTCCCTCTCTGGAAACAGGAGATGTGCAACCACTGGCCCCAGAGTATAATTTCTCCAGTGTCTACATTGGCGTGTCATCCTTTATCAATAATCACCTTGGAGGAAGTGCCGGACTTGTTCGAAGGGGATTGACCCCTGCGGTGATTAGGGCTACGTGGATGGTGGTCATTCTTTACCGCAACCCATACTCGACCCTGTATAATATCTGCAAATGGGGAGGGGTTGGTTGGGGTGGGGGGTTTCAGGGCAGTATTATTGTCATAGCACAGCCATATAGAGTCTGTGGCCTCCTGGCCTTTTGACCGTCCCAGTAAACTCATCTCTGTCCTGTCACTTCCACCATGTCTGCCTCAGAGTGAGGACGAAGACACAGACTGCCGGCTGGGAAAAAGTCAAATGAAAAAAAAAAAAAAAGGGAAAAGTGGTGAAACTCAGCTTTGTATTTTTTCTTTAAATGCATCCATTAGAGCCATTATCTGATTGCAGTACATTTACATTTGATTATTTTGTTTTTTCTATGTGGTTGTGGAATGCAAAAAAAAAAAACAGAACATGAGAATGAATGAGGAGTTAGATCAGGGAAAGGAGCAGCGAGGAAGTTACGCATCAATTCCACAAAGCAATAGCCCTCCTCTTCTAATGCAATGTGACACTGAATACTACACACAGAGAAACAAGTAACCCCAAATTGGGTTATTCTTCCTACCTGCCAGTAATCCAGTTGATAAGCACTATACATGTAGATTTCTGGGGAGCAGAGAAATCAGATTACCCCGAGCTGAACTGGGATTTTCAATCTAAATTGGCTGTTGTTCCCCGGGTCTCTCGTTCTATCAGGATGAATGAGGGGAAATAAATAATTTGACTTTGCACCAGATAAATTGTCTGCACAGGGAGAACACAGTATAGTTAAAAAAAAAAACAACAGAAAAGCCACAAGGGTTATTGAGCAAAGAGAGAGAAGAACATTTAAGGCCAACATGTGAGTGTAACTTCTCAGTTTCTAGGTGAAACAAACACTTCTGCTGATATTTAGAACTCTTCATCCAATTCCAGGTATGGATTCAACTTTGTTAACATGAGATTTTGAAAGAAACTAAGTTTAATCGCAACATTTTCTGAATCACCAGGACTAATCTGGAGTTACGGGAAGAGGTGTCTCTGAAAAATAGTTACTGGGAAAAATGTTTTTAAATGAACCTAAAAAAGATGAATAACTTCTCAATCAGAAAACCACCCTGTAATCTGTCGACTTGTGCTAACAAACCAAACATACAAACCATTGTCATCGTGTAAACACAATATTTAAGAAGTCATTTTTATTTTTATTTTCAAAGTCGGTTGCCCACTGGTTCAGAATACACATGCATTCCTTCTGATTAGTCCCGGCTCGGGCATGGCAGATCAGATGACCCAACTCATGAGATCATTTAGGGCGGGGCTAAGACCTGCTGCAGCTCTCACATGAACCGGAGCAAAGAACTTCCAAGAACAGACAAATGGAATATGGAAGAATGGTAACAAATTCTTATTTGGTTAACAGAAATTCTTATTTGGCTTCTTCACCACCAGGAGCGTTTCCAGTTAGCTCATTAGCTTTCTTTCTGTGTCTGGATTACACTTTTCTGGCTGCAAACTTCATAATCTGCAGTATAAAGTATAGATTTTTGTATTTGGTTGCATTTTATTTGTGTTCTTTTTTGTGCAAATATTTATTCAACAGAAGTCCTCATGGTTACGATTTGTGTTCTGTTAGAGACGCAGTAGCAGCGTTCACTTGTCATGGGTGTACAGGGCGCCTACTAGTGTCCATAAATTGTATGGGTTTATTGTTGTCATGGATGTTTCTTCTGGTCAAAGTCCCAGGACCAGTTACACTGTTAAAAAAACACGACTTATGGTCTGGAAAATCACTTACAGCCCCGGATGATTCCACAGAACCGCTGGATAACAGATAAAAAAATGAATATATTGAAATGCTGGAAAAAAAACACACACACGGAAGGCTGTGCAAAGTAAAACACCTGGAACCGACCAATGCTGCTGCAGTGTACTTTAAAATGGCAACAGAGGACAAATGAATCCATACTGACTTGGACTGATCTGCAGAGGTTTGTTTCCACAGTGACTTGGTCGAGACAATAAAAACAGCTTTGGAAGAAATAAAGCTGATTTACTGACGTGAGGTAATAACTGGTTAACTGCTTAACTTGCACATTCAGCCGAAGCCTACATGCTGTTATTTAGCACCTCGTCCTAAAGACCACAAACACAGGAGATTTATTCACTCACATAAGGATTTAATGTATCCCTGAATAATGCACGACACAAATTAACAGAGATTATAACACCTTTATAACACCTAACCTTTACCTATTTGTTTCTCCCGGTAACGGCACGTTCGACGACCAAAGAATATACTCTAACAGGAAACAGGATGCGGTGCATTTACAGCGTCTTTGCAAATGCGACTCACATGTGACATCGCGGCGCGATTTATGTCCTTCATGGTATTTTCCTGCATTGAAAAAAAAAAAAAAAAACAGCCCGGCTGCATGCCTCACCTCTGCTGCTTCTTCTTTTCTTTTTTTTTTTGTGTTCTCTAACATGACACACGGTTCCCTGGTGGTCCTGGAAATCAGACAACCCAGGTGCAACACTAATATCCTCACAGTATCCAAACATTTCCTTTAAAAGTAACTGGCACATTGGGGGCCATAAATTAGCGGCGAACGCTGCTCAAGATGTCGAGCTTCCAATAAGACTGTACCCAGAGCAATAAACTTTGACATTGCTGCTTGAAAAATGCCTGCCCTTTTTCATTGTCAAGTGTTACAAATTGATGAAATGAGTTCATCGATGTTCTCTGGTCATTATCTCTCCAGTGGCACTTTGTTTTACAGACAGTGGGAAAAGGGACAGTGCAGATTAGAGGCCCAGGCACAGTTTATCAAACAAAATCTAATATCATCCATAAGAGTGGAATCTGGAAATCAATACTTCATTACTAAATTGTTAGTGGGGATGAAGAGTAATTGTGTGAGTTCAGAGATGTGTCTCGGTGGCCGGGGCAAAGGAAGTTCAATGTCACCCGGGAAGTGATAAGTAAAGGCAGTGATGGGAAGAAACATTTCTATAATGGGAGGTGCTGCAGGAGGGCAGTGGCCTGAGCACAGAACAGACAATAGACACTGGTTTGCCATTGATTGGTTCAGCTATAAAGATGGAGCGGTTTAAAGAGGGCGCGAGCAAGAGAGGAGGGGGCGCAGTGAGAGAGGTAGAAAGAGTTACAGTGAGCTGAAGTTACCTCTGCCCCGTCTTTTTTTGTTGGTGGTGTAAAATCCTCCGCGGTCGCTCCCATCAATCACCGCACACCGTCACGTCCTGTCGGAAATGAAATCATTAGGAAACTGCTTGATGACCTCAGAGCTGTTTTGTCTTTGAAATCACTGTTCAAGTGAGTACTGACGAAAAAAAAGAACCACGGCTGTCGATTAACTTTGTAGTTGATTAATCTATAGATTATTTTTCAATTGGTTTAATTTTGAACAGTTAAAAAATATACCAAAAACGTTTTCCGTCAGATTTTGGATTCCTTTATTTAACTTGATTAATCACAATTAATTGTGATTTATTGCAGTAATTAATTAAGGGGATTCATTAATTGTGCATTAAATATGATTATTCATGATACCTGTTACCATAATACCCTGTTATGTAAATACTCACATATATGTTTATACTGTATGTATATATGTATATATATAGATATATACATACAGAAATACATATATTTGTGAATACACACACACTTCACCGATGTTTATTGGCTTTAAAAGTTAATAATTTCGTGGTTGAAAGAATTTTAACTAAATATTTTTTCCCGAATCGATTTTACTCGATTAATGGATCATAAAAGACACACATATCACCGATGGTTAGTGGCTTTGAAAGATAATTTCGTGGCTGAAAATATTTTAACTAAATATTTTTTCCCCAATCGATTTTACTCGATTAATGGATCATTTGTCTCAGCTGTTCTGTGTTTAATCCCAGTCACTGCAGCATGTTTTCGATGTTTACACCGCGTCCGTCTGTCCATTAGGTGTTTGATCGTAGCAGTTTCTCCCTCCTCACCCCCCGTCCAAACACACACCGCTCCTCTTTTGTTCACTCCGTGTGAGGTCGCGTCGGTACAATGAGCCCATCACCTCCGTGTGGCCTCGGCTCCGCCTCATCCTTCTAAAAGCTGGAGTCTGCAGCCCCTCTGACCCGTTCCCCTGCCTCACCATGTTCAGCCATGCAAATCTGAACGCCTTCAATTTCAACATTCATAAGCTCAACCTGCGGCTCGTGTCTGGAGCTGCTGGGAACTCACAGAGGGCACGGCGCTGCCTGGTGGAGAATAGGTGGCGAGTACAAAAATGTAAGGTTAATGCTCCGTCCAGCACTAATGGGTCTTTACAAAAAAAAGCTGCATTTGGGTGAGCCACACGGGGAAGAATTTGGATGGAACTGTCTGCCCACTATCATCCAGAAAATGTTGAGGGCGTCGACTAACGTTAATCCGTACGATGTGTTTATTATTCTCTGCGACCTCAGAACTCCAGGATTTTTTTTTTTGGCAAAAATATAATTTAATTTTGTCCCATTGTACTTTACCGGCCACAAAGGGGGCCTGAGCCAAATGTTGGATGCCGATGTTGGACAGGATGCACGAGAGGACAGAGGACAGGTTCAGGAGCAACCGACATTTTTGGAATTAACTCTGTTGTACTTCATACTCACTTTATGACATCAGTAAACATCTTCCTGAGAACTTTATGGTCTTAATCAATAGTTTGTCTTGAGTAGAGTCACGGTGGACAACTTTGAAAACAACTCCAAACTGAATAGTAAAGAACCATATGTATAATCTATAAGGTTGGTTTTATGACGGCACAAATCTGCTCTTTACCCACTGCCCTCTGTAATGTGATGATATCGTTTCTTATAAAAGAGTTCCAG
>NC_024316.1:15187660-15193365 GCF_000523025.1 Cynoglossus semilaevis | reverse complement strand
AGGAAACCAGAATACCTGAAGAAAACCCAGGTTACTTTGAAATTATTTTTATGAAATTCTGAGAGGAAACTACCTTCTTTTAAACATCACATTTACATAATTCATTCACCAAAGATACTCACCCCCCCTCCGCTCCCTCCAAACGAAACAAACAAATGGCAGTTTGGCTCAGTGTGGTTCCAGCAGGTCTCTTGGAAGAACCCTGGAGTCTTCAGCAGAGAACCAATCAGCTCATGTGATCCACCTGGACCTGTCAGGTGCAACTCAATCACACACCTGCAACAAACTCACACACACTTTCACACACACACACACGAGAAAAAAAGGAAAAAAACATATGTGGAGTCCTAGCACCCTTTCCCTCCAAATAATGAAAAGACTACTTTATATATATATATATATGTATATTTATAAAATATATTTAAATTATATTTATATTTTTTATATATTTTATATGAAGTCTATCTCTATATATAAACACTACAAACAGTATATATACATACATATATACATATATGTGAATATATGTTTTTGTGTAAACAATATATAATAATAATATAATAAATACATATTTATATATTTGTACATATATGTACATATATAAATATATATATAAATAATATATAAACATGTACATATATACAGTACATACATATGTAAACATATACATATATTTACAGCACAGGAACCTAGAGTACGAGGCCGTCAAACCCATCCGTAGGAGTCAGAGCAGTAAGAGTAAATATGACGAGGAGTTTGTTGCAGTTTATTCTCGGAGCGTTCGAACCAGGTCTTCCACAGACGGAGTGTTTTTCTAATTAACAAAAACACCACCTCGCTTACACATCAAAAACTAGTGGCGGGAGTCATATAACAAGCTGCTCTGATCCACACACACACACACACACACACACTCTCGCTTCGTAACGTGTTTGAATGTTCAGCAAGTATACTGCTCCATTTAAAACAAGCCTTCCCCCTGTTGTTGACAGAGATAAACATTTTTTTTTTCCTCTCCCTTTGCAGCGTTTTGACGTCGGTGAAGTGAAGTTGACAGTCCAGTAACTGGGGCCGTTTGCTAATGATTTTTGAGCAGCCCCCAACTGAGTCCTAAATGTCTGCAATATCCATAAACAACTCTATACTGTCCAATTAGGCAGACAGAGATGTACTGGGCTGTCAGACAGATTTGCATGGCTAAGCACCTGAGATCCAGAGGATGATGAGGGGGATGGTTCACCGGCCAGGGAGAGAATGTGCACAATGGATGACTTTCATTACAGCATTACCACATTACATACACACTCATCCAATTACTGCCTGGATTAATTGATCATCGTACCTTTCTTATTCCCGCACCAGAGCCTGAGCTAGTGTGTGTGTGTGTGTATGTGTGTGTGTTTCCCCCTCTCTCTCTCTCTGGTGTAGCAGCTACACGACCCGCTGCTTCTATTCCTTCTGCTCTACAGCTCCTGTCCCAGGTTTACAGCCACAGCTCTTAATAAAAAAAAAAAAAAAAAAAAAAGTCTGGGGGGAATTTTTGAAAGGGGGGGGGGGGGCGGCTGCAGACCCATCAGTGGTCAGAAGGGTTCACCGGAGCATGACTCATCCCTGAGTGCGTTTGATCAGAATGAATTATGCTTTTTAGATTCATTATGGCACTTTATTTCCCCTCTCTGTCCTCCTCCCTTGTCCGTTCAGCACTGCCAATGAAATGTACAAGACAGGGTACATATTTTATTGTATGCACGCTGTCATGCACTCACAGTTAGAGATGAGAGGTAGGCAGCAGTGCTGGAGCTCCAGTCGGACGCCCAGTATATACAGTAATACACACACTGCATTTGAGACACTGCAAAACACCCACAAAGGCCAGGACCGGAACCTTTTACTGTCTTCGCAGCCGTTTCCTCAGGCTGAAGCCCAACGGTAAAGGAAGTTCCAATATGGCGTCTTAAAAAGCACTTGATTATGACAACAAAAATCTAATCGAACCCACGCTGTTCGGTATACGGGACTATGACAAGTGCTAATGGGATCATTTAAGATCATTTAAAATACAAACGAGTCCTCGCTTTCCGTTCATTAATTACCACTAATTACACGAACAGCCAGCCTTGGTGGGGCAGGCGGCGCATTTGCCTGTCTGCGAGTCAGGAACATGAGGTCGGAACAAGAGGACGTCCCATTTCCCTTCTGGATGAGTGGCTGATAATGTGTAGTGGTGATAAGATGAGTAAACATCGCAGCGCTGGAAACATCGTCTGTTTTCATAAAGTCGAAGAGTCAAGATACGTTATCTTTACGCTGCGTTAACGTAATCTTCTTTTACTTGACGGTGTTCCTCCTCCGTTGCCTCTGACGTGTCTTTTCCACATCAAGTGCTGATAAACATATCTGGACACATACATATATACATATATGTGTATATAAAGATACATATATAAATCTATATTTATATACATTTATACCTATGTGTATAAATACACATATATAAACATATATACACATACAGTACATATATGTACAAATACAGAAATGAGTAAATAGTAATAAACCCGTCCATTTAGAATGGGTAACCAAATAAATATAAAGGTCAATAAGTTAAATATAACAAAAGTATTTCTTCACATATCACCAATTTTATTCTCCATTCCAGATTCTTCTTAAATTCCTTTTGGAATTCAAAGGTCACAAACCTTTACTATGAATAATCTTTAGTTTTGGCAAAAATAAAACAAAATAAAATGGAAAAACATTTGAAACATCTTAATATTTTCCAGGTATTAAAATTAAACAATTTCTGGATTTATTAGGTGTTTTGTTCACCTGTCGTTATGCTGCCGTCTGCTTGCATTTTCTCATTTTTTCTTAATTTTATTTGGAAAATGTTAACTAGTTGAAAATAGCTACTGAGAGGAATGGAATTCAAAAGTTCCACAGCTGCTCTTACAGCCCCGCAAAAACAAGTAAAGAAATAACAATAATAATAATAAATTAAATTAAAGTTTTCAGACTATAACTTTTAGGGACCGATCCCAATGATTAAGGGAATAAATATATTGTTGTACATCAATAATAAAACACTAAAAATCTCATTTCCTTTCATAAAAAAAATAAAAATAAGAAAGAATGAAAACCAACATTATTTAGCGTGAGCAGATTGCATCAACTCATTTCTGCATTTTTAATTGTGGCTCTCTTTTCTTCTGCCCCAATTTTCCTTCAGGGAAGGAGGAGACCAGTGGAACAGAGAGAGAGGTTAGTAATCTGTGATGCAAGCAAGCTGCTAGATTTCAGATCATGTTAAGTCATTTCCAGCCTGGTTAATAATGTATTTACCTACCCACGTCCGTTTATGCACGCCAGCGTCAGCCATCAAGGCTCCTCTTCCGGAGTGATATCTGAAATAATTACCATTACTGAGTGGTCAATCTTATTTTAACTGTTGTTTTCAGCCGGTGTTCAGAGCTTCATCAGTAATCAAGGGTTAATTTCACACCTCAGTGGATCGCCTGCCTTAATCTCTATTCAGTGTAATTAAATCTGTCCAATAAAGTGAGCTCTTTTCCTCTTTGTTCTCTCCCATCTCCTGCTCTTTTTTTTTTTTTTTATTGTTTTACACCCATCACATCTCATCCTCTGAACTACGGGCCATTCAGCCTGGCTTGACAGGCAGAATCTATCCCTAAAATTAAAACATTCCTGACCGAGATTGTAAGAGGGGAAGAAGGGACGGGGAGAGACGGGGGAGTGAGGGGGGGTGGTGGGGGGGACGGGGGCGACTTTGCCGAACTGGGGAGAGGAAAGGGAAGCTGACACATCCACTGTCTGCTTTACTTTTTCTGTCTTTTTTTTTTTTTTTTGCATTTCAGCAGAAAGGAATGTGGAGATTTGACCCTGTCAATCAGGCCTCTTGACAAGTTTAATCACGATGTGCCCTCCACAAAATCACGGCTAAATAGGAATGCAAATAATAGAGCGATGGGGGCCTCTTATAAATGGTAATCAAGAGGACTAATCAAGTGACAGGTCCACCGGTGTGGCTTTGCTCCAGGAGTCGCTCAAACTTCTCCCTTTCTTTTTTTTTTTTTTTTCATGAATTGTACGCCCTCCAACACTTTTACTGCACGGAAACGAACAAAGATTTAGCGAACATTAACATACCCATCTGTGCTGTATGCAGCACTTTACATATTTATTTTATATTGGCTCCCAGCTGTGTGTTTTTTTAACTACTTCCCTCTGCAGATTCTGCAGAGACAAAAGGTTAGATGTGAGCGCGGACCAGCGGCAGATTTCTGAACCATGTAAATGAGTCTTGCCGATCCAGTTCCCTGTGATCTGCCACAAAAGTCAAGGGCTCCGCAAAGACTTTGAAATGTTGATTCGGCTGAAAGCGGTGACTTCCCTCTGCACCTCTAAAAACACAACTGATCTAAGTTTTATGTGTGCGCTTGAAAGTTGTGAAGCCTCCCTCCTGCACCCCTCCCCCTCTCCCCCCGACTCACCCCCAATTGTCAAGATGTCAAAGACAAATATGAAATTCTGTCTTGCCATGATGGCATCAAAAGTCAGGACCATTTTCTTCTTCTTTTTTTCAAAGTCCATAACATCACAGACATGGAACAAATCCTTCTGCTTTGATAGAAGTGAGTGTGTGAGGAAGGATGGTGGCGCTAAAATCATCAACTTTTAAAATAAACCTCTGCGTCTCTGTGATTTACGGCAGTTTCTTTATGTTTGCGAAGGCTTTAATTCATGCGTTTGGAGAAGCGTTCATTCGTCGAAGGGTAAATTAGATTTACCTCACCATAATTACAAACGATTTCAGACGGTTCTGTTTGTCACGGCGAAGGCCAGAGGTTACACGGCACGTCAGCCGAACCTAAGGTTTTAAAGACTTACATTTTTGTGCTCGCTAACGATGGTTTACAGACCAATATTCAGGCGGCGGTCTGAGTGCTTCCAAGATATCACATCTTTACAGGCAATCCGCATAACTGAGTCTGGCAACGCCGACGGGAGGTTTTAAAGACGAGCCAGGAGGGTGAGTAAGAGACGTGTCGCGAAACGGCACCCGGATATAAATGTGAGCAAACCAAACAAATACTCCCTCACCTTCGCACTCCTTTCTGGCTCATTTCTCTCAATTACAAATAAAAATGAGAATCCAAGCCAGTCTGCTCACTTCGAGCTCTGAGTCTTTTATACTGGGACTCTGGACTGGAGTCGCCCTTCATTATTCACTGCTTAAAAAAAAGTTAAAAACAAAAAAAAAAACAGGTTTTTTTGTTCCCAAACTGCCTGTTAAGCTTTTATTTATTTATTTTTCTATGTCTGGTGAGAAAGGAGAATGATGGAAAAGCATTTTTTTCTTTCAATCCTGCAGGTTTTTACAATGAACTGTGAACTGTAGGTCCTGCTGTTTAATGTACAGTACGTTACGTCTGCAGCCACACACTGTGTATACAGGGTAGTACAGTGTACTTACAAAGTGAGTTTTCTCGATAAAAAACTTTGATCGAAATTATGGATAAATATTATATAATGGATGGATATTAAAAAATAACAAAGGCAGTAAAATGTGTAGTATCAAAGAACACATGAATAAAAAATGTCAACATGATTAATCGTAATTCGTTTTTGCAATTTTGTCCTAACTATTGTTTTTGGACATATGTTTATATATATATATACATATA
>NC_024316.1:15176905-15187560 GCF_000523025.1 Cynoglossus semilaevis | reverse complement strand
GCAAGATTATGTCCTAAAACATGCTTTTATTTATACAAATATTTCAAAAAATGTATAAACATTTTTCCAAAAAAAAATTTTTTTTCAAACATTTTTCAAAAAAAAAATTCTTAAACTTTTTTCTATAAATGTTTTTTCAAAAAACTTTCTGATACTTTTCAAAAAAACATAAAATTTTTAAGACCTTTTATTTCAACAAAGAATCTCTCTAAAAAATTTTTTCTATACATTTTTCCAAAAACATCTTTTTCAATCTTTTTTTAATTTTCTCAAAATATTATTTAGACATTTATTCTCTCAAAAAAATTCTAATGTATGTATTTTTTTAAAAAAAAATCCAAAATATTTTTTTACTAATAGTTTTTTCAAAAAACTTTTTTTTCTAAATGTTATTTTTAATTTTGTAAAAAATGTTTTAGACATTTTATTTCTCTGTTTTAAACACAAAATATTCACTTGGCAGCATGTTTTAGGATATAATCTTGCATTTTAAGGCATACTTTTTATTTAAGGCAGACTTTTTTTTTTTGATTTTTTCACGATGGTAACGCATGTTTTTGTTGATTTTTGAAATATTCATATAAAATATGAATATGAGTATCAGAAAAAAGTATCAATTTTTTTCTAATTTCTTTTTAAATGTTATTTTTAGGTTTGTAAACATTTTTTTTGATATTTTATTTCTCAAAAAACTGTTAAAAAATGTTTTCTATACATTTTTCTAAAAACATTTTTTTAATCTTTTGTTTATTTTTTCAAAAAAGAATTTTCATAAAATTTTGCATTTAGAGAACTTTTTAGCAAATTTGTTTTTATAACATTTTCTGTCAAAATAAAAGAACTTTTTGAGTCAATTAGGGCTTTTTGTGAACATTTTTTGATTTTTTTTATGAAATTCTCTTTTAAAATATTACATTTTTGTGTGTCAGAAACTAAGAGAAAATGACGACAAGTTTTGTAAAAAAAAAATCATTAAAAAAATTAGTAAAAGATTTTGGTAAAAAAATGTTTTGAAAAGATTTTAGAAAAAAAAATAATAATTTGACTTTCATTCCCGATCCCTCTCCTCCCGACTAATAATAATTTCATTCCCGATCCCTCTCCTCCCGACACGCCACAGTCTACATAAAATACTGTGGGGAAAACTGAACACAGAGAAAGATTAAAAACCATTAATTTCCTGATCTATTAAAGATACTGACACAATTTCATACCACTTTGTTTAATTTAAGAAGTCAAACGTTACATGCACGTGCCTTGTGGTTGCCATAGTTACACCACAACACTTTAACTTTCATGACACAGACGGCGCTACGGCAGCAAATGTATTTGTAATTTTTTTCTTCTAGACGCATTTTTCAATTCCGGGTATGACAGAATCCACTGTTCGTAGATCAGCTTTCGGCAGCGGTCAACATCGGAAACTCTTCCCTCTCCATTACGCTCCAGACAGATTGGGAAACCAGATGTCACGACTGAACGCACCGCACGTCGGCCCTGGCTGCTATAACAACCATGAGGTTTGTTTGAACTTTATGGATTTTATAATAATGAACTCGACAAGATAGATGGTCACAATAATATTTTTCCCTCCTCACAGTACGGCACCATAATCTATGAAATTGAGAGGACACCAGGAAGTAAGAGAGGATACTGTCTGTCTGCAAGAACTGCGGCTCGTTTTCCACCTGACATCCAGGTACTGCACCTGATTTATCAGCCCTAGCTTTCCCGATAAATTGTATTTTATTATCCTATAAAAGAGACATTGATTTGTATAAGCTTGTAAATCTTAGCTCACAAAATTCACATCATTGCAATGCGATGCAATCAAAAGTTGTTTTGCAGTTTTTTATTTAAATACCGAGAAATCAGTTTTGTATAGTGACCAGCTGTCCCGCTGTACGTTGTAATGTACATTTTAGCCTCTGTCCCGCGTCACGCAAATTGAGCATTTTGTCCCACTTTTTCATTCGACATTACTTTATTGAATATAAACTGCAGTTCTGTAAAAACGTTTCTGTATGGCAGGGTGGAGACTCTGATGGGAAACGACACGGTGCACTTGTGTCTCACACAACAAGTACACAGCAGAAAAAAAGTCTCCAAACCAAATGACACTGAGTTGTATCAAATTCCTGTGGTCGAAGTTACCAGTGTTTACCACGCAGAGCAATATGCACATTCATATCGGTTAACCGACTGCAGAAAACCTCAAATGTCCAGAGAGATTCAAGTCAAAGTTCACTCTGTACATAGTTTTATAAAGTTCTGCAACGATGGAGAATATACATTCATGGTCATTGAGTCTTTGAGGTTTTATCATTTGGTTTCTTTTCTGTAAACTGTTTCAGAAACGTGCTATTCATAGTGCTAAGAAAGGCTGCTGGCCTGCCGTCTGCTGGATTGTGATGCACTATTTTTTTGTGATGTTTAAATGTGATGTGGCGCTGGGTTATTTCTATTTTTTATTTCCATGTTTCGGTCACAGATGGTCATATAATCCACATGAGTTGTTGGTTTAACAGAGACCTGTTTACAGGTCTGAGACTACTTACAAAAAAAACATTAATGAAAGTCAAATACAATGTTTAGGGGGTCACCCCTCTGACCTGTTACACGTCATCTGTACGTCACTGTCCTCAGACCTCGACGCCTTCACCACAGCTGTACCAACCAGATCAGAGCCAGTCCAGGACTGTCCTTCCTGGAAAAACACCTTTCAATTCATCTGCAGAGAGGTTTAAAGGCAGATTAAGTACAGTGGAGACCAACCCAGGGTGAGACTGACAGAAACAGACCCCGCTCCAGAGAATCAGTGTTGAAATGCACTCACAGATGTTGTTTTGTGGTTTAGACCTGGGACCTATGATTACAACGCAGTGACCAACAGGAAAGTGAGCTGGCCGATGTGCTTTGGCAGACCAGACTGGTCCAGACTACCTCAGCTGGAGAAGAAGTCACTCAGAGTAATGGTGAGTACAAGTGAATTATAATTATACATATATTTGATTATACAAATATACATAACTTTTAGTGTGGTTATAAATTCTTATTTTCTTTCAGCTAAATGGTGAAAAAGAGTTCCTGAAGCACAGAAGCAGAGTGGCCTACCTGAGTTTGTACTATTAACGTTGATGTGAATGCTATAAAGAAAAAAACAACAACCAAATGATTGTGTTTCTCATTACTTCTGGGAACACTTAATGTCAAGATCAAGACTAAATATCATTACACAAACTTTAAAAAAAGAAACTTAGTTTTCTTTATTCACAAAATGGCTGTCTGTATATTACACGACTCAACATACAAACTGTTTCCAAACCAAATGAGTGCTTTTTGAAAAAAAGAAATAGATTGTTAACAAATAGGAAGTTAATCTTATCGTTCCACCTGGATTGTAATGTAAATAATCTACAGCCGTGTTGGTCCCAGCATGGAGGAAAAGCAGCCACATGTCCCCACTAAACGAAGTGGGTCTGTAGATGGCGCCACGTCTCTATGTGGAGGGAATCACTGTCCACTGATAAGAGCACCAACCAAGGTGGCAGGTGCAAGTCTGTAAATTCAGCGGGATTCCAAATCATTTCTTCCTCCTGACTTTGGGTTTTTTGACGGGTCGAAGGTATGGATTATCTATCACATTGTCTTCACTGGCCTTCGTGGAGGGAACGCCACCACTGGGAGGAAGCAGGGAGTTCTCCTTGTCTGCACCAGGATCATCCTGAAGAAATAAAAATGATGACGTGATGACGTTGTTTACTACTTGAATATTAAAAGTATAAAAATTAGCACCGATTAGCAATGGTCTAATCTGCCTATGTTCTTTATTGAAGGATTTTTTTTTTCATCACCGTGTGTTTCTTATACAATGAAACCCTCACTAAAATACTGACATGAGTTTTACTTGATTTATAAAACCAGTTAATATGAGTTCAAGTAGGTTTTCTTTTACTTAAAAATGTTTATACATTATTAGAATTTAAAGGTAAAGACAGGGAGACACCGTGACATTAATACATGGATGAAGACTGAGCTACAGATGATTTCAACCACAGTGAGTCCCAAGCACAGGAACTTACAGTGATGTGGTTTCCTGTTGTGTTGTCGCTGTCTGTCTGGTCGTCCTGCTCTGAAGAATCTGTCTCCTCCAGCGCTTGCAGTTCAAGCTCAGATGGCAGGAGGGCGCTAAGATAAGGAATGACACTGGGCCTTGCTGCAATCACTGAAAACATAATCACAAATCATCACTAGGGGTGTAAGAAAATATATCAAACTAAAGGTGACTTTTGGTAAAAGGAGGGAAACACTCACAGGGGAAGGCAGTGATGTCGTCCTTAAAGAGACTCTGAGTTTCTCCCGTCTTGGCCATAAAGCGGGTGAGTGCTCGCTCCACGTCTCTCCTCTGCGACGCTGCCTTCTCTCTCACTACTTGGTAATCTGACACGGGCTCTCTGAATGTCTGCAGAGACGAAGAGAATCGGCTCAAAAGAGAGAATGACGGCCCTGTAAAATATATACTGTAGGCAGGATTATGAGTATTTGTATGAAGAATATTGGACTCAAACTCACTGGTGTCTTAATGTAGGTGTGAGGGTCAGGGAATTCTGGAAAGTGGCCTGGGATGTGGGAGGGATGTGAACGTTTCTGTCCAGCTGACAGAGCTTTGGGAGCTCCAGGTTGATTTGTCACTGGAGCTGAAATGTATAAAAATCTTCATTAATTCTGTGAGTTAACATGTTGATATGTTCAAGTCTCGTATTACAGTAGGATTCATTGGGAATGAGTGAGTGAACTCACGGGCAGTTATAACCATCCTTTGGGATCTTTTTGCGTACACAGGCAGCGTGTCTACATTGAACCCTGCAGTGAAACAGTGAGATTAAAGGACCGGTTTCATGATGTGGAAACATTAAATCTGGATCCTTCAGGATTTACCCATTTCAATGAGCGTGACCACGGTATCGGAGAGGGTCGGAATGGTTCTGGCCGTGTGCTCACAATAGGCTTTAGCACAGCGTCCTATTTCAGTTATATCTGTGGGGGAAAAAACAACAACATGATTCAGAAAAGCATCTGCGTATGGATTATAAGCTCATTACAAACAAAAAGTCAGACGAGTCTGATCAAATTCATGGTCTGCTCTCTAAAGCTTCACAGTAATATTAAATATATTAAATGAAATTAACATGACAATGAGGGGAAGTTTGAACACACTTTTAATGTTAAATAAGTTCAGGTTTTTATGCAGGTCATAACTGTCCGACTGTGCCTGTCAAGAAGTTTTGTGTTGTGACCAATGAAAACAAAGGATCACAGGTTAGTGGGCTTCAGAGAGAACGAGACAGTGAGCTTGTTAAATGTTTTACCTTATTTAGCATCTAAAACATGCATACACTCACCATAGTCAGAGTTTAACTTTGACTTAAACAGTATAGTTTACATTTTTATATTTACAATTATCACATTTAGGCTAAATTAAGTTCCTACAGGATGAGTTATGAAGAAGCCTCAGTAATGATAGGATGTGTTTCTGATCAGGAACATCGTTATTTAAACAATTTAGATTGAATTTAAAGCAAGTTATACACAACACACTGACATTAACTGTGTTATCGTGTCACTTTTATACATACAGCTCTGCATCATTTCAGTAAGGGTCTCCACCGCTGCCTTCTCCGCACTCTCAAAGCCACTCTCTGTCAGCAGGGCACTGACAACAACCTGCAGGGTGCGTCGTCTGGCCAGATGGTAGTTCTCAGCGGGACTCGAGGCGGATTTACTGCCTCCTGTCCGCTGGGGACGTGATATATAGATCAGAAATGTCCAGAGGAAACCAAAGTTCGACAAATTCCACAATCCTACACCATTCCCTTTTAAATACAAACATTTCTTACAATCGCTAAAATTGTAACTAACTCGCCGTAGCCAATGGTGACATGCAAAGTACTAGTTAAATGATACATCGATATCTTATAAATTACACATTAACGTTTGAGTGTTTATATTTGTATCTAATCTGTATTTAAAATCCAAGTTGTAATTTGAGTAAAGCGACATATTTGATCATTTTTAAACTTATCGACCATTAACGCCTGACTGCTCGGTTAATTCACCTAAACGAGTAAAAAGCTCAGTCTTACCGCTGCTAAAGCTCCTGACGAGACCGATGGGTCCGCCATCATTTCTTGTTTGAACTCTGTTCGCTCAATTCATCCGAGTTGTCCTGAGAGCAACTTGTATTTCTCCTACCTGCGTTTAGCCACCGTTTAGCCGCCGTTAGTAAACACGGCGCACTTTCCTGACGTCGTTTCCGCATATCACCGGAAGTCAACAGCAGTTCTCATTTTTGCTGGCGCCCTCTATTGTCACTATGAAAACAATGCATTGTCGGAGGGCAATCTTCTATTGAAAGCTATCTTTTGGCTAACATTTGTTTGTTTGAAAAGATTTGTAGCTTATTTGCTGATGTACGGGTAACATTGGGGTGTTTGTAGTTGTTAGGACTGTAATAGTTAGCTTAAAATTAGTTTGTCATATTTGAACATTTTAAATTATTTTTGGTAAATTCTAAAAGCAGCATCAGAGCGCAGTTTTTATAATCTATTACATTATTACTACTCTTTTATCAAGTTTATTATTAGTTTTATTATTTAAGAATGTATTTCCTTTTTTGTCAGCGTTTTTACATTTGTCACATTTCGGGTATTTTTGTGTAGTTTGTAGTTTATCTGCCTGTATAACCCACAAAGTAACAATGTGTGTTGTTTTGCACAGGCCTTAAATGAACTAAAACAGAAAAATCACTTGTTGCTTTTGGATTATAAAAATATTAACTTTTAGTTTGTGTTTTTCGTGTCTTTTTAACATCTGCAGTCACATTTAACAACATGGACCCTGCATTTATCTTGATTCTTTAATCTTTGTTTTAATCCTTTGCATTCATCATTATTCAGTCAAGGTCTGCTCCTGTTACTTACTGAAAATATGTTTTATTGGAGTGCAATATGAAATTATTTACAAGTATTACCAGCACATTCATTGCGTATGCATCACTGCATCAATCTGCTGCACAGCAGTCAGATCTGTATCCACATATTCATATTAAAAGCCAGCAGTGAGATTTGCACTTGTAACAACATAAAAAAACTAGTTGAAAAGAAAGTGCAGTCGTACATGATTATTCATTTTACAACCTTCTGCCTTGATCAGTTTCTTCATGAAGCGTGCAAACGGTTTGCTGAGCTTCTCTGTCCAGCAGACACCAGATGTTTGATCACTGCTGTCTCCAACGCATCTTCAGGTCCAGAGCCATAGGTATGTGATGTGAACACTTGTTCTTTCTCTTTCTTCTTCCTGAGCAGAAACACTGGTGTCTCTTCGATCACCTCCTGCTCCTCAAAAGGCAGGAGAACCATGCCCAAAAGTCCACCAATAACTCCGAGTATGGCCAGGGTGGAGCCGATGGTGTAGATCTTCACCATGGCCCACTTTGGCTTCTGGTTCATCATCTCCTTAGCAAAAGGAATTATCTCAGCGAGGGATTCCATGAGCTCTCTGAATTATACACTGATGAAGAGAATAAAAACAAAAATAAGAACAAAAAAATTCAGTAGTTACCAAGAGTAATTATTAAATTTTCAAAAAGAAAACGAAAAAAAGAAAAACTCACCTGATGCACTGTGTAACTCTGCTCCTCTGTGGCTCTGGCATCTACCAGGATGGGGCAGACTGCGCCATTTTTAAACACTCACAGATTTAGGTCAACTCCCACAGTGGAGGCAGATACATATTCATGAGGCGTTTTGCAAAATTATGACTTTTGGGTAAAAGGGCGCGGGACGAGATGTGAAGCAACTACACATCATCTGATGTAGTTCATATGCTGTACAGCCAGGCGGCGTTGCTGAGTGCAGGGTAAAGATAAATACAGGACAAAATAAACATGACTGCTAGGTTTGTGTTGTGTTGTCTTCCAGTCTACACATTGACCCTCATCAGGCGATGCCTGTGTGGATACACATGGAGTTTCCTTCACTGAACACAGAGATAAAGGTTCAGTAGGAGATAAGCCTCAGTGGAATCCTTCTGATTAAGCAGCTCTGAAATGTTTCACTCCTGCTTGCTAACTTAGAACTGAGTGATTGTCCACTTGTGTATGTGTATGTGTATGTGTATGTGTGTGTGAGGTTCTCTGCCCTTTGACATTATTCCCCACAGTGCAGCAGCCGAGGGAGGGCAGTCAGACAGAAGACTTGTGAAATGTGTCTGATCTTTGTCACAGAGAGACGTGTCAAAAAAAAAAGAAAAAACAAAAACGAGAGAATTTCATAAAGTCAGTGTCAAAGGATACTGATGTGCTGTTCATCACGCACACACACAGAAAGACAGATCTTCAACAACGCTGTGGATTGGTCCACCTTGTCAGACCATCATGTCTGAGTGATGTGAATGGACAGTTCTGGTCACCTGAGGATAAAAACTCCGACTTTAACCAGCAATATTTAAAAAAAGAAAAAGTGAAAGTGAACTACTTGTCATTGTGACACAGCACACCACTGCTCACAACCAAATGTGACCTCTGCTTTTAACCCATCACCATGCCATGCTCAGAGCACCTCAGTGGTGACTTGGCAGCTGGTGGACTAAAACCTGAAGCCTTCTGGACCCAAGTCCACTTCTTTAATCACTAAGACACCACTGCCTAAGCAGCTGTTCTACATTTACTGTATATTGTTTAACAGGTAAAAGTGCATTAAAAAAGGGTTGTAATTTGTCTTAACAAAAGAAAAGTTGGAAAAAATGAATATGTGGTTTCTTCACTTTCTGCTGATGTTTGCAGGGTATTTTTTTGTTTGGTCATTCAAAAACAAAGTGTTTTTTTTAGCTTGAGATTCAGATAGTCGGGGGATCTCCTAGGTGAAAGGCCACGCTGGTGGAAGCTGTCACTAAATGAACAACACTGTCCAGCAGTTTAGCATTGATTTGGTAAGTGTCACAATACTGGGATTTACCAAATCAAATGGACTCAGGACAACTGTAGGAAGGACATGTCCTTTAACACAGTCTGCAGCCAAAATGCTCGCTGACACAAAATCATGCGATGAGGTTTGATTTTTGAGCAGTTCCAAAAATCAAACCTTCCAAAGTGGATCCAGGCTGTAATCAATGAAATCAATGAAAATCCAGCATGTGTGTTGGTGTGAAGGTGCAGCAGCAGCCATGACATGGAGGGTCCGCTTTTTGGTGAAGGTACCACTGAGGTGGAAGATGTTTGTTCCATTCAAGATAACGTCTTTTCCAGGAACTGAAAGTTTGACAATTCTGGACAAATGACAAATCATGCAGTTCAGATAAGTCATTAGATGTTTGGTTCATCATCACAAATATAGGAACATTTGCTCAAAGACTTGAGCAGCTCAAACTTCAACCAGAAAACAAAACATTAGCATAGTTTTATTTTTTTTAGCCACTGTTTCCTGTGGATGGAAGTTTGTTTGTACAGTTCAGCAACGAATAAAATTCATTCATTAAATAATCTTTGACAGCTTGATGTTGTTTTCAGGTCACTGTGGAGCTGGAGTCAATCCCAGCGGTGACCGGATGAGGGCGTGATTACATTTAATTGAATTAAATTAACGATTGTATTATGAGAACATTTATTATTACGACTGTGTGATTAACGTGATTAAAGAGGAGAATTTCCCAAATGACACTGAACGTTTCACCATTGAAGCTCTGCAGTGATGAAATGCCTCTGATTTCCAGATCAACCTTTAGTCCTGTTGGTCAGTTTCAGTGGTCAAACGTCACCACAGCGGTACTCCCAGCAGAGATCGTTCTACCGCGGTGACCGTTGGCCCATATATCTGGGCTCCTCTGCTACAATGGCCCGTCCGTCTCTACAACTTCATCACAGCGATCACGTAGGTGTTTAGCGGGAAGTTTGGGAAGTGTGAGTCATAAACATGTTTTTTTAACATTTCAACAAGAAGTTCCGAACATTCTTTAAATCTTCAGATCGTTAGCAGACGAGAAGAGCAGACGAGAAGAGCGCCACCATGTGGCGACAGCGTGTTTGTGAGTGATCCACCATGTGGCGACAGCGTGTTTGTGAACTCACAGTGAGTTCTGCTGAATGGCTGCAGCTCTAAATCCACCGGTGCTGGTAATCCTGGTTCTGTCGGAAGATGAACTCCAGGGTTAGATAATCCTCAGTGGATGTACAGCCAGATAATGGGTTTACAGGTTGGGTTAAATAGGGATTTCTGGTCAGGTCACAGAATTAGGACATAAGGTTTTGAGGTGTTTTGAATTTTTTTCTTTATTCAGATGTATATTTTGTTTGCCTTTTGTAGAAACGTCCAATAGTTTCTGATGTTTTTATAAAGTAAACCAGTACTTTGAAAATGTCTCATTCACCCTTATAGTACATTAATGTAGATAAGATTCTTTTTAATATTTGATATTTATAATCCTTAATCTGGACAGGAAATGAATGTTGCGATGTTAGCTTTTGAAGCTTTAATGCTCAAAAGTGTTTCAAAGACTGTGCTCAAACGGTTTGGAGAGTTTCAGTTAGTTGTGTAACTAACTTTTGACTGACTTTGACCTAGTCATGGACCACTTTACGATAATCTTCTTGGGTAACGCAC
>NC_024316.1:15165100-15176867 GCF_000523025.1 Cynoglossus semilaevis | reverse complement strand
CTTAAACGTAGCTAAAATGAGCTAAATTTAACTTCACAGCTATTTTTGCAGGTCAGTTAAATTCTTACTTTTACTTTTAACAGTTTTTGGCCTTATTTTTTATTGTTTTTTTTAACAAAATATCTTACTGTTTGTAAACTTTAGCTGTTTGTTTCTTGTTTCAGGATTTGTTTGCCACTTACTCACTGGCCTTATTTTTATTATTATTATTTTTTAGAAATTTCCTCTTTAATTTTTGCAAAATTTCGCCAAATCTGACCAATCCTTGGTCAAAGAAGTAATATTTTTGCCGATCCCTTAAAAAAAAAAGCTAAGATAGGCAATCTTAGCTTTTTTTTTATCGGAGCTTTGACCACTTTAAAGAAGTAATATTTTTGCCGATCCCTGCTTATCTTAACTTTTTTTGTTTTTTTTTATCGGAGCTTTGACCACTTCGACTTAAAATTATTCCTGACAATTAGCCACACTGCCACTGATGAGGACGTTAGCACCCAAACCAAAGCGTAATCTCCATAAACTTTATTTGTGAACATGAACCAGCGTTTGTCTCTACACACAGCTGTAGAAACAGAGACGTGATGAATCACACAAAACCAAAAAAACAAACCAAACAAACGGTTACTGTACATTCGGTAATACTTAACATCACAGTACACGAGCTAACCGTTAACCTACCGCTAACAATGTTACATATTAGCAGATAAGTCCCTTCTTAGTCAGACTCATTTGTGCACTGTTCTGCACCAACATATCCTTCAGGGCTGTAGGTCATAGTCAGGTGTGTTCTGTACGTACATGTGAAGTGGAGCCATGCATTAAAACGAGCTGTGCTATGGTTCGCAAAAGCAACACGTTGGCAAGTTATACTTGTGGCATTTACACTGTTAATGATTAGTTTTTATTTACATGTTTTTTTATTGAACTTTTTTTTTTCAACTAATTTCTGAATAGCATGCCTTATTGTATTTTAAAGAAATTCCTACATACGCAAAGAAAAACAACATAATAAAACAAATCTTTACATGAATTACCATGAGTACTCTGAAGAAGTGAGCATGCAGTTCTGGGTTTTATTTACTGGGTGAAATAAATTTAAAATAATTTGATCTCTTGCAGTGATTTTTCCTAAAAAAAAAAAGACAGAAAAAAACTAAAGTTCAGTTTGTGTTCACAAACTCACTTTCCACTTTGTTCGAGAGCCGTTTCACTACTTTCAACATTGAGTAAGACTTTAGTGCACGTTAGTCACAGTTTGCCATGCACATCTGAGCGTGTGTGTGTGTGTGTGTGTGTGTGTGTGTGTATACCATGGTGCATTTCTACCGTAGGTACTTGCAGGGACACTTCGTAGGCACACTTTAAACAATGATCAGAAATGTCTCCCACAGAATGAGAGATTCTGGCAGACTCTCCCGGTGAGAGCTGACCAAGAATAAACCACTTCTCATTCTCAGATCCAGGGGGAGCTGTGGACACAAAACAGCTGCATGCTGCGTCTGCACAGCAACACTGACCTGCAGGGGGCAGAAGAGAAACACACAAGTGCTGCAATGAGCTGAGAATCAAAGCAAAACCAGAGACACAACCAAAACATTCCCTGTTTTAGCTCATCATCTTCAACAGAGTTTAAATGTATTTATTATTTATGAAACTCACAGAGTAACAAGTTTCTTCTCCCATGTAAACTTCATAGGCTTCACATGACAGAGCAAACACCAGTCTGGACAGTCTTTCCGTTCCGGTTCTTACAGTACCTGCATCAGAAGGGAAATGTTTCGACGTCAGTCAGTACGACTTTTGGCCCAAAGTCTTTTTTTTTTTTTTTTTTTTTAACAGCACAAGATAAAACTGTTGTACAAACCCGTTCAGGTTGGCGGGCTCTGAGTGGTACACTGCTTTGCCTTTTCCAGCGATCGTGGGCAGATGGTGTGTGTCACATTGGCTGTGACTTACTTTCAACGTGTGGAACTGGCTCTTCAGTTCCACGGGGCTCGGGGGCAGCGACATGTGTTTCGTCCCGCTCCTCTCACCCTGCCCCCCACTGGGCTCCGGCTTGTCTGGCTCCAGTTCTTGGCGCGTGTTAGAGGACAAGTCGATCACCTTGATGTCTGGGATGCTGGTGGCTCTGGTGGCCAGCTCTGAGTGAGCCTGCTGCAGCTTCTTCATGTGGTTGATGGCCACAGCAGCGTTGAAGGCTTGCTGTAAAAAAAAAGAGACATGATGGTCCATTAAGATAGGTTTAAAACTGATTTAACAGTGAAGAGCTCTCCATCGGCTCAACGTCAACGTGGTCGTGATTACAAACATATTTGTTATTAAAGCGTCCTTCATCAGAAGGGTTTAACTCGGCACCAGATTAATCAGCGCAATAAACCAAGACGAAGACGACTGACCTTCCACTTTGACTTGGCAAAGTTCTTTTGGATTTGCACACTGACAGAATAGTAGATGTCCTGGCTGCGAGCCGTCTTCCCTATAATCCTACAGAAATGACAGACAGAGCAGGACAGACATGAAGGAGGAGGAGGAGGCACAGAAACCTTCCTCCCAGGTACACGAAACTGGTCTGAGAACTTTTTTTTTTCCAACTCTCCTGTATTTTTGTCCAATATTCCAAATATTTCTCTTCACTCTCTGTAGAACCAACACAATCTTACCTTTCACTCCAGCAGAAGAAAAAGTTTCTTTTTGGAAGTTGCAAACTCAATAATAAAACCAATCATGAATCAGATACATTTGTGTTCGTTTGTATTTTATGCCAAGTGCATGAACTTGTTCTGCATCGTTAATGTTTACAAGTTCTTGCACAGTGTGTGGGGTCACGGGGTCAGGGAAACGGTGTGCTTTTATCTGTTTTTTGTTTTTTTGCTCCAGACCAAACACGTGACAGGCCTGTCTACTGTCTGTGAAGCCGAGTCTGATGACTGACACTCACCACGGATGTCTGAGCGCCTGCTCGGTGGTGAAGCGCATTTTGGGATTCTTCTGTAACATGTTGCGGATGAAATCTTTAGCTGCGGACAAACACGGAGAGGTTAATGCACAGTGGGGTAAATCAGTGCAGCCCAGCACTGAACTGCACTGCCTGGGGCAGTTCTTCAGGTTTGTCTGAGCAGGTAGAAGACACAGTGATCTTTACCAGATTCAGAGATATCGTCCCAGAAGGGGGAGTCAAACTCATACTGCGCCTTCATGATCTTGGAGAAGAGTCGGGTCTCGCTGTCTTCATAAAAGGGAGGGTAACCACAGAGTCTGCAAGAAAGGGGTAATAATCAATATATATATATATATATATATATAAATATATATATATTCATGTAATGTGAAGTAGAGCTGATGAAATGTAATCATTAATGGGGCCAGGGTGGGTGGGCGGTGGAGTAAATGTCTCTGAGATGAGGATGTATACTCACAGAATGTAGGTGATGACTCCGATTGACCAGCAGTCTACTGCCTTGCTGTAGGGCTTCTGTGCCAAAACCTCAGGAGCTGAAAATGAAAGAAACAAAAGTCAGATCCCTGAGTCTATGGGTCAGTCAGTCTATGTATCAGTCAGTCTACGTGTCAGTCAGTCTATGTATCAGTCAGTCCATGTATCAGTCAGTCTACGTGTCAGTCAGTCTATGTATCAGTCAGTCCATGTATCAGTCAGTCTATGTATCAGTCAGTCTCCGTGTCAGTCAGTCCATGTATCTTATCTGCCAGTCTACGTGTCAGTCTTCCAGTGGAGTCTGTGTCCACAGGATCTCAGGTGTCCACCCATCAGTCCTTACCTACATATCCTGGAGTGCCACAGGCCGTGGACATGATGCCGTTGTCTTCGATCTTTGACAAACCAAAGTCACTGATCATGATCTTGGAGTTTTCATCTGTGCAGTAGTACAGTATGTTCTCCGGCTGCAGACAAGAGAACCCACAGAAGAGCCGTAAAACACTAACGTTCTCTGTAAACTTTTTTCTTTTCTTTTTTTAAATATAATTTTCTAAATTGTATTTTTTAAACAAATCATCACTATACAATAATAATAATCAAATGCGAGTGGGCAAGTCTTATTACAATCATTTTGTAACTTTTGTAATTTGCGTGCAAAGAGCTGAAGGTCTTTGTTTCACCATCACAGTGACCTGTATTATTGTAATTTTTCCTTTAGCCCAGAGTTAATAACACATTTGAAGTTGAACTCAGGATCCCTGAGGAATCATGTGAAGAATAACGTGACAGAAGTTCAAAGGTAAACAAAAAGCCTCAGGTCGTTTTCATAACTGATGCTGCTGTGGAGGCAAAACAAAAGGAGATTTATGAACTTGTGAGAAGTGGAGAGGCTGGTCCTGAGGCTCAGCTCTGTTATGTTTGACCACTTTTAAAAACCCTGACACTGGCATATAATAGTTAAGACCTTAAAAGACTCCATGTTTTTTGTTTTGGGGCTTGTGTTTTGTTCGTTTCCACTCTCTTACCTTGAGATCCCGATGCACTACACCATTTTGGTGCAGGTAGGTGACGGCGTGCAGCACCTGCTGAATGACTCTGCTGGCATCCTTCTCTGAGTAAACCCCCCGCTCCAGGATACGGTCGAAGAGTTCACCGCCGGACACACTGGTGGGAACAAAGTCGACCTTGTTACATTTGAACGTCGTTCAAAACGAGCCGTAAACTGAAGTGAAAAGACGTCACACTCACAGCTGCATGACGAGGTAGTAGTGGCTACGACTTTCATAGAAATCGTCCATTCCTATGATGTTCTCATGTCGGATTCTGTTTTGGGAGAAAAAGAAAAGAAAGAGAAAACACCATGAGGTCACTGATTTGGGAGAAAAAAAAAGAAAGAGAAAGAGAAAACACCATGAGGTCACTGTCCTCTTTAACTCCAAGTCAGGCCTACAATTTCTAGCAACAGTTCAGAACGGCACTGGGTCCTGCATACAGTAAATCTCAGATTTACCTGCAGTACTTTATATTTCATGCACTGCATCTTTGTATTCGGTTAAATGGTGTACACATTTTTTAATGTTAAAAAATGTAATATCAATTCTAAAAATAGATTAGATAGTAATATGTCAATAATGACCTCCTCAACACAGCGATCTCATTCTCCAGGTTCAGATCCGTCTTCTGTTTCTTCTTCACACACTTCATGGCGAACGTCTTCCCCGTCTTCCTCTCCTTCACCATGTAGACCTCTGAAAACGCCCCGCTGTGAGGAAAAACAACAAACACAGTCAGCATTGAAAAAGTGGAAATAAGCCTTTAAAAAAACACAGTTGGGTTTCCTGTCTGTCATCAGCCATCGACTGCTGCTTTAGTCTATTCCTCCTGTGTTTCCACAGCCGTTGTTTATCGGCAGCGTGGGTTGTTATTCATATTTGAAGCACTTCCTTTGATAATTACGTGGAAACTTTGTGTCAGTGTGAAAACCAGAATCAACACTGGGAACAGAAACAGCAGCATCCTGGGACTCTTTCTGCAGCACGGCTGTTAGCATGTCCCTGCTAATTCTCTGAGCTGTTCCAGGTCCAGACTATTTTCAGCAGTGTCTGGGAATAGTTGTCCTAGCAGCGTGGATTAAGACGCGTCTTATCCCTGACGCGATGGAAACAGTGGCAGGCTGAGGGACTGAGCATGTGCAGCACAGGCCCAGGGGTGTGTGTGTGTGTGTGTGTGTGTGTGTGTGTGTTCGGCTTGATCCACTCTGTACAGTACAGGTCAGACCATGTCAGGTTACAGACAAGTGTCCAGGCCGTAATCCTGCCCTGTGTCCTCTGACAGGGATGATACTGAGGCTGAGCACAAGTGGTGAACACACACACACACACTGGTGCAGGTGGTGAACACACACACACACTGGACCAGGTGGTGAACACACACACACTGGACCAGGTGATGAAGATAACACCATGACTGCAGCAGACTCAGTATTTGCTTCATTTCCCTCATCAGAGACTCAGTTCGGTCGAAGTCTTTAGTGTCACATTGAAAGATATTGTTGAGAGTCAGTGATCCACAGTAGTGATGAAGAAGAAGAAGAAGATGATGATGATTTAACCAGAGGGTTTCAGTCAGCCACAAACTACCTCCATATCATTATTAACCCACTCATTAACTCATCTGTTAGTGCACCCCGCCCCCCACCAGGGTCTGACTTATTACATCTACATCCTCTCCCCAATGATCCACTGTTTACTCTAAATTGAAAGGTGTGAATGTGAGTGTGAATGGCTGTTTGTCTCTATATGTGGCCCCGTGATGGAGTGGAGAACTGCTCAAAGTGACACTTAAAGATTGTAGGTGATGGATGGAGGGAGGGAGGGAGGGAGGGGGGTAATTAACCTTTCTTCTACTATTATCTTCTTTCCTTTCTTTGTTTGAACATTCCTTTCTTCTTCTTCCTACTCGGTTCTTTTTCTTCCTTCTTTCATTTCTTACTGTCTTTTCTGCTTCCTTCTTTTCTGTTTTTCCCTCACTTCTGTTCTTCTACTGTTCCTTCCTTGCTTCCTTCTATCCTTCCTTCCTTACTTCCTTCTGTCCTTCCTTCCTTCTATCCTTCCTTCTATCCTTCCTTCTGTCCTTCCTTCTTTCCTTCCTTCCTTTGACACATGCTCTTTTATTGCATGTAATGTTTTATTCCACCACAGGGAGGCCGACAGGAACAAACATCATTATTACATGGCTCCACCATGGAGAGTTGCCTCTCATCAAAGCTGTTTCCTTCCAGAACCTTCCTGCAGCTCCCTCCCAGAGGGCAGTGACGATTCAAGGCCTGGACAAACAGAAACGACTGACGACGGCGTCGACGTCATGTGTGAAATTAATATTAGCAGTGTGTCGACTAAAAGTAAATGTTCCTCTTTAATGAGACGTCTCAGAGGAAGCAGCGTCCCGTTACTAGGTAACGGGCAGGATGTTGTCTCTGGGCTGTGTGATGAGGCCTGATGGGAGAAGCTGCATCTGGCACTTGGATATAATCCACTGCTCCCTGTGGACCGTCTGACTTTGAGACGGGACGAAAAAAACATCCTGAAAAAGCGGTTCAAACAGTAAACAAGTGTAGACGGTGTTATATTGTACCGATGTAAACTGCGGGTTGTGGCCCATAAATAGGTCATATGACCGAACTGGCCGGAAAGAACCAAATATGAACAAAGTGGTTCAATATGAATTCAGTATGATGGATGTCGGAGTCATTAGTCGTCAGTGGTGTGTTCAGGTGTCCTCTGTTTTGTAGATGAGAAATGAGAGTGTGAAAACTGTTTTCTCTGCCAGAGTCTGTTTGTGGCAACATCAACCTCACGTCTCACACCTGTATTTACTGCTGCCCTTTGATCCTCTGTTCTCTCCACACTAAAAACACCTGCTGCTGCTGCTGCTGCTGCTCATCATTAATGCTGAGCAAACAAGAAACTAGGAGACAGTGAAGTGACTCGATAAACATTTGATCAGAACTGTTTAGTTAAATCGAAACATAACTGAAGTCTGTGTGTGTTTGGTTTCTCTTGTCTCTTTCCTCCACTCTTCTTTTATTCTTCCTTCCTTGCTCCCTTCCTTTCTTTCTTTCTTCCCTCTTTCGTTCCCCTCCATTATCTTTACTTCCTTCCTTCGTTCCCTCTTCCGTTCCCCTGCATTATCTTTACTTCCTTCCTTCGTTCTTCCTACCCTCCTTTCTTAGTTTCTTACATCTTCCCTGCTTCTTCATCCCTCCCCTTATTCGACCTCACTCATTTTTTCCATGCTTCCTCCACTTCTTCCTTTCCTCCCTCCCACCATCTCTTTCTCTATTTCAATTTTCTTTCTTTCTTTCTTTCTCTCTGTCTAGCTTTGCAATTTTTTTTTGAATGAACTGATCTCCAGACACAGTCAGCCTCTGTCTAGATCCTGTAAGAGACAGAACGTCTTGTTGTCTAAAACCCTGCTAAAGTCGCCTTCCTCGTGTCAATCCATTTAAAGCAGTAATCTGTCGTCCAGTTCAGGCAGCATGCTGACAGTAATCACTGCCTCGTCTGTTGTGTTTTCATATAAAATGCTCTGATGGTTGTTGACATGTTACTGTATGATCACCAGTCCAGAGGAAAACAGATTCTACAAACAGGGTGAAGACATTGAACTAAAGCAGGTGTTACTCACGAGCCCAGCTCCTCCATGAATTCAAACACCTCCTGGATGTTTTCAGTGTTCTTCTTCCACACGTAGTCCGCCTCCTGACGACCCATATCTGCAGACACTTTGGTAGAGGATTCTGTCAGAGGACAGAGGAAAAGTTAAGCACTAAAGGTACACGACACAAGATTTTCTATTAGATTATTGAGAAGTGGTGAAAACAGAGTCTGCTGAGCTCCTCAGACTGACCACCGCTGGACGCAGCATCATGAAGCCTTGTCTGAAAAACAGTCTACCGTCCCATGTGCTATTTATTTTACATTTACATTTTTTGGCTCAAAATTTTTAATTTAATTTTTAAATTCTATTGAAGACCAGTAGGTGGCAGTCTCTAGGTGGAAGTACATGGCAGTAATGTCAAAAATGCCTCAAGGAAAAGATTAAGAAGCAGACAGACGACTTAGTTTGTTTAGAGTTTAAAAAAAATTAGTTCTGATCTTGTTGGAGGTGTACAGCTCCACAGATCAGTGGCTACAATGACTTAGTGCTAGTAGCTATAATGTCGGAGTAGCAGGGCTACAGCAGCGTTACAGTACAGTGGCCTGACTCAGATGAGTCTGTCAGTTACATAATTCTACATTAGACTGAGCTCAAATCTAATGATGTCATCAAACTACTGCAATTTTAGCACCCCCTGTGGGAGAGAAACTGGAACTTCATGCTCATCGTTTACAATTTTTAATTATATAGCAAACTAAAAAAAAATTAAATATAAAATATTACATTGTCAAATATCAAGATGAGTATAAAGTTCAAAGAATAAAGTTCATCAAACTGTTTGAGGTCCAGGATTGGAAAGAAGCGATGACTTATCTAATCAAAGCCAGGGTTTTGTGGAGGATTAGGAACATGCCAAATAAACAGGTTACCCACTTTGGTTTGCTGCCCTCTTTACTCTTATATAAGGGATTAGGAACTCTCCAACTCTCCTCCCTGTCGTCGCTCTAACCCTCCGTCTCCACTGAGACACAGCTTATATAATGGACACAATTATTAAACATTAACTGAAAACTGAATTTTTCATACTGTACGTCCACGTCAACAACACATCACTGTTGTTTCCACTGCGCCTGTGTTCGTCCGATGCCGCTGACTAACATCTTGTTTACCTGATGAAACCTCACACTCCTGTGTGTGAATCCCTTTTTTATTTCCCTCTTGTTTGGCCTGTACAACAGTAATCCAGCTCTTGTGCAGCTCCTCGGGTCAGAACATGTGAGGCTGCAGCAGGAGCCAACAGGATGTTGGACATTTGTTTAATCACTCATTTATTAGTATTGATTTAGTACTGATTAACAAAGTACACACATCAACAGCTGCCCCTCCACTGACACCAAGCTCTGAGTCACTCTTTTAATGTTGATGCTTGGCACTGGACATTAAATCGCATTACAAAAATATGTTTTATTTACCGACTTATTTTAACATCTTTGCCTTTTGTTGAATAATTCTTAGCTCCCAATGATTAACACGTCAGAGGAAAAGTTATCAAGCTTTATCAAGGTTTAATTAAAAAAAAAGATGCAAACCAGATAATAAAATTTAAAAAAAATCTGGTCGAATAAACACCAATAAATTGCATGAAATAAGTCGTATGAAATGCTAAATTTAAGTCAAATATACCATAAAAATAACCCAAAATACACCAAGATTTTTTTGTTTTTCTTATTTTGAAAAAACCTAAATACTGAAAATGAAAACATGTTTTCGTGAAAATCTAGTGATTGACTTATCATAACAGTGACCAACGACTAACGGCTGTATATACTGTAGTACCAGACAGTGACGGAGTGGCTGAGAGTGTGCAGCTCCGTCTCTCTGCTCTAAAGTCTCAGGCAGAATAATAAATACAGCGTTCTGCGGCAGAACACATCTCACACTCTTCACACACACACACACACTCTTCACACAGCGTAAAGTGAGCTGCTCTCACTGCTGAGTCCAAACCACCAGGAGTGAGCAGGAAGCATAGAAGGATAAATGATTAATCATCATTTCCCGGGACAACAGTACCAGGTCCCCTCAGCTTCAAAACAGTGATGTTCAGTCTTCCACATCAACACCAGACCTGACGAGGACTCATTCATTTACATATTCATTTCATTCATTGCCACTCACCTAGAGACTCTGCACTGCTGCAGCTGCTCTGCTCTGACTCCTCTGCCAAAAGCTCTGGACAGATTACTGCGTCTGTGTCCTCCGAACAAATACCTGCCGTCAAGTCGCAGATTACATCCATGGAGACTGGAGGGGAGGGAGGAGAGGAGAGGAGAAGAGAAGAGAGGAGAAAAGAAGAGAGGGAGGGTTGACTCTCACCGGTGCTGCTCACTGAGACATGTAAGCTGTTGCTGCTGCTGCTGTTGCTGCTGTTGCTGCTGCTGCAGTCACTAGCGGTGACTCCCTGCAGTGGTTAATGTAGAAAACTGTGTGTTGAACACAAACAGAACTATTTTTTTCAATCTGGAGTGCAGATGCCCACACACACACACGCAGCAGATATCATCTATGATCAGCAGATGTAGTCACAGCCCTCTCCTATTGGATCAAACCAGCGTTCAGTAGAGTGGTATTCAAACAGATGTTTACGAAGAGTCGTGTTAAAGTGATGAATTCACAGAATTGGCATAAAGTACAAATAAATAATACAAGTCTGCAGCAGTTGCTAATGTTAAAGAATCATAAAGTCACTAGCGGTGAACATCACATTCATTTGCTGCAACACCCTCAGCCTACAGTTCCTTTTTTTTTATCATTCCCTTGATTTTGGCCAGGACAGTGATTTCTATAGAAATATTTACAATTCGTGTCAGATGGTGGCAGTAATGCAACTGAATACTGAAAAAACATGTAAATGTTATGTAATATATTATATATGTTATTACAACTGTAATGACATGTATATTATATAACATTTATAGACCAATGCTGGTTGCATGATGAGATCAACACAGTATCAAAAACAAAACAACAAACCTTTAGGACATAGGCATTCAAACCATATTTTTAGCACCCCCTGCAGGGTGAGTGAGGAAACGCACAGACCCCCAAATCATTAATGAGTGGTTTAATCTTGTTTCCAAAGAGGAAACAATAGCAGCAGCAGTGCCGTAGCAGCAGCTCAGTGATGTGGAGCGTGGCTTTTGCAGCATTAGCCTCTGCCCAGAGAACAGGACACAGTGTGGTCTTTAGAGAAAACCTTTAACAGGATTATGTATTCTGAATCAGCATCATTTCACCCGCCACACATGGAACTTCACACTGCACACAGTCACCGTGGTCAGGTCTTATTACAGAGCTGGCTTTTTCTCCTCATCTATTTACAGCACACAAACCGCCCCTGCAACAAAAACAAACAAAACAATATATACAGTACATCCACAGTTATTTCATAAAGGCACAACGTCACTGCAGCCGTGAAGGCCAGTACAAAATATTTTCACTGCTTATCACAGATGATTGATGGTTTTTGTGCATTTTCTTTTTTACATAAGAAGACAGCAGTAATTGCACAAGCTTGTCATGTTGTCATGGACACGGTTGCCGTGGGTGTTCATGGTCAAAACCATGTAGTGTTCAATTTTTAGAACCAGATAAAAATAAATAAATTAAAAAAAA
>NC_024316.1:15157868-15164749 GCF_000523025.1 Cynoglossus semilaevis | reverse complement strand
AATCCAATAGTAATTTCACACAGTAATTATAAGTTTTATTGTGGTTGAAAACTAAAATCCATAAACTGTCATACAGGTTGACGTTCATTTTTCATCAACTTTTGTCACTTCATACAGTGATCGTCTACATTCATTTCAGGAATCCAACTGATAATTCAAGGAGCAAAGGGTTAAAGAGTTATCTTACCTTTAACTTAGAAGTAGTGGAGAATCCTTTTGGCATCGTATCTTCATCAGCATTTCCTCAGTGCAACCTTCTTCACTAGTGTTGACGTTGAAATCCAGGGTGGATTCAAACCCAGGTCCTACTGCTTGGAAAGTGAGAATCAACCCTAAATGGTTTCAAAGATGAATTTCCTTCACAACATTATTATATTTTATATTGAATTATTAAGTTTTCAATGTATTCCCAAAATCATAAAAAGTGCAACACTACAGTGCATGATCTTTATTTGATATTCAGTGAAGTGCTGTTCCAGTGGCAGAAAATAGCTGAACAGTAAATACATAAGGCTCTGTTTCACAAACAACAAACTACAGTTTGTCTTGATTGTAGCTACATGTCTGCACATTAACAGAAACCCCTACGGACTAACGGTGACGACATGGACGATAAAATGATCAACCTGTTCAATGGAGCCTTCCTTTAAATCCCGTTATTTAAAACCCATCCACCTGAATAGCCGCCGACTGTGCAAATGTGTTGGTTGAAAACCCAAACTAATTCTGAACCTCAAGCTGTGAACCATCAACCCCTGAGTTTTTTTTTCTTCTTTCCAACATGCTAATCAGGAAGTGACATGCTAAAGAGCAGGGTGAGCTAGAAAAAAAGTCATTATCATTCAAAACTAAAATAAACTAAATGAACAAATATCTCATCTAACTGTAAACTGTTTTTTATTTTAACCTCTTTTTAAATGTTTGTATTTAACTGTACGTATTGTGACGTGTGTAAAATCAACATGAACATCAAACTACTTTTTTTTACTTTTTTTTAAAGAATTTATGTAAACCTTTGTTTACTAGATTATCTTTCCACAGCTTTTTATGACTGCTGTCATTTTAGACTTTGCACTGAACTAGGCCACACCTTCGTGTGGTAGAAGTTCTTCCTTCAAGCATCAGATACAAAGTGTTGTTTTTTTTGTTTTTTTTCCCCCTCTATGCAAGTTCTGTTGTTTAGACCCGTCCATCACAGCAGGCAGGGTTTAGTTGAAGAACTGAGGATCACGTCAGGCAGAACAGCCTTACATCTTCAGCTTTGTCGCCATCTAGAGGCTAACGTGAATCTGACCTGAACCAATCCAAAGTCTCCTCTACCTGCAGATATTTTTTCCCCCGTTGTGAGACACAGCTTCATGTGGGTCAGTGAAACAGTACTATCTTTGGCTTTGCAAAAGTTTTAGGATCCAGTGACAGCAGTGACTGAGCCAGTGTTGAAAAGGTCAGTGTACAGTGTCGGTTAAACCTTTACTCCCAGAAAACCTGAGCTCCAGCTTTGGAGTGACGCTTGGCCTCCATGATGGTAAAGGCTTCCTGCTCCTCGCTCATCTCCTTCAGCCTCTTCTCATCCAGAAAAGACACCAGAGAGTCTCTCATGTCCACCACCTCCAGCATCTGCTGAAGGATGTTTTCTTCCTCCACCTGTTGCTCTGGTGTCTTGTCTACCAGATGGAAACAAGAAACAAATGCACACGCTTAGACAGCTACTGAACATGTGATCAATGATGAGAATATTCTGCCTGGTGTGTGCATTGACAAACCACTGCACCACAGTGTTACGTCAGAATCGATTATCTCTGTTGTTATACTACAAGTGGAACACAATTACCTGAATTGACTTTCACACAATTTCCTAATTGCTTTGACACAGAACAATTGGACAATAATTCGCAAAATTCATGTTTCCCATACAGCGTGTTTCTGCTGCCCTCAAGTGGTCAAAACCTGGTACTTCCCGCTTCAAGAAGTATTTCATTTATTAAGATTAAATTAATAATAAAATGAAACACTGATATAATTTAGAAGAGGGCATTTTGAGAATAGAAAATAATGTATTTATCAAGTACAAAGTCTGAATTTGATGTTTTTCTGAACTAGAAAACACTGAAAAACTATATTTGTAGATTGTGGACTTGTTTGTTTAAGGTGTGAAAGTGTCAGTAAACATACAGTTTGGGAACTGAAACTATGTTGGGCCTTTATTGTGAAAAAGGGGTAATAAGTGACAGTCAGCAGCTCATGTTGCCACAGTTCAGTACCACAGGATATGGCATGACTTTTTTGAATGTATAAAATTGTATTATTATCCAGCTTTAAATCCTGACATTCATTTAAAAAAATGTTCTGTCCAACTGCTGTTGGACTTCCTGGTACTAAAGCAGAGAATTACGAAGATGATGCAGACATCGGCCACATCGTGAATTTTTTATAGAATGGCACAGCAAAGTACTCACCATTCAGCCCCATGAACTTCCTGAGCTCCAGCTCCAGTGTGCCCTGCTTGTCCTCCAGCTCCAGCTGTTTAGACCTGAACATAAACAAGAGTTTAATGACACTAATAAACCCTTCTATATACTGAATTGTTCTCCGTCTTCCTCTAATGCAGTGGAGTGTGGAGGTATTGCAGAGGTGACAAATAAATGTCATTTTTAATATTTCTAAGAGTGGGTAAACTGCACAGTTATGTAGTTTTCCCCCCAGTGTTTAATGAGAACAGTTTTTGAAACAATGTTTTAAATAAAGTCTAATGGAAGCAATAACCTGAGGCAGTTTGACAATAGTCCTATGGACAAAAGGGGGCGCTGCAGAAAAAGTCTGAGGGGCACTGCCTTGATAAGAGGAAGTCTTTTTTCTTTGTTTTATAAAATACTGCCACCTTGTGGCTTTAAACCTTAATGTCCCTTCTCTATATATTAATAGTAATCATAATGTCGTAGCCCGTCACCATGGCATCCTTTTTTGATGTAGGTCATCATAAGAATGTGTGAGTGAGGGAGGACGGAACAAAGAGCTCAGTGTCTGAGGAGGAAGTCTGACGTTCTGGACTCACTGCTACTGTGTGGAAAAGCTGTGTGTTGGATTTGGTTTGAATTCACAAGTGAACACTCACGCCACCATGAGGTCCGACTCCTCGGAAACCAATGCGTTCTTCTCGTGGACCAGCTGGATCCACTGCTCTATCGTGTCCGGAGAATCGCTGCCTGCGAGCGACAAACAGGAAGAGACGATAAATAGAAACGAATGGAACAAAGTATGAGAAACTGCATGACGTGAGAGAGAACCTCGGAGGCTTACAGTCCAAATGAACAAAGTGAATTCAGACTGAATTTACATTAAACCTCAATACAGTTGGAATTATACAATTCCAAAACTCCATTTACCTCCAGACTACGACAGGACAGAGGTTCAGAGCCTACTTTAATCAATGTAAATTAACTTGTAATGTCTGCACTTTGACTTCTTACCAGCTTCTCCTCTGAGAGTCCGCTCCAACACCACACCTTTGTCCTCCAACTCTTTAAAGTTCACCTCGATCTCCTCCAGTCTCCGCTGTATGGACTTCAGAGCACAAAAAAAAAAAGAAAAAAGAAGAAAAGAGTCATTGATGTTCACATTAGTTTGTGGTTCTTTGTGGCATGATGGTGAAATTTAAAGACTGATTTCATGTCTTAGGATCCAGCATCTCAACCTGCGGTCACTGTAGTCTGATCTAAGGTTTAAACATATCAATGATTAAAGTCAGCTCCTGTTTCCACCTGATTTAAAACCTGAAGCTAGGTGTTGTTTTTGATGTTTTTCCCTCTCTGTAATTAAAGCATTTTGATGAGCAGTCAGAAATGAATCAGTAACTCTCTGACAGGGACACCGACCTGGGCTTTGCGGAACCGCTGCACCTCACTCATCCTGGCTCTTCGTTCCAGCGTTTTCATCTTCATCAACTCCAACTTTTCAGCCTCCACAGGGTCTGACGGCAGCATCTGAAATGACAGCGTGTTGGGAAGAGTGTTTCTATATCTGGAGAAGCAGTGTCCATTATGCCAAATGTATCAAAGTCATTGCATCCGTACGTGGGCTTACCTTCTCATCAAAAAGGTCAATGTCGTCTCGTTCTACGATGTCGTCGTCGTCATCTCCATCAGCGCCCTCCTCTGAGGGGCTGTGGACGTATCGGAACGTCGTTTCTATGATTTGAATAAAACAAAAATGTCACACTAATCTCTCTCTCTACCGAGATGAAAACTCAACTACGTCTTCAACTCACCCACTCTCCCTGGCTGATTGACGAGGACACTGAGCCGGCCGTCTCTGCTGATCCTCGGGGACGAAAGATTCCACGGGGAAAACTTGGATCGAACCCTGGTCTGCCCACTGGGCATCTCTTTCCTCCTGAAACAGCGCCGGTTCCTCTTCTCCCGGACGTGGCCGGAGGTGCTGCCGCTCCAGTAGCCCTCCTCTTCTTGACCGTCCGTGCCCTCTGGTTTAGGAGGGCTCGGACCTCCTGCTGTAGCCGAGGACGAGGAGCAGGACGAAGATCCTCCGTGTGTCTCAGAGTCCGAGTCGGCGCTGAGACTCTGGAGATTGACCAGTTGGCTTTTCTCCTCATCCGTGAGCTGGAGTTTCCGCAGTGACTGCTTAGGACGGGGGTCTGTTGTTGTCTTGGTGGTCTCTTTCGTAGGGGTTGAAGGCTTTTCAGGAGCGGAGGGGGTGAGAAGGTGGACGGTACGAGGTTTAGCTACTGGGGAGGGCTGGGGATCTAAATTCCGAGAGTGGCGAGGTTTGGGAACAGGAGGATGAAGATCCGCTGTTTCCTCAGCTGGAGTCTTTGCCTTGACTTGAGACGGAGATTTTGTGGGAGTGCGTGGTTTAAGGACGTCACCCTTGGGTTCTAGAATGTGCTGGTCCTGTCCATCATGGCTTTGTGGTTGTGAAGGTGCAGGAGGAGGAGCACAGTCCAAAACATATTCAAAGTCACCGTTATCGTCGCTGGAGAGTCCATTCTCCTCATTTGTCCATTTTTCCTGAAGGGCGCCACCTTTGGGTTTTGGTATGTATTTGTCCTCTCCATCATGGCTTTGTGGGTGTGAAGGTGGAGGAGGAACACAGTCCAAAATGTATTCAAAGTCATCGGAATCATCACTGGAGAGTCCATTCTCACCCGTCCCCTTTTTCTGAATGGAAAAAATAAGAACAGATACTTTTAGAGGATTTCTCTTTACGTTTGTTAAGATCTCGTCGTCATCACTGATCTATTGTACGTTTTAATCCAGTTTTCCTGACATAATGTCGTCATCACTGATAATCTATTGCACGTTTTAATCCAGTTTTCCTGACATAAAAATCACAGTGTTTCCAGCTTTAGAAAGAGTCCAACTGCAGCCTCTCTCTGTGTCTGTGTCTGATCATCAATCCTTCAGTTCATATGATACTCATGTACTAATACTAATGTACCATGCAATGACTTGGTGTCAAATGGACTTTATGAACGCCACGACTAAACACGTGTGTGGAACCATCAGCATGTCGTTAGAGTTTGCAGCTGCTGCGTTCAGTGACCCACCTTATGAGAGGATTCCGCTCCGTTAGCCAGCTCCAGCTCTTCAGAGTGCTGCTCACAGTAAAACCTCCCTGAGGGAATGTCACAGATGAGAAGAATCAAAACACATGAAACTTCACAAAGTGAATGTTGATGTGCTGAGGTGGGAAGACAAATCGATTTATCTTTTTTTTTTTTTTTTTTTTAACTTCACTATTCTAAATAGAGGTCATATTACAGGGTTGTCAAAACTTCAACCAAATCTTACTGCGACCTTGAAGAGCACAATAAGCCACAGGTAATTGAACTAGCTCCTCATGCTCAATATTAGCCGGCCGAGTGATCTAATCAAGGACTACAGGGTGAGCAAACATGACAAAGCCACTGTTGACTGCTCAACTTCCTGACATCAGCGCAAACGAGCCTCATTGTCTTAGTATTCAAATTGTAAGAGCAGCATTTTCAACATTGATTTTATACATTATTTGGTGTGTTGGTGTTGTTTTTTTCAATTATTCAACTATAACGGTCTGTCGTACGGCTGGTGCCTAGGTCGATGAAAAGACTAGAGCCGACTCTGGACACAGGTCACACAGACGGTTCTCACCGGTCGCCTGGTCGAAGGAGTATCCTCCCAGTCTGAGTCTGATGCGGCACTTGTGGCACTTGAAGCAGCTCCGGTGGAAGAACTTCCCCTCAGCACTGATGCGTTCCAGAGCATAAACCCTCTGAGCACAAAAGTAACATTCGTCACTGTTTGCCATCGTCACTCCATGACCAGGACTAAGACCAGGACTAAGACCAGGACTAAGAGCAGGACTAAGAGCAGGACTAAGACCAGGACTAAGACCAGGACCAGGCTCAGGATCAGGTGCAGATGACGGATCAGGATCAAGTATTGGAGAAAGTGCTGGGGACACAGCAGGCGCCGTCACCTAATAGAGAATGATATGAAATTATACAGTATGTCACATTATAATGATCCCATCAAAGGCAGCACAGTGCGACAGGTGAAGAAGAACAACTCACGCTGTCCTCATCTTCCATGCTCTTGTCGTCTTCTCTTGATCGTTTCTGTGAAGCGAGTTTCTCCTGTAAAGAAGACGAGTTATTGGACGGTTTAAACTGTGACCTAGTTAAACTGATATGTTAAAACACCCACATACACACACAGCACAGCACAGACCGGAGTCTCTGATCAAACACAATCACAGTCAGATGACCAGAGTCAGTGAGTGATGGAAGGCATATTAATCTGACATTTGTCAGTCTGGGGTCACAGTGGTCTTACTTTCCGTCTTTGCAGAGAGTTGAATTTCAGCTTGGTCAGGAAGAAGACAGCCGA
>NC_024316.1:15154217-15157855 GCF_000523025.1 Cynoglossus semilaevis | reverse complement strand
CAGAGGCTGGGAAGAGGGGAGGAAGCCTTCAGGAAAATTAAAAAAAAAAAAAAAAAAAAAAAAAGGTCAATGTTGACTTTTACAACACCTGCAGACACTGTTGGCCTACTTGCCGGCTAGCGAACAGCTTTGAAAATCCTGTGATTTGAGCTCGTTAACTTGGCTGTCTGAGTTGGTTTTCCTTACATGTTGTCAGACATGTAAATCCCCAGATGTTTTTTTTTTTTATTAATCGACAAGCACAGCAGCAGGAGCTTGATGTAATTTGTCCCTGCTCAATAAAAACATCTCTTAATACTGGAGCACTCCCATTGTTCAATCATTCAGATAAGGTAACTGGAGACTGACTGTCTGTCTGCACATCACTCAGTGGATCCTGAGCACAGCTTCACAGGCAGAGAGAGAGCGAGAGAGACTGAGAGAGAGAGAGCATTCAGCTTCATCACACCCACCTCAGCTCAGCTCAATCCATGCCTCTGAACCCTTGAGCCTAGTTTCTACGCTGCACAGACTGAAAAATACCTCTGCTACAAACGGCTGCGAGCAAATCCTCCGTCAGTGCAGGAACAGTTGATCCCTTTGAAAAGAGGTTTGTCCCATCTGCTCCACACAGCGGCTGCGTACACTCTGTCTGCTGTCTGCTACAGTGCAGGGCAGCAGCTCCACCAGCAGAGGCTGGCTTTGAACACAGCAATAGCCACTTGAGCCCAATGAATTGTGGGTAATGTACTCTTAAAGAGACATCGCTGATTTGATCACTTCCCAACAGCAAACACATTTCAGTAGGAGGACGCCACCTGACCCTCGTAAGGTAACGATAATGTCACGCAGTGTCCTAGCAACAGAGTTATGTAAGATTTACACTGCCGCTCTGGCTAATATCCGTCACGTTAAAAGGTAAATTGGTCCTCATTAACAAAATTAACAGAAAATAATAGTCATAGGGATTGTGTGGTGTTTGTTACTTTACCTATCAGCCTGTAAAAACACAAACCTAAATTTACCATCTATTGCTGGAACAGTGAAAGCCTTTTTGATCTGGGTGAGGTACAGAACCATGGACAACTTGTCTATCTGACCACTGTTGGCTAAGTCAGCGGCAGACATGACCGGAGGGATGCCCAGCTCCTTCTCCAGGAGGCTGAAAGCCAGCTGGTTGTTGTGAACGGCATTGGACTCATCCAGGGAGTTCATGTCTCTGTGGAGGAACAAGACGGCACGGGTCAGGCTGCGGAAACTGACAATGGCAACAACGTTAGCTTTGATTAGCCATCCTCCCACCCTTATCCCTGGGAGGTGGGGGGGAGTACATGCTGGACAGTTAACCAGTTAGTTGCACGCCACATACAAAGACAAACTATTATTCACACTTATTTTCATGCCGAAAACAAATTTAGAGTGAACAATCAACCTATTCCCTGATCTGCATGTTTCTGAACCTGTTGGAGGAAACCACTGCCCCAGACTATTCTTGTCATTGTCACAGCCGCCCTGATAATGATACCTTTGTTGTTTATCTTGTTTTTTAACTGATATCTTTCCACAGTTATTTACACAAATCAATATTTAAAAAAAATGAAAATTCAAAAGATCTACTGAGCATAACCGTTGTCTTCTCCCTCTGCTGCACATTTTCCTTGCTCCCCAACGTTGGTGCCTGATTTTTTCTTTTTTTTTAGTGAAAGGACGACACTGTAAAATTAACCCAGGGAAACAGTTCAAAGTCTTGGTTTAAGGCACTGCAGTGACTCACATGAGGTCAGGTCTGAAGTGGTGGATCAGAGCACACAGGGCCAGCCCTGACCTCCAGGACTGGGTGAAATCTTTGATGTCCACATTCTTGTAGCCTGCAGAATTATTCTGGCACCATTTCAGCAGCTCGTCAAATCGATGGATCGTATCTGACAAACGAACACAAATACGTTTGAATAACCCGTCCTGACAGACTTGGATACGGCTCTGTAAACGGCTGCAGACTGACCCTGACGCTTGTCCTTTTGTTTCCTGGTCGATGGATGAGATTTATCGACATCGTAGAGATGCTGCACCTGTGAGAAGTTATAAAATTATAAAAGTGATGAATTGTTATAATTTTAATACTTTGTGTTAAAAGTTAAAACTGTAAATTATTAGTTTTTTTTATTACTTTGATAACACAGCCACGTCAAAGCTCATGAATACTTTGTACATTTTTTAGTCCCACTGAATATTTTTACGACAAAAGACTAACTTTGATTTAAAAAAAGAAAAAGACATTTATGAATATGTTTGAATTATTTTACAAACTTCTGTTGGGTGAACAAAGAACTGCACTGCTGACCTGGTTGGTGTGAATGGACGAGAGGTTCACTCTTTGGTACCGAGTTTTGGGGTTGATGCCGTAACCACCATAGTTTTTGCTTGTGTTTTCTGGAGTGGTCTGAGACAGGATCTGGTAAATGCTTTCTCTGCTCGTTAAAAAGAAAAAAAAAGGTTTCATCACTTTGAGACTTAAAAATAGAACCTTGCAAAAGTTACAGTTGCTGCTAATTAATCTATAGCGTGTAATTTTGTTTTCTGAATCTTGCTCACCGCTCAGCCAGGACCTTGAGATGTGGTAGTCCCATCCCCCAGCTTCTTACCATCCATGCAGTGTCAAAAGCAGCCAGAAACCCACGGGCGATGCCTGTTCCCAGAGGCCAGAAAGGCTGCAGGGGAGAGCGTGAGAGCTCAGTGCAGCACATGATAATAATCATACAGTGAAGTTAAACAGACATAAGATGTGGACCATTATCACACCAGAATCAGGCTTTCATTTACTTTGACGAAAAGAAAGGAAAAATACCAACATGAAACATTTACATTGACTTTTACCTCAATTTATTTCAACTGAAAAATGCTGCTAATTATTTAAAAGGTTGACATTAATATCTATATATTAGTCCCTCATTTGTCCCACAATGGACAAAATTTGCAGTGTCTTTGGAATCTACACAGGCTGCCACATACCAAAAAGCACCATTTAGCATCTGCTTCTTCTCTGGGCTCGAACCCAGGACCTTCTGCGTGTAAGGCAGGCTCCATAACTGGTACACTCTGGAACCACTAATTAACAAAAGTACGATTTTTTTTAACTCCCCACTAGTAAACAGGACCCGTATTGGAAAACCCAGCGTGCTGTTTTTGGCCCACGAGCCCTGGTTTGCCCAGGTGTGATCTAGTCAGTGTCATGGCAGAAAAAGGATTAAAAAAAAACTTCTTCCTCACCTCCACCAGACAATCCCCGACGAGACCAATCAGTAATTTCCTCCCCTTTCGCTCCCTGACCAATGAGGCGTTCTCAGCGCGATGCATGCAGGTGAAGTCGAACACAGCCACGTCTGGTTTGCCGGCATGGTTCTTGGCAAACTGGAGGTCAGGAAGTTGCCCCCCTGTGCAGAAGTGGGCCGCCTCATAGGCATAACGTTTAAGAGACTCGTACTCCACATTTGATGGAGCCAGCAGCTCCTCTGCACTACTGCAGTCCTGGAGGAACACAGTGAGACATGTTATCCATCAGTCACATGGTCTAATGGACTAAGACAAGCTGTAGAAAGAGAAGAGAGGAGAGAGGGAGGGAGGGAGGGAGGGGGACAGGGGGTGAGGAGGGGGGTGTTTCC
>NC_024316.1:15150123-15152919 GCF_000523025.1 Cynoglossus semilaevis | reverse complement strand
GGACTAAGACAAGCTGGAGAAAGAGAAGAGAGGAGGGAGGGAGGGAGGGGGACAGGGGGTGAGGAGGGGGTTGTTTCCTCTCCATGGACTAAAATTGTAACTGGTGCCAATAGGAGTCAGATTTTTTCTTTGGTAATGGATGTGTTGTGCTCACCTGTTTAATGACCCCCTTCTTCAGCAAGCTCTTCTTCTTGGCAGTCATGACAAAGTAGTGGGTGTCGTCTTTGTAGTAGACAATATTCTCAAGATCAATACCTGGAATGAAAAATGGAACAGAGAGAGAGGGAGAGAGAGGGAGAGAGAGAGAGCGAGAGAGAGAGAGAGAGGTATTGTTTACTGTTTACAAACACGCAGATTATTCTGTTGCCCTGCAGGAGGCGCTATGTGTATACTTGTGCCACGTGGTGGAATAATGGTTAGCGACCCTCTAAAGTGTGAGAAATTAGTGTATTAAGAATGATAGCTGAGGTGACCCTGTGCTTCCTCTAATAAGGCTGCACTGCAGATGCTATTCTACAGCAGTGAGATTTAAAACAATGCTAATATGTTGGGGGAACCGTGTCTATAGTGAAGGTAAAGCAGCTCTGGTTCCATCTGGTGTTCAAATAAAACAGTAAGTGTATGGTGCAAACATCTGTGCTTCAGCCTGATTATTGATTATTCTGGTAATAATTCCCCTGATTGAACTAGCATTTCCTTTATTCGCCTTCCTCTTATTTGCTGCTACATTTCTGACTCAGAACAATAATCCTGGGTGTGTTTGTTATTGTGTTTCAAAAGAAACAAAAAAAAAACCACACACACACACAACACTTCACTCTTTCGGACTTTGGCTGGAGGTCCTTTCACTGTAGTGGATCAAGTAAAGTTTTTCAGCAGACAAAAGCGTTCTTGTTGGTTAAAAATAAATGGCACGGTGGGACGTTTTTACCTGCACACATGGCCCAGTTCTACTTGCAGTTCACACAATACATTTATATTTGCTATTGAAAATAAACGTTAATCTTTCATACTGTGGAGCCGTGCCCTACATTGTTTGCTAATGTTTCTTCTGGTTTTTCTAGTTGAAGGATAGAAATGTTGATGCACCAGCAAGCACACTGTAGCAGGAAGAGAGTGAAATCAAAAGTGATATCAATGACTGTAATCGAGGTTGTAAAGGTGACCTGTGATTCCTGTAAATAGAACCCGTGATTTCAGTTTCTTATCAGTGAATAAACCAACCGAGCGTTGAAGCACGGACTACCAGCAGATAATCTGTTTCCTCCACACAGTGCGTTCAAGTCACACTAGCAGAGTAAACACTCGTTTCCTGATTCCGTGGTGATCGCAACTCAACTCCAGAAGAATATAAAGCAGACAAAAGCAGTCACGCTACTCATGTATTTTTAGAGAGCACATAATAATTCATGTGCCACAACAGAAGAACTCACACGTGTTAGATAAATTAACTTAAAGAAATATCCTAAATCTAACAGTAGCCTGAAAATTTTAGCTTTAATGTAATTATCCGAACACAGCAGTGAGATGAGGTCTATCCTTCTGTTTTCTCGTATTTTTAGACTTAATTCCAACCTGAACTGGCTTTTAATGTAATGACTTTTTAATGCTTGATCTTTGTCCTTGGTAATGTCACCGACATTGATTGCTACCTGTCTGATTGTGCAGGTCTTGGAAGAACTTCTGGTTGTAGATCCGTGCCACACCACTGATCTCTTCCACCTGGGCCTCGGCAGCTGTGTTTCTGTTTATAAAGTTGGCCGTGATTCCAATGGCCAACCTACCTCTCAGCTCCTTGTGCTTAAAACCTGGAATTTATTTTGTGAACAAGAAAACAAGAAAAAACAGACTAGTAAGACAGAGTGGTGTATAACCATTTGTTGCACAAGATTACCAGAGGAAGTTTGTGTTTACAGAGAATTTGACGACTGTAGATTGAGACATTTATGGCTGACTCACCTTCAGGAACAAATCTACCTCCTCCAGCAGAGATGAAGACATCGAACTGGAGACTCGCAGCCGGATGAGAGGCAGGGTGCAGCTTGGCCATCCAGCCTGTCAGAAGCACAACACATAAGAAATGGTTTGTACCCCACCTCACGAGTGACTGACGTGAATCAGCGAATGACTGCTGCTGCACCATAACAACCACAACTGAGCAAAACACAGTTAGAAATCTATTTCTAACTGAAAACCGCAGCTACCATTTTCTCCTGTGGGCTCAATCAAACCCTGGAACTCCACTCCGGTGTGCACCTCAACTCCCAGGAGAAGGGACACTTTCAATAAGATCAGCTGCAGTTGACGAATGCCTGAAAAACACACATGTTAATGTCAGTCTTCAGTTAGGTGACTGATGTTTCTGAGTTTTCAAAATCTTAAAAAAATTAAGCCGCTCCATGTATAAGCCACAGTCCATGTCTCTATATTATATACTTATTAATAATGAGTAAATGGGATTCATTTAGATCAATATTAATCATCATAAAAATAAAAAAAAACTCAAGACACAACCTTTCTGAATACAGTTAAAAAAACATTTTCTGTATATTGCTGGTCACAGGTATTCTAAATATCTTTGAGTACCATTGTTTTCTCAGTTGATCATATTATCATGTTGATGAAGTAACCTTATCAACTGCAGGTTACAGTGTTTCTCAACTGGTAGATCATGACCCAAAGGTGACCATGGAAATACATTTGTTAGACCGCAGGGCTGGAGAATTAGTAATTTAGAAAAAAAATACTTCTTCCCTAATGCTATGGAAATACAAGTAGAAATGAAACATTAAAACA
>NC_024316.1:15110510-15150087 GCF_000523025.1 Cynoglossus semilaevis | reverse complement strand
ACTGATGTGGTCCAATGACCCGGAACAGAATTTCCCATAGAACTTCTTGGCTCCCAGCTCTCGGAGGTCATAGATGGTGAAGGGCCAAAGGTGGAGGACGTTGTTCCTGGTGAAGGACTCTCGTTTCTCCAGCACCACCACCTGCGCCCCCAGCAGCGCCAATTCAATGGCGGTTCTTAGACCACATGGCCCGCTGCCTAACACAAGACACTGAGGCAGAGCGAGGGGGGAGTTATAAAAACATGATGATTGAGAAAAAAAAGAGGACATGTTTCATTTCAGACAGTAGCTGTAATACTGTTAGATTGTATCAAGCCATAACCAAATATTCATGCTGACAGTCACCCAGGAAACAGATAACTAGTTCTAGCTGATTAATAGCAGGAAAAAAAATACAATAAAAAAAAATACCTAAAACAACTGTTCCCTGGGGCCACAGAGCTACTGCCTGGGGGGCGCAGCCCATCATATTGAATTCAGTAATTACACGTTTTTCCTTTTTTGTTTGGTTAATGTAATTTCAATAATTCAAGACTAAATATTATACCAGTTAAAAACAATCAAGAATATTTGGCCAAAACATAAAGTATAAATTTCAGTATCACCACCTTGTTTTTCATGCAGACTTTCCCCTGTTGGTAATCTGCATGTGAGGCTCTTTTGTCCAGCTTAGTCCACAAGGCTTTGGCCTTCCAGTAGTTCAGTCGTTCCTTCAGGTTCCCATAGAAGGTTCTGAAATCCTTGGGGTTGATGTCCAGTTGCCTGCAGAGCTCAGCGAAGTGGTTCCGGACGTCTTTACACTTCTGAGCCTGGACAAACCGCTCAAAAGTCTCATGTGACGGGTTGACAGGACCCTGGTCCGTCATCCTGGATAAAGAAGGGCTGGAATTGGCTCTTCTTGTTGAAGGTTAACTGAAAAAGAAAAGATTAGATCACTGTCTCAGCAAGTCATGCTGTGAAACTGGTTCACTGTCAAAATCCTTCCTGCTCACGGTTGTTTTTCTTCACTGATGTGGTCCACTCATCTTTACTTCCTACTGTGTTGTAGAAAAACCCCGTCTTCAAGCTGTCTAATTATAGGCCCAGTGGTTTAAAAATGATCAAGAACTCATGTCACCTAGTCTGCTGAGTCATGGATCTGTGACTGTTATTAGCTTCAGTTGCCAAAGAGTAGACTCCTAAACAACAACAACGTCTGGCTGGAACAAAGAGGAAGAATATGCTGAAAACAACTTTTTTTTTCCACAGGAAGCCATTGCTACATACAATGCTACACAGCAACAGTACATCCACGTACAGTCGCATGCTATATAACAATACAACAATAACACAAATGTCTCCGCTGCTACTGCTGTAACAACCATTCACACTCACAATTATACCGACAGTGTAGTGAATATGGAAGAAGACCAATTGTCACAGTTGAGAATCGAACACGTTTTTCCTACTGTAAGGCAAGAACACTATCCACTCCACTCTTATCTGCATGGACTAATTAAATTAGCTATGAATGGATGATAATCATAAAATTGTCACTCTTATCTGCATGGACTAATTAAATTAGCTGTGAATGGATGATAATCATAAAATTGTCAAACACATGAGACTTAGTGGTATAAATAAATATAGGTATGACCAGAACCATACAGTACAGCTGCAGTCCCACCAATTCATTTGTAAGACCTAAATCGTGTACACACTGTAGTGCTGTATGTACTGTATGCAGTGGTAACCACAGCTGAGCGCTGCCTGTGTTGATGGAGATGTAACTGATGAACTTCTCAAAACTCCATGGCCTGTACTTGAGTAGAGGCTGATCTTTAAAGTCAATATCAAAGACAAACAACAAAACAATGAAAACACTGTTCAAAACCCCACTCCTTCAGTACACGGACCACTCACAGACCATTTAAATGGAATGAGATGATGTACAGTACAGTTTACACAAGATTGTATGAAGTTCAATACATCGCCGTCCAACCTCGAAGGTTTAGAAAATGTAACTGAAATTGAAGTCATTATGGAAAGAAAATCCTGTGATTATCATACTCCCATCTCATCCCTATACTATAAGTGTTTCATGACAGAGTACTTATATATACTATAAGTGTTTCATGACAGAGTACTAATCAAAACCAAATTAAGAAGCAGGCAACAAAACTGATTAAAGTTACAAACATAAAATTGTCTTGTACAGCAGTGGGGTTTTTTAACTGATGACAAAAATACAATAACTGATAAATTGACTTATTTCAGTGAAATTACTGGCAAATTTGCTATCACTTCGAGTGAACTTATTTACTGAACTTTGTTAAACTGATCCTCTCAAACCTCAAAAACATCTTCGCGTTGCTCTGTGTGTTGCTTGATCTGACAGTTCCTGTGAAGAGTTCACAGGCATCACTTCCTGATGGCATAATTACCCAAACCACAAGTCTTCTCTGCTGCTAACTGTGCAACTTCTGCCCTCCACCTGAGAGGAAGGCTTTTTAATTACAGTAAGCCGACCAGAGCAACATGTGTTTACCTTACTACCTCACTGTGCCTGTAAGTGGGTGTCTTTTGTTGTTGTTTAATTATTTAAATACTGTATAATACAACAGTGAATATAGATACAGATAATGAATGAACAAATGAAATAATTTTAAATATATATATTTTTAAATCCTCAACACCCAAATTTTAATTATTACTGATAACTATTTGCGGGCCAGATTTTTCGGTATTTGTGAGCTAGAAAGGGCCCACGGGCCAGGAGTTTGAGGTTGAATTTCAAATGCCTGCTATACAGGGTTCCATGCCTCCTATCACTAGTTACAGTATATGGTGTTATAAAAGAATGATCACGATTAAAAATTTACAACATGGTAAGCTGGATCTTTATCTTTTATCCTTTTCACCCTGTTACGTGTAGTTCCAATCATTTCAGTGCTACCTGCAATAAATGACGAGACAACAAATAATGTGATGTTGTTGACATATCTCCAAGGTGCTGCTGATAGACAGAAATAAAGCCCTGGGAGGAACAATATCCGTCTTTACAACCAACCAACCAGTTTGGTTTCTATTACACCCTGAGGGGCATGAAACTTCTGACTATTGAAGATAATTATAAGATTATACAAATACCACTTCTGTCCTGCTGATGTTTTCACAAAAACAGCATCCGATCGAACGCTGTTGTAGACCGAGAAAAGAAACGTCAGAGAAGTACAAAGACATGCTCCTAAAAATACCTTCAGAGTATCGTCACCCTACTTTTGTGCATTTGCAGGAGGTTGCGGTTTTTATACCTTGAAGTATTTTTACTTTGTGCTGTCTAAAAATAAAATTGGTAAATTGAAGTATGGTCACAGTGAACGAAGTGTCATCTGTGGCAAAGGTGAATGGGGCAAACAAGAGCATCATCTGACTGGTGTTGAGCAATCCTGGGAAATACGAGTTAGATCATGGGTGTTTAAAACTGGGCCATAAATAAACAACATATTTTGAAACAAAATGTCATGGCTTCCTGTGTGGCAGATGACTGGGATAGGCTTGACAAAAATGCTAAGTAGTATCATTTAAAATACCCAATGGGCAATGTAAACATTAGCTGTGTACCAACTGAGTAGCAACACCACAGACTAAAGGATTTTACAATAATTCACAATTAGTTAGTCTGAACTGGTGCTAATACTTTACTGTAAACATATAGCAGATATCACAGTTAATTTTTATTTTTAACATTATCACAGGAAGTTCAACAGCTTGGTGGTTCTGCCAAACACTGAGTAACATAATCTGCTAACAACAACTACAAAAAACTAAACAGAACAAAGCTAAGAAAGCAAGACTAGTTCAGTTTAAGGTGTCATGTTCAATAGTAAAAGACACTTTTACTACTGAACATGACACGCTAATACACACTGATGCTACATCACGTCTGCCACACCTTCATCTGATCCCTCAAAGACAGAACATGTTGTGAATGTACAGAGGTGAAGCGTCATTTTGTATATGTCTAAACACACAAATGGTTTAGAAAGGGCGGACAATATGGCAAATATTGAATCATGTCTTTGAATATTAGTGGCTAAGGTCTTCATGCAGGACAGGCCGAAACTGGTAGTACTCTGTAAAACATCTTCCGTGAGCCTCCTATGGGACCCGACCCACCATTTGGGAAATACTGCACAGGGATATGTGGCCTTTTGCAGTAAATATGCTCACAATACTAGGAAGCAAATGAGAATGTAAGAGAAAGACTTGGCCGCTGTGGCTACTGCTTTAGAGCAGTACACAGTACACAGTACACAGTACACAGTATGAGCGTTAACGGTGTATGAGCGGAAAATGACTAGTATACTACAGGAGAGCTCGTTCGTTAACCTTCTGTTCCGTTTTAGGTAAAAGCTGGACATTAGACAACTATTGACACAAAACCTCAACTTAACATAGCCCACCGAGAAACCTAAACGTCTGGTAACACATGAAAACGAAAAAAAAAACCCCAAAGCACCTGGTTTCGTACTTACAAGTTTAACGGTGGAATAGCAGAGCAAACGAATCCGACCAAAACTGATTGTAGCCAGGTTCAGGTCCTGCTGTATGCGGCTCCAGTCAGTGCTGTCGTGTGTCTAGTTTTGTGTCCTTCCCTCATTGTTTACAGGTAAAAAAAAAGAGTGGCGCGGTCTTTACCTGACTCCGTCTCCGTTGTACACATAACCACAAACACTGAAGGAGACTCTTCCGGGACTTTCTGGTTTCACACAGCCAGCGGCAGTACACGTGAAGCACGTGTAGGTAGCGCCACCGGTTAACGTAACCATTACAGGTTTCAGTCAATAATTACATACACATATATAATTGAGATAATAGTATACATACAATATTATTACGATAATATTTTACATTATAAAGGATAAATATATAAAATGAAAATACAAATCCAATATATATGAATAAAATGTGACATCCATATTATCGAGTGAATGGGGTTTTTAAGGGTTTTAGTTATATGTCAGACCACTATACAAAATTTAGCAACAACAAAAGCTATTGACAGTTTATTTGTTGTTTTGCCTATTATACCAAGGTAAAAAAAAGAGAAGCAAATTACTACATGCAGACAATAAAACATTTAAACACAACAATAACGAGAATCGTGACAGACGTTACAACCACTTACAGTTCAGGTGAAGCAGTTTATATAGCGTTAGCTTAGCATTGCCTATTTTGACCGCAGGAAGTTGATTTAAATTGAACATTTCTCGCTGTGCAAGTGCCAGAAACTGCGAACAGTGACATTATGTTGCAGTGTTGTTTATAAACCAGCTCAATATTTAATGTGACATGTATGACTGCTTTAAACCCGATATTTGTGGAAATCCACAGGCCCATCGTCATCAACATTTGACAAAACATATATGATAAAACTTAAGACCTGCTTAAGAAGCTTGAGAGATCTGCCATATATAATAAGATGGCTGAGGAAAAATCAATATTTAAGTGTTAGACTGTTACATTTTTAATCATTTTACTTTTCCTTTTGTCATTTTTACAACTTGGGTAACAGGAAGAATAGAAGTGGGCATGATAGAAGGTGGTCAGAGGTGTGTCCCAGGTCCACAACTGAAAGCTGTGTTGTGTTCATCTCATCTATTCTCAAATATTTTGCAACTTTCCAGCATCCCTGTAAGTTCTTGCTCCATCCTAGCACTGACTTCATGGAGTTCCACTCTCTAGCTGGCTGTTTTTTTTCCTGCTTGACTGTAAGTGTGACAGTGATCACAGGCTCTTTCTAGTTAAGGCTTCTTTCTTTATTCCCTTTTCTTACTTTCAGAGTCTGGTTGTAGCCCTACCCCACCTCTGGAGATCGCACATCAGGTTGTTTGCACCTCCTCGTCCCCCATTTGCCATTTTTCTACATCCTGCTGCTTCTCTGCCTCATCCTCTCCCAAACATCCTTTCCAGATCTCACCCCGAGCAGCCATCACACTCTCTATACTTCTCTTAGCTTCACACTGGGCCTCACTGACTTTGTCACCCAAAGTACTGTGGTGCTCCACATAGGCTTCATCACTCCTGTGCCGATTTCGGATGGCTTGAATAAGTTCTCCATGGAGCTGGTTACCACTTTGCTGAATCTGGACTACTTGCTCTTTTAGAGCCTTATTCTCCTCCCGCAGAGATATGATTTCATCCAGTCCTTTGGTGAGGGCTTCTCTCACACACAGGAATGTAGAAATGATCTTTTTCAGCTGTTGGTCCATGGTGGAAATGCAACAAGTCCTTCTTTAACAGCTTACCTCTTATGTTCTCCAGTGAGAATGCTGATCTCTACAGGTGACAGATGCGACTGAACTCTTCTGCAGACTTTTTAGAGATGACACATCAAAGGACATTTTGATCATGTGACAAATCAACCACATTACACTGTCTGGTATGATCTGTTGTAATTGTTATAAATGGATGGACAGTTAGATTATTGGTTATACAGTGCATGTCATTCTGGCCTTGTATTAAAAGGGATTCAAAGGTTTTATTGGCTTCATTTTATTTGACATATTTATTTTGATAGCCCTGGTATATATATTATATAATATATACAGTATGTATATATATTATAAATATACATACACACACATATACATATATGTGTATACACACATATGTATACATATATACAGTACAAAACTGTCCCAGTAAAGCAAAATACATACAACTGCTGTACTTAGTGTTACAAAATACTGAGAAAACAGGGCCAACATTTTTATACACAAACAGTTTTAACAGTAGATTGTATTAAAATTAAAAATGAGCTTTTTCTTGTACTTTTTTTTTACATAACAGCAAAATAACCATTTCTTTCTTCCCAGGTGAAACTTTGGATTCCTATTAAATCGTTAACATTAGCAAAGGCAGTATGAAAAAATAATGTGACCTGTGTGCGTCACAAAAACTGGCAAGGAGTTCCACGTCAGCTCACTGTTTTCGTTTCTTCTGTTTGGGTTCTTGTGTCTCTTGAGCGTTTTGTGTCTCTTGGGTCTGTCCAAAATAAAAGCAAAGGACAGATAAACAAGACAGAAAGAATAACGAAAAGCTCTTCTTGCTTTCTGTCCAAATGACTGTTAGTGATGTAGAAAGATGAATTTTATTCACAATTGTATTTATTTTATTCTTAGTTTCAGTGATTTATTCACTAATGTAATGACAGTGTTATTTTGAATACTTTTTGGTTTCTTCCAGATGGAAATATCCTTCTGTTAATGAGAAGAAAATAAAGTATTAAGGCTTGCCTGCTGGGTTCCTTCCTGTTCCTGGAGGACTGCTTCCAGCGTGTCACCTCTGATGCGAAAATCTCTGGATGTGCTGAGCTTCATGTATTGCATCAGATTTACCTTGAAAAAGAACAAACCCACAGGTGCTGCTGACATGGTTTTATCACGACTGCTGTGCTCTTTTTCCCCCCATTTGATTTTGAATTTTAAAATTTTGTTTTAGTTTTGCGCCTACCTTTGATTTCTTTGTGAGTGTGATTAAATATTTCTCATACTGTTCAATGCTAAAAATCAGTTCTGGGATGCCCTTGGTCTCCTTCAGAAGTTTTGCCTGCGAAGAAGTAATGAAAGGAACTTAAAGAATGTTGTTGTCTGTCACGTGCATTTCACTAAGACCAGTGTTGCAGATGAGCGTCCTTACAGAAGCAACGAGGTTCGTGTCAGTTTTCTTCTTTTTCTTCTTGTCATCGACACCCTGAAGTTCACCGCACTTATAGGAGCAAAAACATCATGACGTCACTTTACTATTGACAAGCAACCTAACAAACAACCTAACAAACAGTGTACACCCCAACACCTGTGCATATGTGATGAAGGCGTAGCACTGTGGGGTCAGATGTGAGCCAGACAGTTTGACCTGTGAGTGAGACAGCAAACATTTGATAAAAAAAAAAAAACACCCCAAAAAGAAAATCTATTTTAAACCAAACTAATGACTTACCAGCTTCTCAAAGCGAGGATGCAGTGAACCAGACTGAGTACCACAGACCTGTATGTACTGAAAATACACAAAGACAAGATTAGTGAGTTACTATTTGGATTCTATATACAGATTTTCACACTGATCCCACAAATACGCACGTATTTGACTAGTGTGGTCAGGATGGCGTACGTGCGACTCAGTTCTTTCAGTAGTGTCACAGTACAGGGACCAGAGGGCAGAGAGGTCTGGACCAACTCATGTAACGCAGTCAAAAGCTTTCCAAGCTGTATCGTCACGGCTTTCTCGATGGGATCCTGCTGACCTGCCGTCTGTGTGGCTTCTTCTTTGCACCAGGAACAAAGAAATAAAAACTGTTTTGTAAACATTTACTGACAGGCACATCACTTTATCCCTCTCAACAATAATCCTAGTGGAGTGTGACAGGATTCTTACCGCAGCCAGATTTGGCAGATGCTGTCTGATTTTTCCTTGTGGAAATGAGCCACTCCACTTCATCAAGTACTTTTCCAACCCGGGACAGGACCAACAGCTGAAGAAAAACAGACTGAAATGACGACAAAGCTGGGAAGAAGACAAAGTAATATGTTTCTACAGTATATCATGTTGTTGTTCATTTAGGAAAACAACACTCACTATTGTTGCTGTGATTGTCTTTGTGTTGACAATGGCAAACTGAGACTGTTTTTCCACCTCCATTTCCTATTCACAACACAAGTGAAGAAAACATGTGACTTATGAGACTTGGTATACAAAATGTACTGCACTTCTGCGGCCTCAAGGTGGCGCTGTGTGCTGAATCACACTCATCACAATATCGAAACACAGGGTTAAATGTCCAGGAGTCAAATTCTAATAAAGTTTAAATTTTCCATGAATTTTAAAGACCTGCCATCATCAATGTGGGAGGAGAGTTAGGGTCTGTACCTCATCAATATCCCCCAGCTGACCGTGGATCTCCTGACAGAGCTCCAGCATCAGGCTGAGAGGACTCTGGTGGAGAACATGAAGGTTAAAGAGAAGAGAGAGCAGGCCCTTGCAAAACGCAGAATCCTCTGAGAAGAAAGAAAACATAAGGGACAATCATAAAGTTATTTGTATTAATAACAGGTGAAGATGTGACTTAATATTGGGAAAGAAAATCCTACCAATAAAAAGACAAAAATAAGAGAATCTAAGTATATAAGTACATACATGACAAAAAAAATCAATATTTATATTTAACATTTAAAGGACAAAATCATTTAATTGAACCAACCAAATATATATAAATAATAATAATTAAATAAATATAAACTAACCCAAACTAGTTTCCCTTGCAATTTTTAGTGTCCATGTCATCATCTGGAGAAACTGTGAACATAAAGATGTGACAGTAAAAAAAAAAGTTAAAATGATTTTTTTTTCTTTTCTCCAAAGCCAGACAAAGAGGTCACCTGCCTGTTTAGTAGAAGGTTTTAGCTGCTGTGAAAGCACAGTCAAGATGCTGACCAGCAGCTGGGCTTCTTTACTGTTGATTTCCTCTTCGGCTCCACTTAACCGAGTGAACAGTGACCTCTATAGATGGAGTTCAAAAACATTTTTTGTACATATTTAATAATGTTGATTTATCTCTGTAAATCATAAATCCACAGTCTCCATGTTATTTATTTTATAGTTATAATTTTCATTTTTTGACCGCCCTGCCATAAACACACCTGAAACTGTCGAATGTAAAAGAAGGTCATCTCAGGGTCACTCTCTTCATCTTCCACTGCCTGGTTCTCTGCAAAATCTGCAATAAACAAGACTCTCGTATAGTTTTATGAAAAAAAAAAAAAAAAAAATCGACAACGTTATTATGGGAAAAAACATTTGTCTCTCACCCATGTTGGCGAGGAGCTGGGCCATCTTGTGTGGTTTGTCTCTCACCCATGGTGGCGAGGAGCTGGGCCATCTTGTGTGGACAGCGCTGTTGACAAGTGGTGAAGATCTTTAGCAGCCCTTCCAGGCACATCAGGGACAAACTGGAACGCTTCTCCTTCCTGGCTGCCTCCTCCACTGCACTGGGGATGTTGGTGTAACGCCACATCAACACACTGGGAAAGTATTAGCACAATGGTGGGCAACTAATCGGTGCCTCAGTCGCACATTAAAACTCCAGATAGTAGGTTAAGGTGGACATTCAGGACACTGAGGAATCCTCACCTGGTCGTGTCACAGAGGAAAGTGAAAGTCTTCTCTGCGTTCTGTCCATCTGGACCATCTGTGTGTCCGGTTTCCTCCAGCTGCTGGATCTTCTGTACAGCTACACTTACTGCGTAACGCACAAATTCTCCACTAGAGCGCAGCACAGAGAGAGCCTCCTCTCTGCTCTGAGTACTGTCTCTGGAAAAAAAATTAAGTATTTAAATCATCAGTTTGTGAACTTAGTCTTGATATTTTAGTAGTTACATTTAACATGAACATGTGTTGTTATTTGCACACTCTTATTTCAGTGAACAATAGTAAAAGTAGTGTTTCTAAAAATTTCAATTAATTATTGTCTTTGCGTTATTCAGTGGAATCAACATGTACCTGAAGAGCACGGTGAGAAGAGTTGACACAAATCCAAAAGACAGTAAACTGCGAGGTGTCTTGTGCGACGCCGCCCGGCCTTTTCCCGACTTTTCCTTCAAAATCTCAGACAACTTGTGGTAGCGGTTAAAGAGTTCTATGAGCTCATCAAATCTACTTTTACTGAAAAACAAAAAGCAAGAAAAATATATATTCTTTAAATATATACCGAACAAATAAGCCCAGTGTGTGGTACACACTACGGTGGTGAAATGGTACCTGTAGTTGGCTTTGACAAAGTTGTACTCTATGAGAACTTCGTACACTCCCATGACTAACACTGCGTAGATGTTATTCTTCACACCAACACTGGATCCCAGGGAGAACTCTGCTGACTTGTCCTGATCAGAACACAAACCGAGAAGATGCAGAAAACATAGTTGTATTATAGTACAATAAAACCTAAGAATAAATTACATGTAGTGTACAAAGAGTACCAGAGGTCACCATGTTTCTGTGGCTGAAACAAATGGACAAACTCCACTGATCATTTTAGACTGCACCTGCATAGACTTTTGCATAAACCAGTGGTTCTCACAGTGGGGGGTGGGGTGAGGCCCCTGTTTCCTGAAGATGTTTTTTTTTTTTGCCTTTCACTTTTTAAACTTCATCAGTGATGCTCACCAGTTCAAAGTCCTCCATTTCACACTTTATCATGCGCCTGGTCATGCTCTCCAGGATTGTCTGCAGTTCAGACTGGTATCCTTCCTCCTCTTCATCATTGTCGTCTTCGTCGTCGTCACTGTCATCAACGTTACGTTTGGCTGCTTGTCGCATGTTTTGCAGCCACAGGAGGCAATGAACTGTGCAGCTCAGAAGATGGCCCTGAGGAAAAAAAACCAAACTGTGGTTACCAACAGACGAATGCACGTATTTGCAGATTAAACCCTGGAGCACAGAGTGAATACCAGTGGCTCCTGGAGGTAGACTTGGTCTCCGTGCGCTGTGATGCATGGTTCCAGTTTCACCGGGGGCAAAAGGTCCTGTTCAGACTCGTAGTAGCGTCTCAGCTACAGATACAGATACAGATACACAGACAATGAATGAAGCCGACATTCATATCAACAGACAGGTGGAAACATCTACTAGTTTTACTTCTCACAGACCTGTGAGAAGAGGGTTTGCATGATGGAGCTGGCAAGCTGAGAGTTGCGTCGGAGAACATCGTAGAACCCCTGAAACAGGCAAGAGTGCAATCCCAACGATTAAGAAAGAAAAATACAATAAACAAACAAACAAAACACAGATACCTCACCTCATAAAGCATAAGGCGGACGTCAGCCTGTTGGCCCAGGCAGCGGCGCAGGCTGCTGAGGATCTCCAGACAAAACGCTTCATTGGCAGCAGAGTTGTAACGTGCATGAACTTCCACTTGGATCTGTGTTGAGTGATCAGCAAAATATTAAACAGGTCAAAATTAATGACAAAGTCAAATGTGAACTGGAAACAGAAGAGTTGCTATGAGGTGACATGCAACTTTGACTGGCTGGACAATGCTGCGTTTAATTACAAGCATGTCTACTGTCCTCTAGCCTCTCCTGATTCTTGCTGCTTTTCTTCACTTCATTTCTGTTTCATCTGCACAGAAACTTGCAGACTGTACAGCTAAAGGCTAACAAATGTGGAATGTGTACCTGGCTGGAGGAGATGGCTTGACTGCACTGGCTTGATGCTAAACTGCCCAACACTTTAAAATTCTTCAGCAGCAACAAGAAGCCAGTCACTGCAGATTTTCTTCCGTCCAGTTGGCTGGTGGAATCGTTCAGAGGAGAGGAAACGGTCATTATTTTTGTTTCAATCTGGCTCTTATTAACACATGAACAGATAATGTTATACACAAAGACACCAGAGTAAAACTGCCATATTGCATACCTGGAAAACATTGCCTTGCGAAGAACAAGGATCAAAGCATCCTTCAAGGACATACTGATCTTAAGTAGAGGCTAGGGATCAAATTAAGTAAAAAAAATGAACATGGTAAAACTACACATCATCAGTCATTGGTTTAGTCAATCGATTTACCTGTATAGCTTTGAGTAGACCCTGGACAGTAGCTAAGGGCAGGTATGAAAGATGGTCAAATGTCTCTGTGACCTTAGAAGATGACTCCAGGAGGATCATGGGTGCGGAGGTCACAATGTCAGCAAATAGGTCTGAAAATGCATAAACAAACACGAGTAATTAGTGTAAAATATAATTATACTTATATGACTCCTAGTATCTTAGTCTCAGGACTGTATTACCTGAATAGTGGTTAACAGGTGATGCTGTCTGCGTGACCAGTCGATTTAAGACCTGCTCCAGTATCTCACCTCGGATTGTTTCATGAATCTGTGAAAGAGTGACAAGTGTGAAAACAGTATACAGACAGTCTGTAACACAGTCAGTTCTTTTTTTTTATATTGAATAGGTTTGAAAACCAAACGGTACCTTAAAACCATGGAGAAGCACCCGACAGCCCAGCTTACATGACTGCTGAGCCGGTGTTCTGGCCACAGCAGCAGAACCTGAATCTGTCGTCTTCCCAAATGGTCCAGGTTTGGGCCCAAATGTGTCCATGAGGAAGAAACCCAGCTGAACAAGCCCCTGTGTCACATGGTCCCAACCAAAAACACTGCACAAGCAACCGTGTGGTATTTAAATACAAATGTCCAATTAATTTTACTGCAAAGATTGCATGTATATGTATGTCTCATTACAAGAGTAAAAATACAGTACATGCCCAGTTTCCTGAGCGTTCTGACCTGTTTTTGACTGTGTCTAGTATCATGCGATCAATTCTGCAATGTTTTGGCAGAACATCCTGCAGGAACTTGGACCCCTGCTGCAGCTGGTCATCCTTGAAGCTCTTAATAATAGCCCCCTTTAAAAGGTCAAACACCTACACACACACCACAGAAAAGAAAGGAAAAATAGACTTGATAAATGGAGCATAGATCCAAACCATCGGAGAAGAAATAAATATTAATAATTTCTCACCTGCTCCTCATAGCGCTGGATACGTGCCACTGAGAGCAACAAGGCAATACTGAAAGGGCAAAGGTCGTCGTATGACATCTGCAGAAGTGCAACACACAGTTTAGAACGAAATGATAATTGTACATTGATTTTGAATGTGTTTCAGGGCTAAAGAGTGACCTTAAAGATTTTAAGAAATTCTCGTCCAAGTTCGTGGTCCAGTCGTATCGCAAAGACAACATGGAGGATAGTGGTGCCCTCTACATGTCTCAACTGGTCCTGTGGTATAGACTGTACCTCTAAGTCTAGGGTGCTGTGTAAGAAAGAGTAGTAAACAATCTGCACATGAAGAAGAAGAGTTCAGGTGAACACAGTATTTGTCACTTGCAGTGTGTGAGAAACTCACTTGCCATCTTTCTTCTCCTCTTCCAAGAGAGTGTCTTTCTCTTTGAAATAATCAATGATTCCATCGAGGATCTGTTTCTTACAACCCTGACAGACGATAGAAATCGGTTTAACACAAAACAAAACAAATAAACACAGTGTTACACACACATACACACAAACCTTTGACGACAGAAGGAGCAGCTGGTAAACCAGAGGGGGGATTTCTTGCAGATCCAGCTTGTTAAACATCCTGAACACTTTTTCTACCAGGAACTGCAGCTCCTCTGACGACAGGGGCACATCTCTAAAATATGATTAGGAAACTCATATATATAAGATATAAGGATAGTGTCATCCATTGCTTTTGAAATGAATAAAAAAAAAACTGACCGGAACATGGTTGTAAGGTGGATAACACATTGGGGGTCCCATCTAATGGAAAGAAAAAGAAAAAAAAAACACTAAGTAAACAAAGCACAAGCAATTACTCTTAAAAAACAAAACAAAACTAAGTTACATTTTCACACATACCTGCTTGAGCAAAGACTGTTTATTAGCTGCTTTTTGTACTCCTCACCACTGAGTTCTCCTAAAGTTTCAAAATAAAGTATCAAGTACAACAAATTACTGTGTAATTTCAGTAACAGTGTTAAAAAGAGTTCATGTGCACTCACCTTTGCCGTAAGACAAGGCCTCACATGCTGCCAGAGCAGTAAGTATCGTAGGAAACAGTTCCAGGGATTTGCCACTTCCCATTTTGCCCACCTTAATGGCTTCTACAAAGAGAGATGCCAGTTGTACGAGAGACAGTGGAGGTAGTGTGTGAGTCTGTGAAAAATGACAAGAAATTAGAATTCTGAGCAAAACAGAATCTATTTAAAAACAACTGTTACATGGGAATTACATTTAAAGAAAAGTTTATGGGTGTATTGTGTTTTATTTGATTACTGGATAAGTTTATTGGTGTATTGTGTTTTATTTGATTACTGGAGCAGGACTGAAGATGTGACAGGCATTCAGGCTACTACCAAATATTTTTAACCATAAAGTTTTAGTGACAGATATTTAAGTAAATAACTACTAAAATAATTCCACAGGGTGAAGTGAGATGTTGTATGAATATCACTATGATAAATATTGTGAATATAGACTAGGAAATGAAGTCCAAGGATGTGTTTCCAAAGGATGAGTGTAAGTTTTGTGCATTTTCGATTACTAAACTGATCTGAAAACAGCTTCAAACAGCTTACTGTTACATATATATTTGTAATATACATCGGTTTCCATCATCTGTTTGTTTTTACCTCAAGCATCAGAAGTCCAATGATGTCAGCTGCCACATCGGCCTGGAGGTCCCCAGACTCACACAGGGGGATGCAGTGTTGATAAACAAGAAGTCTATGTTTCGATCCTTCGGTGGAACCTGTCGGTGACCCTGTCCGAACAAAACAAATACTCGTTGTCGTTTTTTTTACCGCGACTTTGATAGCATTTTAGTAATATCAAATAAAGCATATGAACCTTGAAATATGCCTTTAATTATAGCACATATCTTCTTTCCCTTTAACGCACTGGTGGTAATAACGCTGATTAACTAATAAAGAAAAAAGAGGTTAGTTATTTGCAGTTATATGTTCACACGACCTTAGGTTCTTTGATAAAATATTAAGGATCCCCAGCAACGACGATTACCTGGTCATCCTTGATGGTGGACAAGTATTTCTCTAACTCAGTGATGTTGTCTTCGTCTGACAGGGATAGGATTTTGTCAACGACAGCCTTCATGTTCTGGCTGCTAACACAGCAACAAATGGACACGACGGAAGTAATGCTAAGTTGTCAGCTTCAGCAAAACTGTTCCTGTATTTACAAGACCAGCCGAGTGCACAAACTTTGATTTATGTAGTCGTATGTTTTGGTAAAATGTAGTCCGTATACTGCGTTAGTTTCTTTGTAAAAACACTGGCTACAGCATCCGCCTTCTTTGGTTTCATAATCTCCCGCCAGACAACATTTCCTGTTTTGCTTTTGGGTTGCCATGTTTGACTTAAAGTATCCTGCAACTACAGTATTTAACTTTCTGGCTATAAAACATACACATACGAAATTAATTATTATGTAACAATTGCAATTAAAAATAATACAATAAGTACGTAACCGCTTCAATAAGAAACATTTTTGCATAATGACGACAAAGACGCAGTCTTTTTGTAGTATTAATCATTAATCATTTTTCAAAACCTCGAGCCACAGGAACAGCCACCCCGGTTGCCAAGTCAGTTTATATTAAGCGACTTTGGAAAAGGTTTGTGACGGAATATGGGGAATACTGTACATTGAAAATAAAATAATGAGAATGGTACAATTATGATAAAGTCGCAACGCCACGAGAAAAAACGTCACTTTATTACACAACATTGTATTTTTATTAGAAAAAGTATTAGATTTACAGAGTTACAAAGTGACAATAGAATAATATGAAATGTTTTATTTATTTTTCCCCCCATTAAAACGTCTTTGTACAAAAGCACGGTAAAACCTTACCAAATCATGCTTCGGTTCTCTCCCCTAGATATTGTCACAGACCATGTTCTGGTGCTTAGAGGACCACGTGCAACTTCGCACCAGTCTCACCCTGAGAACCAGACCGCTGCTGTTACCCTTCCTTGTGTGGCTCCAACCACGTCATCTGAATGGGCACAGAGGCAATTCTTCTTTGTTGCCGTGTTCAATACCCGCCATTTGTTGAAATTATCTTCACAGTTGCGTTAGCCATGTGGATCACAGCCACGGGATGCATTTAGACAACACACATTTTTTTACTTAAATAAGAAAATATCGATAAGCTCTGACCCAAAACATTATTTTTTTAGCAGATTGGTCAACACGAAATGATAAATATTTAGTTACAAACAATTTACTTAAATTAGTCGAACATGAATTCCTTACATCGGTAAACTCAAACCTCCCCAGTTAAAATACTAGCTGTAGGAAGGCCCAACATTAATAGTGATTCTGGGTGGTAACCGCCCGAAACACACAGTTTGGAATATTCATTGTTTTTTACAAATAAATCAGGGGAGAGCGCGAACGCAGTCCCCCACTACCAGAAATTATGCAGTCGAGATTCCCACATTTGGGGAATTCGCAGGGGTCAGCACAGCCGGAGTGCAATGGCTAAGCCTCGCCCTGGGTGAACCACCTTCTTGATCATGGTATCTCCCCTGCCAGGTAAGTATGAGTTGTACACGGGTTACACTGCCAACCCATACACTCGGAAACCCTTCTTACTGATGGTGCTACCACCTGGAAACGCATTCAAACAAAGCACATTCAAGCACTACCACACCAATGTTATAATTTATAACAAAACATAAAATAAACACACACACACACACATATATATACAGAGAACGTAGTATGTTTAAAATGGAAAAAAGGAGGATTATTATTATGGAGGATTAAAAGAGCCACACTTTTAATAAGCAGAGTACAGTCTCGTGTTCTACATCAACTACACAGACAAAACACTTATATTCATTAGAACGAGCGGATAGTGAAATTTTTTCTGACCTGTTATAGGTTAACAACGTCACTATTGCTGAAACAACTCAGTTGGATACTTATATTTCACAATGGCACGTGGGTCCTACAGAATACTGCCACCAAGTGACCTGGCATGCGAAGCACAGCAGCGCAAAGGTTTTATGAAAGACAAAAAACATTAACAAAACAAAAACAGGGAACGTAGTATGTTTAGAATGAAAAAAAAATCACGCACGCCATTTAATATATGGAGGATTAAAAGAGTCACACTTTTAATAAGCACAGTACAGCCTTGTCTTCTTCATCAACTACACAGACAAAACACTTGTATTCATTAGTACGAGCGACTAGTGAAACTTTTTATGACCTGTTATAGGTTAACAACGTCACCATTGCTGACACCACTCAGCTGAATGTTTATATTTCACAATTTTAGGGGGTGCACCGTTCCTGGAAGTACTGCAATACCAGGTCGATGCGCGGAGTGGACGGAGCAAGCCCCTATTCCATCTCCCTGATCCAAAAATCAATTTAATATATGGTCCCCGGGTAGGGGACGTATCAGATATTAAACTGATAAGAACAGATACTACACTTGATCTTAGCCAAAAGGCCGAGAAGCGATAACGACACACCCCTGCTCTACGCTCATACTCTCCCTCAATGTCGTTTTAAGTCATGGGTCAAATGTTTAAACGTTAGATAAAACTTAACCGTAGAATTAGCGGAGCCACATGTACAATTAATGACTAAAAAAGGATCCGCTATAAACATAGATAAAACTTAACCGTATAATGATCGAAGCTACAGGAACAACTGACGACTAACTCAAATAGGAGCCGCTGTAAACATACGTAGACAAAAACAGAAACATGGTGAAAAGTATCCAAATTATTGAGATGTTGTCTAAGTGACGCTCGGTTGGTGGGACTACTTCTTCTTCCGCCTGGGTGTGTGCGTCATGCTTAAGCACAGGGGCTCTACTCCGTGCTCTCACTCAGTCACTATTGATGGGAATTTCGGCTCTTTTTTGGAGAACCGGTTCTTTTGGCTCGGTTCACTGAAAAAATCCGACTCTTTCGGGTCCCAAATGGCTCCTCGGATTATTTATTTTATTTTTTTATTTATTTTTGTTTTACAAATAACATGTTTTCAGAGTTTGAAACATTGTTTTGACATATTTTATATGATTGTGTTCTCAAGGTTTTCTATTGTTGTGTTGACTGTATAGTAAATGAGGCAGCTACCTCAGTACACTCCAGAGTTTAAAATAAATAAATAAATAAAAACCTCAGCCTCGGATTCTTAAAGAAGCTATGATTTGAAATACACATTTTTTATTTAAAAGACAAATGATAAAATATTGATATCGGTATCTGCGATACCAGCCCGAATTTTACTCGGTATCGGATCGGAAAGGAAATTGGTGGTATCGAACATCACTACTGTTAAGTTTCTGTATTATTTATGTTCCACAAGTATATCAGGGGAGAGCGCGGACGCAGTCCCCCACTACCAGAAATTATGCAGTCGAGATTCCCACATTTGGGGAATTCGCAGGGGTCAGCACAGCCGGAGTGCAATGGCTAAGCCTCGCCCTGGGTGAACCACCTTCTTGATCATGGTATCTCCCCTGCCAGGTAAGTATGAGTTGTACACGGGTTACACTGCCAACCCATACACTGGGAAACCGTTCTTACTGATGGTGCTACCAACTGGCAACTCATTCAAACAAAGCACAGTCAAGCACTACATCATAACAATTTTACCATTTATAACATTACATAAAATAAAAACACATGTATACTTCATCACACACACACAGTAGTAAGTGTTCCCACAATGCACTGCTGCGCATACGTATGAATGCCTGACCCAAAACAATATACATATTTTATCACTGTTACCTCGTGAGAAAGAGCTGCAGATTGATTGGCGCTTCACTAATGAATCACTAGTTAACCATCCCATATAAAACTATACAGTTATCAAAACGTTCAATTCCTACAAAAAAACCTAAACACTCTTCCCTCAAATAAAGGGTTCGAAAGAATCACTTCCTGTTTCCTGTCTGTGTTGCACATGGGCCACAAAGAACACTGCCACCATGTGGTCAGGCGTGGTTTTATTTTTCTTTTCAAAAGTGTAACTGGTTTTGAAAGGAGAAACAAAACCAGGGAATGTGAAACGTACATTTAAAAACGTAATAACGAAATTTTATATATGTGGAAGATCAGAAGAGCCACACTAAAAAGCACAGTACAGTCTCAAGCTGCTGATCGTAGTGCACCTACACACACCCACTTAAGCACTTCTAATACACAGGAAAAACACATAGTATTCGACAAAACAAGAGAGAGGTGATGCCTAAAACAAAGCACCAAAGGTTAGCAATTAAAGCTGGTAACATCTATATCGATTACACTAATCACTTGAAGTTTTTATTTCACATCTTTAGGGGGTGCACCGTTCCTGGAGGTACTGCAATACCAGGTCGATGCGCGGAGTGGACGGAGCAAGCCCCTATTCCATCTCCCTGATCCAAAAATCAATTTAATATATGGTCCCCGGGTAGGGGACGTATCAGATATTAAACTGATAAGAACAGATACTACACTTGATCTTAGCCAAAAGGCCGAGAAGCGATAACGACACACCCCTGCTCTACGCTCATACTCTCCCTCAATGTCGTTTTAAGTCATGGGTCAAATGTTTAAACGTTAGATAAAACTTAACCGTAGAATTAGCGGAGCCACATGTACAATTAATGACTAAAAAAGGATCCGCTATAAACATAGATAAAACTTAACCGTATAATGATCGAAGCTACAGGAACAACTGACGACTAACTCAAATAGGAGCCGCTGTAAACATACGTAGACAAAAACATTTCACGTTGCCAAATCGTGTCAGTTGTTGTAAAATACTAGATCCCTATCCATTCCAAAAAGTTGAGGACCGATGCTTACGATTACAAGTATAAATGCTCTGTCTCGTTCGTGCACCCGGAGGTAATTATAGACCAAAACACAATATATGTACGTCACAACAATACCGCAACAGTACACAAACTGTGCAAGTTTAATGTTAATACTTCGTCCAGTGACAAAGTCAAATGCAGCATTGGGCCCCTCTGCTGGTTCACTATTGTAACTGCACCACAGCGCATGATCACATGGACTGCTGTTAAGTAGTGATGTGCGGATCGATCCTGAAATATCGATACTTCCGATTCTGGATCTTTATGCTCTGAAATCGATTCTGAAATCAAAATATCGATACTTTTGATACTTACGCATTCTGAGATGAGGTGTATCCTAAACAGAAACATGGTGAAAAGTATCCAAATTATTGAGATGTTGTCTAAGTGACGCTCGGTTGGTGGGACTACTTCTTCTTCCGCCTGGGTGTGTGCGTCATGCTTAAGCACAGGGGCTCTACTCCGTGCTCTCACTCAGTCACTATTGATGGGAATTTCGGCTCTTTTTTGGAGAACCGGTTCTTTTGGCTCGGTTCACTGAAAAAATCCGACTCTTTCGGGTCCCAAATGGCTCCTCAGATTATTTATTTTATTTTTTTATTTATTTTTGTTTTACAAATAACATGTTTTCAGAGTTTGAAACATTGTTTTGACATATTTTATATGATTGTGTTCTCAAGGTTTTCTATTGTTGTGTTGACTGTATAGTAAATGAGGCAGCTACCTCAGTACACTCCAGAGTTTAAAATAAATAAATAAATAAAAACCTCAGCCTCGGATTCTTAAAGAAGCTATGATTTGAAATACACATTTTTTATTTAAAAGACAAATGATAAAATATTGATATCGGTATCTGCGATACCAGCCCGAATTTTACTCGGTATCGGATCGGAAAGGAAATTGGTGGTATCGAACATCACTACTGTTAAGTTTCTGTATTATTTATGTTCCACAAGTATATCAGGGGAGAGCGCGGACGCAGTCCCCCACTACCAGAAATTATGCAGTCGAGATTCCCACATTTGGGGAATTCGCAGGGGTCAGCACAGCCGGAGTGCAATGGCTAAGCCTCGCCCTGGGTGAACCACCTTCTTGATCATGGTATCTCCCCTGCCAGGTAAGTATGAGTTGTACACGGGTTACACTGCCAACCCATACACTGGGAAACCGTTCTTACTGATGGTGCTACCACCCGGAAACTCATTCAAACAAAGCACATTCAAGCACTACCACACAAATGCTGCCATTTATAACAAAACATAAAATAAAAACACACCCATATATATATATATATACTTCATCACACACACAGAGTAGTAAGTGTTCCCACAATGCACTGCTGCGCATACGTATGAATGCCTGACTCAAAACAATATTTTATCACTGTAACCTCGTGAGAAAGAGCTGCAGATGGATTGGCGCTTCACTAATGAATCACTAGTTAGCCATCCTATATACAAGTAACCAAAACTTTAAATTCTTAAAAAATCAACTAAAACCTAAATCCCCTTCCCCCATAAGGGGTTAAAAAATCACTTCCTGTTTCCTGTCTGTGTTGCACATAGGCCACAAAGAACACTGCCACCAAGTGGCCAGGCGTGCGAAGCACAGCAGTGCAACGGGGTTTGAAAAGAAAAAGAAAAAACGTGAAACGTTTTAAATAAACAATTAAATCAAACACTGAAAAACTTAATCACACATGACGTTTTATATATATGTGGAGGATTAGAAGAGCCACATAAGCACAGTACAGTCTCAAGCTGCTGGCCGTATTGCACCTGCAAACACCCGCTTTAATAACCTACCAATTTAAGTACTTCTACTACACAGGCAAAACACATAGTCTTTGACAAAACAAGAGAGAGATGACGCATAAAACAAAGCACCAAAGGTTAGCAACAAAAGCTAGTTACATCCATACCGATCAGGCTAATCATTTGGATTTTTTATTTCACAATTTTAGGGGGTGCACCGTTCCTGGAGGTACTGCAATACCAGGTCGATGCGCGGAGTGGACGGAGCAAGCCCCTATTCCATCTCCTTGATCCAAAAATCAATTTAATATATGGTCCCCGGGTAGGGGACGTATCAGATATTAAACTGAAAAGAACAGATACTACACTTGATCTTAGCCAAAAGGCCGAGAAGCGATAACGACACGCCCCCTGCTCTACGGTTATACTCCTCCTCAATGTCGTTTTAAGTCATGGATCAAATGTTTAAACGTTAGATAAAACTTAACCGTAGAATGATCGAAGCCACATGTACACTTGGTGACTAACTCAAAGAGGAATCGCTGTAAATGTAGACATTTAACCAAACTGCCCAGTGGACTCGCTGTGCTTCCTGGTCACGTGGTAGGATCTCACCCAATGACAATGTCAAGCAGACGATGCGTTCTATCTCTCGTTTAACATTACTAAAACACTTCATTTCGGCAAATTGTGTCAATTGCTGTAAAAAGACCAGATCCTTATATATTCCAGAAAGTTGAGGTGCGATGCTTACGATTACAAGTATAAAAGCTCTGTCGCGTCTGTAGTGTCATGCAACCAGATATGATTGTATACCAAATAAACAATATCTGTATGTCAGCAGAGTATGTCACAAAACTAACACAACTAACACACTAGTACACAAACCGTGTGAGTTTAACGGTTAAACTAAAAAAACACTCCTACTTGTGACCGTCCAGTGATAAAGTCAAAAGTAGCTTTGACTGACTCTGCTGACTAACTACAGTGACTGCCGCTAAGACATAACCTATTCCTCACACAGCAAATTGACTGGGCATTAAGTGACACTTTTAAGTCAAGTCGGATAACTATGAGACACACGCTCTTGGACCAGAATGTGCTAAATTACCGTCACAGTTCATGAAAAAAGTAAACAACACAGACCCTCGGCGTGACCGTCAAAGTCAATAGCCCGGGGCTAAAATAGCGTCCAATTAGCTTTTAATTAGAAGTAGTCTGGTCTTATGTATGTATATAAAGCTCACAGTAATATAGCTTGTTAAGTCGTTTATAATGTCGACAAAACTAATAATAAATGGTATCACAATTTCTTTGCCCCATGCCGTGAATTAAAACCTCGCCAAACCTAGCCCTAATTAATACCTGTTTGCGACAAGGTAGCTAACTTGAAAATATGACAGAAATTCTGAGCCAAACAACAAACAGCTGTTGCTCTGACGGTGTAGTCTGACAGTGAAGAGACGGCAGAAACCTTGACGTAACTTACTTTTACGACGCATAGAACCTTTTTTACATCGGAATTTGGGCATTGCCACCCTCCACCTGGATTTCAACGCGGAAAATGGCGGAACGGGCTCCATAGCTCCTCTACTGGATGTGGGAGGTTCTTCTTCATCCGGGTACTTGCCTTTGTTTTCAACGTACATATACTGTATATATATATATAATTTCCAAGTAAACTAGCCTTAGTTTTGCCAAATACCGAATGTTAACTTTGTTCTAAAACAAATTACAAAATCACCTAGTTCAACATATAATCGCGTACATGGCGTGTAGACGAGGAGCACTTCTGGCAAAATTACATTTGTTTACAACAGTCTGACCTCCCGTCTCTTACTTGCTATCTAAACAAACGTTAGAATCTCAGTTTTAAATTCGCGAAATATTTAGGGTCAACACAAACGGTGAGCGACTAAATGTGGAGACTGCCAAAAAGTCCCACCTTCTATGGATGGTGCCAGAATATCCATCCATCCATCCATTTTCATCCGCTTGGTGCCAGAATATGAGAATAACTAATGTTATTTGGCGTATGCCATTTGCCAGCAAATATGTCTGAATGACCTTTGGGGATTTTGAGGTTATTCTGGCCAGACAAAGATATATAAATATATATATCAATAATATGCCGCATCAATAATATTGTATGCAGTTATAATGGCTTGTATTTGAGAAAAGTGGATTGTTAAAATGTTGGTTCAATAAACAACACGCACGAGGTTACTGATATACAAATTTTATTTAAACAAGCTTTAAAATTGGAAAATAATTCAGGATTTGTTTAAGAGCCCCCCACCCCGTTTTTTAAACCAAAAAATTACCATTGAATATAAAAGTAAATGTACAGTATATATTATTAGCGATTTAAAAAATAAATGCATAGCCAGAAAATGAGTCGTTGTCCTGTGAGTTGGGCTGTATACAACGTTAGCTTTTGTGTAAACACGTCCAGCTGACACTTGTTTGAGGAAGTGAGGGATAATATCTGCACTCATTTAGAGCTCACTTTAACATAAATGTCCTCAGGAGAAAAGACAAAATTCACGTGACACCCCTGTGATCTGAGGCAGCCCAAGCAGATGTCGTCCAATTAGGCCTGGCACACGCACAAAAACAAACACACGTACACACAGAATGCTGGTCGATTGTGCTCAAACAAAAGAGAAATATTCGACGGAAATTATTAATTACCCGCTCCCACCAGCCTGCGAAGCAGCACCAGTGGGATTCGATTATCAAGATGTGCACATCTGAGGTGTTGGTTATAATGTCAGAGCTGCGCCGGTGGACAGAGGTGATAGTTGTTGTCAAAAGTGTGTAGTGAAGTACAGAGTGAGTTCTCCAGCGTGGTCAGTAATATTTCAAATGTACAATTTAGGATTCGTTTACAGAAAAATATGCACAAAAACACACCCATGTGGTGAAAAAAAAAGCACAGAGATCATATTGGTTTCCTTGTCAGTTCTGCAAGCGAGCCGACAATTGGGATATTTTGAAAGGAATAAATTACAAAGATGATATATATATATACAAGAATTAACATAAAAGTATTTACATATACTTTTCCTGATGTCAATTTATCGCTATACCTGCTGTTGGTTGGCAGACTGGTCTGTCCATGAGGGCTGTAACAGAACGGACCAATCACAAAAACATAATAACTCCAGTGTAAGACTGTGCTCACAGATGCAGGGATGAGGAGGGAAGTACCAAGAACAAAGGGCTAAAAATACAAACCCTCATGTTAATGAACATGACACAATTTTTAATTTCCATTCTTTAAACACAATGTGACACACAGTGATGACTCGGTTGCCTTTGTACACAGGTGTAAGATGTAAAAGCAGCGGATCATCCTTTCAGGAGAAAACCCCGACCTCTGCTAATACAAAACACTATTCATCACAGAGTAGTAAAATACACTGGAAATTTTTTCAATGGCACAAAATCCTCGCGGTGAAAATATAGTCCTCTCCTGACGTGGCTATTAGCCATCAGTAGCATTTTTTTTCTCAAAGTAAATATTAAAAAAAAAAAAGAGACACCTCCTTATCAGTTCTTAAATGCGAGATGTGTTTTGGCCTCTGCCGTAAAACAACCGGTGACTGCAGCCATAACAAACTGTCAGCATTTCTCTCATTCAGAATCTCTAAATTAAAAAAGCAGAAATGTTGAGGAGGAAGCTTTTCTACATCCTCAAAAATCTAGGATCAACACCATCAAGAAAAAAAACCAAACTGTTTTCACATCGTTACCACCTTATATTGCAAGAGGCCAAATAAAAGAGAAAAAGTTCAATGTCCATATTTTTGATTGAATTCCAAAAATAGATTTAAAGATTTATCCCGTGACAACACATTGACGAGGAGTGTAGTTATGAATATGAAGTACATTAACTGAACATTTGGGTTTGGTTTGCATGCGGTCCTTCCTCAGACTGCTGTCACTCTGTGTGGAAACGGATGTGTGGATCTGTCAGAGGAGGCTTCGGCCATAACAAACACAGCAGAGCAGAAAACCCCACAAGAAGTGGACATACAGAGGTGCTTCGACAGCCACAGTGTTGAAGAAAAATAAAACCACAGTTCAGTTTTGTTCCTTTATTCGCTGACATGGTGCAAAGTCCCTCAGTTGTCCCACTGACAACCCTCAATAGCAGGAAGTCACTGAGTGAGTGTCCCGTGGTCCTGCACACTCGTACCATAACATATACTGCACTCGTCCATGCCTTCTAATTTAAAAGCACATGCATGAACACATGCACATATCGGCGTTGGTCCCAGTTACAGGTTCTCTCCTGGCTGGTACTGAGGCTCTGTGGAGGTGAAGTAATCCTCCAAGAAGCCCTGCAGGTACTCGAAGGTGGGCCTCTCCTCTGGCTCTTTCCTCCAGCAGGTTAACATCAGCTCGTGCATGGAGTCAGGGCACTCTGCTGGACATGGCATCCTGTAACCACGCTCCACCTGGTCCAGCACCTCCCGGTTCACCATCCCTGGGAGGACACAACATGACGAAGTGAAATACCAACACGGCAGATGTCGAGGTTTAAAAAAAAAAAAAAACATACCTGGATAGGGCACTCGACCCTTGGTAGCCAGCTCAGTTAACAGGATCCCAAAAGACCAGACGTCAGATTTAATGGTGAAGCGGCCGTACAGAGCAGCCTCAGGGGCCGTCCACTTGATTGGAAACTTGGCCCCTGCAGGAGGAGAGGTTTTGTCAGGCAAAAAAAGAAAAGAAAAAAGAATTAAGCCATTAATACATTTATGAAGCCATGTGGTCAGACGTGGTAATGCAGATAAATCGATCATTGGAGTATGCATGAGTAAAAAATAATTTGCATTTTTTTCTTCAGTTTCTAACCAAACGGCGCCCTCTGGCGACTTTACCTTGTCTGGCAGTGTATTCATTATCTTCAATGAGACGTGCCAGACCAAAGTCAGCCACTTTGCAGACCAGGTTATCCCCAACCAGGATGTTAGCAGCTCTCAGGTCTCTGTGCACGTAGTTCATCCTCTCCACATAAGCCATCCCTGAGGCAATCTAAGAAGAAGTCAAGAGAAATGTCACTAATACTAGCTCTGCAGACAAATACTGCACGTAACATTTTTTTTGTTTTACCAACCTGTGCAGCCATGTCTACCAGCTGGGGCAGGCGCAGCATCTTACCCATATCACCCTTTAGGAAATCCAGTAGGCTTCCTGTAAAGAGTGATTCAGTGCAGATTATGTGACTGTTGATGATTATATTCAATATAAAATAATTAAACACAGTTTTCTTAACAGCAAAGCACCTCAAAGATGAAATGCCATCTCAACACTGCCCGCATGAGGGCAGTGCAGTAGATAATACAATGGCAGAAAATCAGGTATGAAACACAGACAACCAGCTGCTGTTAGGTGTCTTTCTGTTCCAGCCATATACACAAGAAGGTTTGTTGATTAAACATAATTAGTTGTGATTAATTACAATCCAAAGCTACAAAACAAATCCTGGAAGTTTCATTTCCATCGTGCAGGTTTTCAATCGTACTTCTCGCGAAACCTGACTTGAGCAGAACCCTGTCATTGTCAGTCATGTCCCATCCAGTCCGTACTGACCTTGGCCCATGTACTCAGTGACGATGTAGATCGGTTCCTCAGACACCACTGCGTAGAGCTGCACCAGCTTCTCGTGTCTGAGTTTCTTCATGACCTGAGCCTCCTGCAGGAAAGCTTCAGGCGACATGGTGCCGGGCTTCAAAGTCTTGATGGCCACACGTGTGGTTCCATTCCATGTTCCTGCGAAAGAACAAGATGAAATATGTGATTATGAAACACTGTGTAGATGTAGGTTTTTATTGATGATTCATTACTTCATTGCAACATTTTATGATTTTGCACGGTAGAATCTGTTGATTTCAGATTAATCACAGTGTAGCTGTGGACTACTACGGTAGAATCTGTTGATTTCAGATTTATCACAGTGTAGCTGTGGAATAATCAGTGAGGCTGGTCTGATACTGTACGTTTGACCAGAAGTTGAAGCCTCTGTTGGACCAGATAATATTTTAATTTCAAGCTCCAACAGTGTGTGCAAATAATAACTTGTGCATCACTGTGTGTTAGAGCAAAGATAAATAAATGGACGGTGGACTCATTAGACATAAAGACAACATAATGTCACTGTTCTCTGTGCTTCAAAAACATTTTTTAAGATGGCAACAGATGGAAGAAAATCACTTCTTACCCATCCAGACTTCTCCAAAGCAGCCCTGTCCGAGCTTGACGTCGAGACGAAGGGACTCTCTGGGAATCTCCCAGGCATCTTTGGACAGGCCCTGTGTCTGCGGCTTCAGTACAGGACAAATGTCTGACAGACTGTGACACAGTCCATCGGCGTGCTCTGAGGCACAGGAGAGAAGGCCGGGTTAATACACGAATTCATCTACAAGCATGAAAACGCTGTACTTTAAAACACGGGAACACTCACTGCGGTAGTGATTGACAAGCTGCTGCAGGCTGCTGAACTGTGTACGTGACGTTATGTAGAAGCCTCCACTGTCCAGCTTCCTGATCTTGTAGTGTTTGACATTCAGACCTTTGGTGTTGTCATAGTCCAACACTGACAGACAGTAGGCACCTACATTCAAATGTGACACATAACCGCAATTATCTGTTACGTTTGCTCAGCACTGAAACGAGGATTTCAGCATCAGTTTAATGAGGACTTTGCTTATTGGGCCACCAGAGGGCAGTGCCAGACAACTGGAATATGAGTCTGACTCACAGGGCATCCTCCAGACAAAGGTTTTACCCTCTCTTCTTTCTAAAACTGGGTGACGGGGCTGTACAGTCCTCCAGCTTCACATTGACCTAATTCTGTCTGACTCACCCCCCTCCCTTTTGCTCACCCATCTACTCAATCCACCCCCACTTTCCCTCCCTTTAGCTCACCCATCTACTCAATCCACCCCCACTTTGTCCTTATTCTCATTCAGAGGTTGCTGTTTATTCCTATACAATAACAGGAATCCTACACAGATACTGTATAAAGCCATTTAACATTGACTGTGTTTTTTTTGGCGGGGGATCAGCTGTCAATCACACAACCATCTGTATCCACCACTTCACAGCAGAACATGCAGAACTCCATACTGGAAAAAGGCCAGGCTCGTGTGCTAACCTTCAGTGAAGTTTGTACCCAGACCTATTTTTTGCTTGATTACAAAAAATTTGTAAGAAAATAAGAAGTGTATTTTATATATTTTATGCATGTTAACATTCATATATGTATGATGTGCACTGTATACCAACCATTTCACCATCCATCCAATTATTTCTGCAGTAATCCATAGTTGACACACATGCTGTTTACACATGTTGTGTAAATAGCAAAAGTTGATTAATCATGATTAACCCACAGAATAATTTAATTTTCTTTTGACAGCCCCTAATTTTATAAAAACATATTCACCTTTGGTGGTTTCGCTCTCCCTCACCAGGAAAGTCCCTCTCCTGTTCTCTAAACTCAGCAGCATCCTCTCAGAGTCCCGGCGTGTAATTTTTCCGAAGTACCACCTGGGGACGTGCAGAGGAAAAACAATGGAACACAGAGAAGCCGGGTGGTGAAGGGGAGGTGAGTGGAAGAGAAGGAGAAGTGCAGTAAGACTGAGCTGCTGCAGCTGGCAGCTTCTGAGAGTTCATGTTAGTCGATTCACGTGCAGCGCATGCTGATGTCTGCAGATCAACAGCTGCTTACCTGGACTCCAGAGTCAGTCTGAGATGACTGTTGGAGCAGGAGGAAAAAGTTAGAAGTGAAGGTGTTATCAAGAGAAGTCTGACAGTCAGTTGTCTTTGTACCGGCATGCAGGCAGGCAGGCAAGCAAGTTCAGACTGACACCGCATGGCCTCCAGCGGTGGAAGGCAGTAAAAACACAGCACAGCCTCTCTGCAGATACTTCCTCAGGTTGGAAACGTACACTGCTCTGCTTTTATACAGACACTGAACATGATGCTCCAGCCTCAGGCAGCAGCGGGTTAGCTCATAAAACACAAAGACTGGAGACACTGGTGTCTTAGAAAGATGGCTAAAAGGAGATTAAAAAAAAAAAGAAAATCTGGTAACATGAGGGTAAGTCAAAAAGTCCTAAGACACTGGTGTCTGTGTTAATTACAACATAAAAAGGTCTCTGGATTTTCTTTCATGAGCTTGAAAGCTTTCGGCGGATTGAAATATTATTATTATTATTATATTTTCCCAAAAATAAAAAAAAACTTTCAATAAATAGCTTAAGTTGTGACTTGGTAAAAGACCTCCTGCATAATTCCACAAAGAGGGAATTCTCTAGTAGAAGTGTTTGTACTTAATCTGAAGATATAAACAGAAAAAGGTTTTGTTATTTTTTAAAAATAATGTTTTTTTTTTCATTTGTTCTAGAAGTTTTGGCCAGCCAGCCACATGACATAACAAGGTATAAAGTGTACATAAAAAAGTCAATTTATTCCTTGAAGTGCACCAGTACGAAGGGGGTTTTATTATTCCTCAGGCATATACAGTGCAGTGACTTCAGGAGTCAACACTGCGAGGCTGCCAGACTCTGGGAAGTTACTGCTGCCAGACAAATAAAAGACTTGGACACCATCCCGTCTTAAACGCCAATTATTTCCTATTTCAGCCGTTGTTACGATAAAAAAATAAATGACATATAACGTCCATAAACGACAGGTCTCACATAAACGTGCAGCTACAGGTGGAGTTTGAACGACCAGAGCCAGTAGGATATATCTGTCTTCACAGTCAGTGTGCTGAGCTGACCAGCTGCTGCTGCTGCATTTTCAGCATCAGTGTAACGATCTGCTCATAAACCCTGAAGCAGACAGACAGACGGACAGACAGACAGACAGACAGACGGACAGACAGACGGACAGACAGACGGACAGACGGACAGACATGCTTTAACTACGCACATCACACCAAGCGCTGCCCTTAACACCTCATCTCAAAGCACAAAGACCAGACATTTTTCAGAATCTATCAATGCACACGGTGGAAAAAACAGATTTTTTTTAAAAAAGGGAATAGTGGAGGGCTTTTACTCTTCTGCCTGGATGGAGTCAGATGGAGCCACATAATTGCTGGGGATGTAACCGCTCTCTCCAGTGTTCAGGGAGCGTGCCAACCACCAGTCCCCTTCTCTGCAACGATCAAACGATAACACACACAGCTTCATAGAGGATCGTCACACACCCAATACACACACACGCACACACACACACATAAACACAGCCCTCGTGACATTCAGGGTCAGTGTTTATCAAGTGTCGCAGTGTAAACACACAGTGACACAGACCAAACACTGTATTTAAAACTAACTCAATTCACCACATCATACAGACACTCAGCTCTGCCGCTGCACCTGGGCAGAGTCAGAGAATCTGAACATCGTCACCTGCCATCGTGAAATCACGAAGTTATGTTTTTTTCTGTTGTTGTTGTTTTTTACAAATAACTATGACAATAATAATCATTTAAATTGTCATGTCTTTTATGGCCTTTTTTACAGCAGGATAAAAAGGTTTAACAGATAAGGGTTTGTTTTTTTTACCTGGGGTCATGACCCCACATGGGTTCGCGTGGAATTCAATTAAGGTCAACTAAAATATCTATGAATTTAATTTATTGACTAAAAATGGCATATAAAATATAATATTTTTAAACTATTTTATTTTTTATTTTATTTTATAAATATCGGAGGTGGCGCCTCTTGATTGACGGCTGTGATCGCATGACTGCACATGTGAAAGGTACTAGAAGTACTAGTACTGCACACTAATCTGTATTATTTGCAACACACTATAACAAATATAATCAAATAGTCAGAAATGTGTGAGGTCAAAATGGGGCTCAGGGGCCAAAAAAAGGTTAGAAGTGGATAAACCACAGGGTCGGGGGCTGCAGCTCTGCAGCTCTGAGTTCATGCGGATAATACTGAGTAAATGCTTTGTTTTGTTTACACAAACCTGCCTCCAGTTGACCTCCATCAACTGTCACATACTCCCACCACACTGTGCTGCAGCAGTACGGCACACTCCATTATGGTGGGGAAGTATTTAGAGTGAAATATGTCTATAGAGTACACAGACAGACAACAACAAGTCGTAGTTTAAGAGAAGCTGAAAGAACAAACCTGCAGTTGACCTTCCTCCTGTAACAAATGTGATGGTTGGTGACAGAGAAATGGAAATGAGAGATGAGAGGGAAGCAGTGACACAGACGGTGGTTCAAAGAAATAAAGAGAAAAGGTAAGAGGCTGAAATACAACAGCAGAATACACAGAACACAAGGATACTGCATTTCAGAGTATTCCATAGTTTTACACAGAAAAAAGGGAATTTAAGCAGAAGTTCATAGACATAGTTCAAGACCTGTTCGTGGGTCTACTCTAACTGTACCAACTAGAACTGGGAACACCCAGACTACAGTCGATGGGTCAGTTTATCCAGTCATCGTCCAGGTCTATGACCTGAGGGTCCAGACTCAGCATTGATCCACTCTTGTTCTCAGTTTGTCTTCCAGGTCAGTAATTCCTGAGCAGCAAAGCAGTACTAAGGAAGCTGCCCTGTTATTGTATTATTCTACGGTCCACTGCCCATTTATTGATTCAAACACCAGACTCCCACTTTTAAAAACAAGCACGTCGTCCATTCACAGGTTACATTTGCACTGAACCCATTGGTGGACGTGGCTCTGAAGCCCACAGATATGGACTGAAGTGAAGAAGTGGGGCGCAGGAAGGAAAATGGGATATGGACTGAGGAAAGAAGAAGTGGGGCGCAGGAAGGAAAATGAACTATTATGACTAAACGTATAATAAACTGCAATAAACTTGCATTCATGTTACAGGGCGTTTTCTTTAACCTCAAAACAAAGTCGGCAGAGGAGAGAGTTTCCTTACGTGTTGTTGACTATTTGCAGACGTTCCCCTTTCCTGAAAGACAGATCTGAGGCCGTCCGAGACTCGTAGTCGTACAGAGCCACGAAGGTCGTCACACCTCCTGATGGAGAGCAGAACATTTGGCTCATATTAAAGACTGACAGGGACAGAACATTCTGGAAAAGGTTTCCAACTAACTTTTATTCAATGTAACAGAACTTTGTGGAAAACAAAGCCGTGCTGTGTATAAGCTGCGTCAAAAATATCTACATAAGGCGGACTGTGTAACAGATGCACCGTAGAGTCATATATTAGAGCTGTCAAAGAGTTCAGATGTCTAATTAAAGGGTAGTTGTTGATTATTAACAATGAATTAACTGAGATAGTTTGTTGGATGTTTGTCATGACTGTATCTCGACCGTGACTAGGAGAACATTAGGAGTTCCTTCCTGGAGCCTCCACCCATACATACTGGGCATTGAGACGGTATTTTAGGAATGAAAAGTCTTCCCACAGTGTGAGCAAATAACACTATGAAATTGGGCCACGACAAGTGACTGGACTGTGAAATTATTGTACATGGATTTTGATGTAATTTCGCATGTGTTAACATTTTGGATCTAATTCACTGAAAATAAAAAAAAACAAAAAAAACTAAAAGGTTGGCAGACCTAAGTCAGACTAAGACGAGGCCACATTCAGGTATTTTAGCAGGTTTGTAAAACATTTGTCTTTTTTCTTCTTTATTCTGGCTTTATTTTCATGTTCACGTTCACCAAATGACTACTCGTTTGGTTCGCTCTTCTCTTTGGTGATGGATCTTGTGATTCCGTCTTCTCTTTGGTGATGGATCTTGTGACACCATACACGGCACAGACCGATACCATGACATTTGACTCACCTGCCAGTGTAATTCTGTTGGACGTGGTGACACTGTTATTGTCCACACCCCCAAACAGGGACAGCTCTGCATTATTGACCATAGACTGACCGCCGGGCAGACCGCCTTCCATGGCAGGACTACGGTTAGGTGTCAAGGACTGCTGATTGGAGTTGTGGTGGTGGCCAGCGACTCCACCTCCAGAACTGAGGCCATCGAGGTTACGGGGTCTCTGGCCTGACTCCTTGGGCTTACTCTTCGATCCCCCCATGGCCAAGACCTGAGCGTTCACGGACACAAAAGACAAATGGAGACAAAGACATTTAATTCCTAGTGAGAATAAGAAATCACATTCTCACACCGCGCATCACACAGACTTGTGTTCCTGTGTCACGTCGTCAGAATACATTCTCTGGAAAAATTCCTCTAAAAGCCAGAAGACCAGATGCAGAAACCAAAGATGGAAGCCACGGCTTTAAACCCACCGAGACGCACAGTTATGTCACCACATGAAGCATAACTGCGAATGGCCAAGCAGCTGCCACTCAGACACGAGATCAAATCCCCACACTGCCACCAGCAGACACTGTACACACACACACACACACACACACACACACAATGCATGTCAGGCACAGATGCCATGGAAATGGAACACTGTGATGCAGTGCATTTGCGGCCTGGCTGCCGTTCTCCTGGTTTTAGTCACACTGACCATTTAGAGCTGAGAGTTAAAGTGCAGTTAATCTCTCACCACATCCATGTCACTTCAATTATTAAGTAGGGAACCAAAGGCAGCAAGAACTAAAGTGCTGTTTACTTCTCACTTATGATACATTAGAATTTTCTGAACCTCAGAACCAACACATTTGAAACCTCTGGAATTTAAATGATCGGTTCGTGGATATGGAAAAATAAGAGACTAAGAGGGAGTGTTAATCTGACAGGCAATTTTGATTTAGTCTTTAATTACTACTACTATTTCTGTAGCCTCACACACACACACACACACACACACTCAAAGGTGCTGATTCATGTTTTGCAATGGACACATTTTCCTGTGCCATATTTCAATATTTAAACTTTTTTCTCATTTCTTCATATATATAAATATAAATATAAATATATATATTTTTTTAAATGTATCTATGCTATTAGGAAAAACATGATTCTCTGTTTGATGAGGTAATGATGATGTCATAACAATTACTCTGAATGACGCTTATTATAAAAAAAATTATACAGCGTAGAAGAGCAACAGATTTTATATAACTAACGGCCACTTCAGTGGTTAAATTACAAAGAAATATATAATTTTCTATAACGTTTATTCTGTAGATCCTTGTTCATCATTCGTCATGCTGTAAATCTGACAAGATCGGGGGTCGGGGGGCAGCCTACTGTACCTCTTAGCTGTAAAGTGGAGACAAACACTCTGTGACTTGACATCACCCTCTGACATGAGTAAATGAGTGAGGGTCCGTCCGCCCACCCTGCTGTCGTAGTACTTCCGTCTCATCTAAGCCCTGAGCCACGGTGTGACCCCACTCTGTGAATCCACAGAGCCGGACCGCAGCACTCCAGCCGGCAGACACGCCTGCAGTCGGAGTAATGTAGTGACATATGGTGGAAAATGTGTGGCTCAGAGAACAGCACACTTAACCAACCACACGCGGAAAATCAGCGTGTCAGTCGGTACTGGGTGCCGGCTCAGTTCTCTGCCACTGCACTTTTCAACAGGATGGCACCCTGCCAGAGGAGGGGAAGCTGGAGGAACGAGAAAGCCTGTGGCTTACCCGTGTCTTTTATGTGGGTTTATAAGTTTCCTTTGAATGTCCGGTAGGTGTGTAATCTCACGGCCAGGAGCTGGTTGGATACGGACGTAAAAACAACGGGCAGTGCGGATAACAAGGAGAAAAGGGGTTGGTTGGGTTGGAGTTGGGTTCTGGTTGGCACAATGAACGGGTGATTAGGGGAAATCATTAAATAAGGAGGAAATGCTGGAGCTGTACGGCCGACATGTCACCCCCGGGGTGTGTTTTCATATAGAGGTTTTCACTACAGTGGGTGTGTAACGGTGCAGGGCTGATGGCTGGTACTGGAGCGATGAACCGTTGAAGGTTGATGACAGATGACACCTCCGGACATCAACGGCTAAATTAGATGTTTTTTGCTAATCAGCGTTAATTCCATCAACTTGTAATTTCCGTTAGTCACTTAGTCGATGACTTCCTTCTCTCAGATGAAAACTAAATACAACGATTTGTGGTCATTAAAACGATGAGAAAAATCTGAACTGACGTAAAAAACAATCTGGCGGTGGTGTTGTCCAATCAGAGTATCAGTTTGTTGGCTAGAAGGTGGGACATCTAAATGGATGTGCAATCAAAGGACACGTGTTTCCAGTAGAAGAGTAACTATAAGACAGTATGAAGACAGGAATGACACTCTGGTCAGCAGCAGATTATGTGGATGGACCTTCTGCTCTTCAGGGATGTTGACTCAGTAAAAACATCCGTTTTAGCCTCACATGTTTTAAAGCCAAGTGGGATTCGGCATGAAAGTTCATGCTGATACTTTGAACCCACAAAAAACCCCTACAAAAAACAGAAAAAGAGGAGTGAACCAGGAAAACCACGGAGAGAAAGTCTTAGGCTTTTCTTTACATCAAGCTTCCAACAAAGGCAGCGTTTGTCAGCCCTCAGCAGACCACACACACACACACACACACACACACGAGTGGTCTGTGGCTCACAGGCTACCACATTCTTATACGTGTTTTAGCCACGCAGCCACACTACTGTACGTCTTGTTTTGCTAAAGCAGAAACTGCTATAGCTATTCTTACAGGGGACGTGGCTAAAATATTAGCCTGACTTTGTCCTGATAGCAGTTAGTCACAGTGAGAAGCACTTACTGTCTGAGGCAGAGCTGCATGAAAATCCCTCTGGCAGGGCCGGGGTGTGGCTGGGTAGGTTGGTGGGAGGTTTGCGTTAATTATGCATACAATCTGGCAGCGAATTTAAAATCCTTCAAGTCTCCTGGGACTTTGGTGATTGGGAATATTCTTCAAGTACTGCCTGTGGGGGTTGTTTCCCTGCACCACTGGATGACGCATGGCCCTGTTTTTAATTTCACATGCAAAGAAAAAATATATATCTGAAAAACAGTGAGTTTGAGAGTCACATAAAAGACAGGGGGCAGTATCACTTCAACATTAAGCCTGTTTTAGAATGGCATCAGCTGCAGTTTCCAATGAACTCTCACTGAGCTCTGGTGAACTGAGAATGAGCTTCTTATCTACGGGGATCAAAGATCAAACAGTCATGGACTAGATGATTGAACAAGCCCGTCTTTGAATTAGCTTGAATTCCTAATGAGAGATTTTCCCAGTGCATGATGGGAGCACAGACAGTACAGCGCATTAGTGGCAGGGACAGTGTAACTTAGCAGAGTTAACAGGCGAGTTATGACCTGCACCTTGTGATGACTACAGTAGGCCCGCCTCACATCGACCTCACAGATCCGACGGCTGTCAGCTCATGAAGTCAACGTGTCCCGACAGCCTGCCCTCGCCCCGGGTGTTTACGGCCTTAGGTAACACATTGTGTTTACTTCTCATCGCTTTCCCTGCGATGCTGTCATACCAACAATGACGCTGTTGTGCTGAGACGTTGTGTCAAATTGTGGAGATAAGTGTCACCGCACAAAACACGCATTAGTAAGTCAGGCTTAATCCCAATTTCTCATTTCATCTCACCCTTAATCCTACCCGCGGAGACTACGATACTCCTGGTCGTGGTAGAAATCTAGGATTTCAAAATTACAGCCTTAAATAGACGTTTTGTAAACAAACACAAAAAGGTTTTTGCACTTGTCGGATGAGCAAAGAAATTCAAGGTAGAAAAGAGGGGGTGGCTGAGAATTTGCGATTGAGCGATGCTAATGGTAGCACATACGTATACGTGTTTACTTCTCATCTTCTGGAGCGTCACCGTCCTCAGGGGTGGTTTGGAGGAATTTGAACATCACAGACAAAAACACGGGCAAAACCTATGGTTAAATTTGTTCTGGTTACGATACCAGCAACCTCAGCGTAAGTTTGGGTTTGAGAACAGATGTTTGTTGAAAAGGCATCATGACGACGCAGTGAAAGAAATGTATCAATATTATGGAAACACATTCATTACTGGTAGAGACTGTCTGATAAGAGGGGTCAATAATAAAAAATCATTTTCACTTAACTACGTTGCCTGAGTGCAACTTAAGAAAAACGTTACACTCTGCGACAACTTCTTCACTTTGTGCAATAAAAGCCTTTATTACATTGTATAAATAACAAAAGTTGAACACTTGCCTAATCAAATGAAAACCAAGTGTCCGTGCTCCTCCCGCCTCCTCCGCACCCCCCCCCCCCGCCCCACACCCCCCGCCTCCCACACACACCCTCTGTTTTATATGAGGGAACTACAGGCTGTAGGGAGTTAACATCCTGTTTTATTTCATTTGCATAAACTGACTTTTTAACATTAAAACAACTGCAGCCCGTGTGTGTGTGTGTGTGTGTGTGTGTGTGTGTGCATAATCACTACTGATACTTGTTTAAGGCCGTTCCTAGTAAAATGACAAACTTCTGTGCTGCTGTTTGAAACTAAATGACAAATGTTCTTCCAAACACACTGCTGTTTTGAAGTCATCGTCTAATGATTTGTTGATGATGATTATTTTAACAGCAATGTGTTACCAAAATGTTATGTTTATTTTTTGTTTTGTTTTTTATTTTATTTGTGTAAAAACTCAATTTTTGCTTAAGGTTCAGGAAAATTTATTTGACTCATAATTTCCCCAACCTTTTTTTAATTAAGATATAGAGTTTCACAACAAAAACATTTGCAAATAAATACTTATTTTTCCTTCATCCTTCAAAGCCATGACATTAATTCTTCAGTACTTTTTGTGCAAAGCATTTGGCTGTGGTTTAATCACATTATACTTTTAGGTTTAAAAAAAAAATGTCATTACTGTCTTGGCAATAACAAGACCATAAATAACATTAAAACTAAATTAAATGTGAATTTTGGGTAAATTCGACTGAAAAGATCCAGTCCACTCCAGCTATTCTGTCAAAAGCCTGGAAGTCGAGGAAAGTCTTACAAAAAATATTGGTGAAAGGTAATAAATGCATGTTTTGTGTGAAGCAGAAATGTGATTAATCATAACATTAGACGTTCAGCAGCGGCTCAGAGAATAGTAACTGTGACTGTGTGCACGTGTCTGTGCCTGAGTGATCCTGGAGTCAGCCGGGTGAACGTATTCCTACATCAGAACGCTCTCTATGTAATTACTGCGGGGAAGGCAGAATGGAAAGGCTTTGGCTCCTGCGTCAACAGTCAGTGCTCATAATATAATCCAGGCCGGCTCATTTCTCTCCAGATTATCATCTTCTATTCCCTAATCTCGTGGCCGAATGCTGCGATGATCCATCTGGGCCCTGCTACGACACTAAGTGCTGTGCTGCGATGACAGGCCGGGGCAGGACAGACCGGTCAGACCACTGCTGCTGCTGCTGCTGGTG
>NC_024316.1:15107243-15110425 GCF_000523025.1 Cynoglossus semilaevis | reverse complement strand
CCGGTCAGCCCCCTGCTGCTGCTGCTGCTGCTGCTGCTGCTGCTGCTGCTGCTCGTCCTCCCAGCGTCTCTCTTATCCTGTCTCAACAAATCCGTCTTATGTATGAGCACAGAACAAAAAAAAAAAAACTCCACTGAGGAAACCGACAGTACACTGGGTGCAGTTATTTCATATTTTCCTCGACTGACAGTGTTCTGAGGTTTGTACTGATAAAAAGTATTTGTTACCGTTTTCGCTCCGTGTGTTTATATAAGAAACAGGTTTTCCTGCAGCGTCGGATCTTTGACTTTTTACGTTTGTCGACCGTAGACCAACTGAATACTTTCCTAGTTTTGATTAATAAAGGGCAGAATTCTTCTTCTTCTCCTTCTTCATCAATGGTTCTCTAATTGTTATAAGATCAAAATACAAATAATAAATAAAAAAGTAATACCAGTTATCATGTTAAACTAGGTGAGAAAAGGTCGAGCAAATTTGACCAAAATATGTTTGATCACATATATGTGTACTGCCAGCACATACTGAGACTGATTTATTAATACAGTGATCACCAACTGGTGGCCTGTGGGCAAAATCTGGGCCAGTAAATCAATCCAATCCGGCCCACATCAAATAATAATGTTAGATTTTTATATAGTTTTATGTGAGTATCTGCCCCCCCCATGTGCCCGTCAAATTAAAGTTTTGCCCCCTCCCCGACAAATATAGGTGTTGACCCCTGTACTAATAGATGGTAGAATGTAAACCTTTACAACGGTTTGGAGTTATGTATCTTATACTTTAGTGCACAATGTACGACCAGAGGAGGTGAACCGGGGTTGAGCGTCAGTTTGTATCTGTTGCCCTTTAACAAACACAAATACAGGAAATAGATGTTTGGACGTGTTTACTCTACTTTCCGTCACTGACTGTTTTTTAACATAACTTCCTTTTGCGTTGGGTTGATCATTGAAAGAGCAGCGATCGAATAACAGACGAGTTAGTAGCCAAGCGAGGCTACTTCGCCTGCCTAGCATCGTGAGCGCTTGCTGAATCAACACGTGAACTTGTTTGGCGCTGGGAGCTCCTCCATGTTTGGAGCTACAAAGGTAAACACACCCACTTCTCAGCCCAACGACAGCAGTTTGCTGAGCCCTTGATGAAGCATGTGCACTGATCCCTCTCCTGTGCTCCTGCCACAGGCAGACACAGGGATGGGGAGGTACTGAAGTCAATATTTACCACCCCACACCTACCCTCCCCCCTCCCCCCCATCTCTCTCACACACACATACAGCCCAGCTGTTGCCATGGAGGCGATTCCTGGCATTCCACAAACCGACAAACTGCACAGATAGTTGCACACACACATTTTCTAGGCCAAATCACTGAACACTGCATTCCTATGTGATGAAGAAAAAGGCAAGATTAACAGAGTCGCCGTCTCTCTCTCTCTCTCTCTTGAACTGTGCTCAGACGAGAACCCTGGCTAACGTCTGAAGATTCTGAGTTTGGACATTCTCCAAAGACATGTCAAAGGCAGTGGGACACTGTCTTGGGACACTGTCTTGATATGACTGTCACACAACAGCTGGCGATTCTCAGGATGATCTGAGCAATCAAGTGGTCAGACATGCAGGAAGTTACAGTGATCCACGTTTACACACACAGTTAAACCCAGCTGCTGATATGGCCCGACTGGGCTGCTCTGATTGGACGTTCGTGTTAGTAAACAAGCATGGAATGGAAACTGATAGATTTACAAACCTGCAGTACAAACACACTTGTTTCAGCCGGTGGAGTAGCAGGCTATTTAAATGTTGACAAGATTAGCTTTTAGCAGATTAGCTAGCAATTCCGAATAAATCAAAAAGCTTTACTGCTCTGTGTAGATTTTATTTTTTAAGTAAAATCACACACTGGTTGTAGTTGTATTGAGAAAAATATGTTTAATTTCCCTAAAACCCAAAATCTCTAGTAGTGAAAGTGTGACTGTCATCTTAGCGTGTCACGAAGCTAAGATGAAGATAAAGTGATAAAATAGCTTTGTCAAAACTGTGCATTTAATCTCAGGGGTTTTATGGTATAGAGTAAACAGCTACTCAGTTAGGGATACTGTTAGGGTTAAGGTTAAGATTAGGGTTTGGGTTATGATTTTATTGACTTTTTGTCACCATATTTTTTGTCGTTTGAAAAGTATCTTTAATTGGCAGTAATACTGTGTGTGCAAGATTAGTCAAGCAGCAAACCGGTTTTGTGAGATTAGAGAAAAAAAAAAAAATCAGACAAACTTTTTTTGTCCTGAAGAATAAACAGTAAAACTGCTCATTTGTTACTCCTTTTAAATGTGGTGTATGTATATATATTTATTTCTTTTCCACTTATCACACTAAATCAGAATCAGTGACTAAAACAAATCTACCAACAACCAATCGAGAAACTTCAGTTGCTGCCTGAACTCTTTTTTCTTACTTTCTCTGTAAACAAACGGCTCATTTGAATAGTAGCAGAAAAGTGTGGACGCCCCGGTTCACGCTCCTTTCTGCCTCTCTCTCACTGTACAAAAAAAACCCAACAAACTCACATACTTCACCATTGTTTGCCAACCTTTAACCTGGATCACTGTGCTGCTAACAGCAGCTAACGCTAGGGATGAACCTGCTCTTACATTCACCGTCTTCACCCCATCAACACGTCAGAGCCCAGAGTTCACCTGAACCTCCACAGACTGGTCTGTGTCTGTGACAGCGTAGGTGTCGGACAACATTATCATCATCAGAGTCTTCCTCTGAACCCTGAGGTTCCAGACACCTTTGTCTCCGCCGTCACATCTGTGTAGAGCTCAATGCCTCTAGATGCAGAAACAGAAGCACTTATTTACAACTTATTGAGTACTGAGCCTGCGCTTTCTCAGACTGGGTGTGGTGGAGCTGGATTAGATGAGACATAAGGAGAACATTACTGTATTTTCTTCTGCTTAAATTGTCGGGCTCCACGTCAAAACGCCATATAAATTACAGTATGGTAACCTTAGGCCGGCAGATGGAGAGAGCACCAAATACAAAAGACATAAAACTATTGTCATGAAAAAAGAAACAAATGTTTAAGTACGTGTTTGATGACCACAGGTCAAACAGCAGCAGCAGCAGCAGCAGCAGCAGCAGCAGCAGCGTTCACTGGGTTGTGTTGACAGTGTGAGAATCC
>NC_024316.1:15104888-15106957 GCF_000523025.1 Cynoglossus semilaevis | reverse complement strand
CAGCAGCAGCAGCAGCAGCAGCAGCAGCGTTCACTGGATTGTGTTGACAGTGTGAGAATCCACATATTGTTCCTCTGGGGTGTATTAAATACCAAGAATAGACAGAATGGTTTACTGCCGCGCTGAGATAATCTACGCCGCTCTTCATGACTTACACGCAGGTTGTGTCGCCTGTGGGTTCTTCCCTCACACAAACCCCCACGTCCTCGTCTCACTCTGGTCTAAATTTGGTCATTGTGCAAAATGAGGCCGATGAGCTGCGGTCATTTGTTCAAACAAGAGGTAAAGGGAAGATATGGAGACACGGAGGAACCGAGGAGGAAGTGAGGGGAAGAAAATAGACAATTCTCAAAGGGGGTTCGTCCTCCCACCCCCTATCTGCGATTTATATTTCCTCACACGCACTCTATCTTCCTGTATCATTCCGTATAGATTCAGAGGGGGAATAAAGCGAAAATAAAGGATTTGTGTTCCTCTGATCTGTCCTCGTAGGGAAGGAACACCACAAAAATGTTCTACATCTGAAAAATAGAACTCAGCTGTTTGTTAACTCCTGGAGAAAAAACAGCACCTGCACGGATGAACATCGGTCATCAGGAATCTAAAGGTGAAGTATTTGGACAGAGAGACACTAAAAATAAAACATACACTGAACTATAAACTATAAATGCACTCTTTTTATTCTTTCTGGTAAATGTAGATGTTTGTTGTTGTTTGAATGATCATGTGACGGGTCGTTTTCTGGGCTGCAGGCTGGAAGAGTGGTTCGTTGTCCTGCCTTACAGGAAAGAGAACGCCAATTCAAACCTCAATGTGGATTAGGTCAATTAGACACCCAGGTAACACCGCGACCGTGACAGATCTTTTGTCTTTTTCTCTATTTGTGGCCCTGTGATGGACTGGATGAACTGTCTGGGGTGTGACTGGCTCCAACCCCCCCGCCCCCCCCCCGTGACCCTGAGAAGGATTAAGCGGCAGAAGAAGATGAATCTGTGCAAGTCTACGTATTAAAATGCCAGTGTTGCGGCATTGCGACAGTGCCAGGTGTCAGTGGGAATGAGTGAGGAGCCGAGCCAGGGCGGGCGAGCACTGCTGTGTCTGTTTGTGGCTGCTGCCGTAGTCGTGTCCCAATTCACAGGCTTCAGGAGGACCATGTGATATCAACGGTCTGTACTTTAGTACTTTATACTGCAGGCTGTGACATGGAACTGTTGTTAGCAAAAGGATGACACGCGGTTCCTCAGGGGCTTGAACCCAGGACCCTCTGTGTGTGGGGCATACTATAGAACCACTGTTGGAGGAATTTGAGGCACTACAGCAGTCTGAATGTCATCCCTGGGTGGACTCGAACCAGCAACCTCTCAGTTTAGAGATTTAGAGACAATTGCGTCACTTTTTTTCCTCCCGTGTGGCAACCCCACAGACGTGGGCGCTATTCTACCCATTCAATACCAGGAAATCTTGCACCATAGTACCATACATTCCAATTATAAAGTACTTTCTATTCTTGGCTTATGGTAACCTTATTACAAAAACAGCAGTGGAAGTAAATTAATCCCTGACAAGTTTCAACAGCAGTTTCTGCAGGTTAGTCTTTTTTTTTTTTTTTTTTTTTTTGCAAACACTTGGTAATAAACCTGTTTGTTTAACAGAGATGAAGAAACACGACTGTTACAATACCACACTGCAGTATGTAGTACTTCAAGTTCCTGTGGTGTATTAAACATTTGGTATAGTTAAAAACTACTTCACTTCTCGTGAAAGAAGAAGCAAAAAAAGTCTCCAGGTTCAAACAAGAACAGGTGAGGTTTAAAAAAACCAGGGGGATACTGGGAATTTCCAAAGACAGAATAGATCAGCTGGAGATAAAATAAAAAAAAAACGAAACTAATGACAGACGGTAAATGAGGGTGTTGTGAAATCAATGAACAAATGTCTGGATGTTAGAAAGTGAGCCAGGTGTGCTGTGGCATTTTCAGGTTTGTTGTAACAGTGCGACTCAACACAGTCATGGCTGAGGAATGTAGAGTGGAGGATAAGGCAAGTCCCAACTCTTCTGTTGCTCACAC
>NC_024316.1:15098398-15104845 GCF_000523025.1 Cynoglossus semilaevis | reverse complement strand
GCAGGCCGTGCAAACGTACAGGCAGCCTCCAGCAACGTGCCATCAACCCCACACATTCCCGATGCAGCTGTCAACTGGGGGAATGCAGCGTCAAAGAACGAAAAATTGAACACAATGTGAGAAAAAAGTTAAGGAGAAAAGAGAGCGATAAGGTTACGACAAATTAACTGTTGGAGTGAAAGTTCAAAAGTGAGAAGGTACAAAGATATTTCCTGCAATTCGCTCCTCAAGGACTACTGTCAGTAACGCAAGTCGTCCACTGCCATTGCCTTCGGTGCTTTACCGTCTATATTCTTCTAAATAGGATCGCACAAATGACTATTTATTGACTACTTGTATTTAAGAGGAAAATGGTTCCTGGTTTAAACCTTCAAATTTCCCAAACGTAGAATCTTCTTACAGACCTTACAGTAAGTCAAACTGGTTTTATTTCACCAGCTGAGTCACCACCCGCCAGCAGGTTTGATCTACAAACCCAATAACAATGCAGTGAAAAACTAAAATGTTATTTTGTAAAATCCTTGAACCCAAAAGTTTCCATTTGGTTACATCAACTCCTTCAGAGTTTTCCATGCGGCACTACATGCAACACACTCCAAAAAAGTTAGTACAGAAACACACCTTCACACCACCTTTAATTTTAATTGAAACAAAGCCAAATGTACGACTCTCCAGGATTCAATCTTAGTGAGCATTTCCAACGAAATGACAATATGCTAATTTTAAATGAGCAACTAAAAAAAAACCTTAAGCCATAGACCAAGTCCATCGGAGGAGCACGGTCATTTTTAAGCTGCTGAGAAACAATGTTTTCAAATCACTCTTGCAAGGTTCATTACAACAGGGTAAAGAAATACCCATCCTAGCTTGTAAAAACCATTTCCACTTAACGAGCTAATTGACTTCATTGACCTTTTCAGTCTTGCTCTGCATCAGTACCAACTATCTGAGCTAAAAAAAAAAAGTTTTATCTTTACCAAATATCATGGCATCCATCAGTGGAAGCAGCTCTTTTTTTCGGTATCTTCTTGTTAAATCAGTCACGCAAATTCCCAAAGCTCAGCTTTTAGTTTTCGGCTGTATTTTAAGAAACTGCATTAACTTCTCTGTGAATGTTGAAGGCAGTGTCCCTTCCTAAAATAGCACGACTCAGCCGTCTGCTAATTCCCTATAATGATTGAAAAAATATGTAATCGTAAACAATGACAGAGGTTGTCTGCGCTGACTAAACAGAATAGTTCAACGAGGAAAATAAATTCCACATAGCAGCAGAACCCCCGACCGTCTCTGTGCTTTTGTGCCAAAGCATTAATAAAGCATGCTGTTTCAAATTTTCTATAGCTGCCCTGGCTGTGCTGAAAGTCAGGAAAAGGCACCAACATCACAGCACTAGGTCTTTGCTTCCTTGGAGATGGACAAATAGAAGTACCACGAAGATGAAACGCCCACCAGGGTTCGCTATTAAAAATTCAAAATGTCCCTGCTCGTCATGCTCCACCATCAAATCACAACTCCCTGCTATGACATTTCCATAACTGATTAAAAGAGAAGAGCCCACTGACTCTGGAGTGATTTCCCACATCTCCTCTTCAACAAACCCTTTGTTCAACAGACGTCGGTGGATTTAAATATTCAAATGCGACGGTGGTGCGACGGTGGTGCGACGGACGCTCCAATGAGACCCTGTTGGACAGACAATCAGAGGCGGTGGTTCCAGTTGAGCGTTAAATCGTTCATGGACCGCAAAGAGGAGGATTCACCAAATTACTACTGTGGAGGACACACGTTAGAAAAGTTCATCATAAGTGGAACGCGAGTGTGTACTCAGAAGTTTTACCCCAAATGGACTATGAGCTGTAGAGACAAATTTAAGCGAGAACATCAGTATATATACAGTATATATGTGAATAACACACGTATGCATGCATGTGTACTTACACACAGACGTACATACATACATATATATGTATACATGTATATTCACATAAAGAAACATCTACTGTATAAATCGCTCTGGAGTATAAGTCGCAACATGTGATATTATATATTTAAATATATAAATCGCTCCAGAGTATAAGTCGCAAACCCAGCCAAAGTGCGACGTATAGGTAAGGCTGTGAGTACACGCTCAACAAAACCAAAATAACCCAACAAACAGCTCCAATTCTACAAGGATGGAGTACATGAGACTTAGTGAGGCGGGAAAGTAACATGCCGTCTTCCCAGCATCTCATCATCCTGACCAGGACGGCACAGCTGCGTCGACACAAAGCCACACACAGAGTCATCTCTTTAGATGCCAAACACACTTTCCTGTCACAGGCACCGCGCACAGAGCGATGGGAATGAGGGTGTGAGCAGTGTGGCTTTTCAACTCCAGCAACAGTGGGTGGATTCAGTGGGAATGCATGGCCTGTGTCACCCTGGCCCGATCCCAAAGCGAAAGGGACAGGAAGTGGCCAGGGATCCTGGGAGGACACAAGCCCTCTTCTGTGTGTCTGCATCAAAAAGAGATCAGATACTTAATTCAAACAGGCAGCGAGAACAGGCCTCTGTGACTAATAGAGCTCAGAGTCATCTGTCTGAGAGCTCCAGTTCGGCGTCAACATCATTCACCGTTCTCCGCTGGCTTCAACAGACGGTCTTCATGACAGAACAGTGGATATTTAAGCCCCTCGGCCTCAGCTGGTGATGTGTGCACTGAATAATAACAAACCACCGACCAATCTCCACTAAAACACCTCGTTTACACACGAGGTAAACAGAGCTTTCTGTCCGTCCTGTATGGTCCTTACGTGCAAAATTCATTAATTAACTTGTCCCACCGTCTGCAGTCTGAGGGTTGACACAGTTTGGGGGCGATGTAAAACGAGATGGAGAGAGAGAGAGATAAAGACAGGATGAGTTTGACATGGTGGGACAGACAGAGTGAGAGAACAGGTGGCATGGGCATTCCCTTACTTCACAGCTCGCCCCTGCATGGAGCCGGGCCCTCATTAACCAAATCTGGGCCACAGCGACAGAAGTTTGGTATCTGCTGCATGAAAAATGCAACAGCATTTGTCAGCAGGAGGTCGTCAGAAGTCTTACTTCCAGCACACAATCTCTCTCTGTCTCTCTCTGTCTCTCTCTGTCTCTCTCTGTCTCTGTGTTTGGAGTTTATTGCACATCTCATTTGTTAACTGAAGAGGAGCCAGAGCTGGCACCAGACAAATGTTTTGTTTGTTAAGTACCCATAATCCAAAGGGAACTGTGTGTCAGTTCATTACAGAAGTGGCAAAGTACGACTGCTGCTGCTGCCGTCGCTGCTACTGCTGTTAAAATCCTATCACCGTTTGTGACACATAAGCCGGACCTTCTTACTTCTTGTTTGTCCAATAAAGTTCCTGTAAAGTAGTTCCTGTTTTACATGTCGTTTACAATCACGTTATGTCCTTAGCCAAATAATCCTCCTCTGACCGGTAGAAAAGTGGGACACACACTTGGTCAAATTATGAACACAGTCAACCACCAGATATATCAGAGTCAGGTCACGACTGAGGCCAACAAACACAGCACTAAGACCAAGCTGGACCAGCCTTTGGATTACAAAGTGTCTTTTTAACCCTACATAAATACGTCCTTTCCGTCACTTTGAGAAGGTGCACAAAGGCTTTTTTTTTTTTTAAAGTGGAAGCAACTTGTCTTAAAGCCTCTTGATTTTTCCAGGACCGGATAACTGAGGAAACAAGCAGTTCATTGATGCCAAGCCCAGTGTATCACCCTGACAGACAGACCACTCCACTATAAGAGGGACAAAGAGGCCAGTCCACAGCCACGTTGCCAATTAGCAGGAATTTTGTCCTCAAGAGCCACTTTCCACCAAACTCACTGACATAAACATCTACAGCTTTAACTCCATGGCATTCATGGGATTCCAAGGAGCATTAGGGTTTCCTCTGTGGAGCCTGAGTCCTGGCAATGTCTCGCAGGACCTTGAGAAACACATTCACTCACCGGTTGGTAGAATCTCCTGCTTAGGCCGCACGGAAACCGAGGAGGAAATCGGCCCCATTGGGATTTAGCTTTTAGGTGACAGTCTTTACAACAATAAAAGCAATCGTGACATGTGAACCAAACATAAGACGGCCTGGGACAGACACAGGCCGGAATCCATCCTCACTGGAGCTTCGACCACAGCATCAGCTGATGTGTCAGTGGAATCCTAATATCGTTTGTATTTTATTGTATTTATACATTATCTAATTCAAACAGATGTTTTTAGGAACGCCTGATAATCAAATGATGTTTTGATTTTAATAACAATGTGCCTTGAAATATGTCTTAGGACACTGTAAGGCACACTAACCCTAGAGGGCGCCAGGTAACTTTAAGGAAGGGGGGAAAAAATTAAGTAAGGAGGAAGTATCATGAAGATAATTATTTCATTTTCTTCGATTTTATTGACATTTTGTTTTCACGAATAAAACAACAAGTGACATTTTCTAGCAATGTTGCTAATTTTTTAGTACTAATACTTTGGGAGGACCAGAATTTGCTCCTAATCAGAGAGAAATCTATTTCTGGGGTTTATGACTTGTGGCCTTGTGTGTTAAACCGTAACCAAACATCAGGCATCACTGATCCTGGATCAGCAGTCAGGGCAGCTGTGTACAGTGAACACAGGCCAAGAAACAGAACACAAACATGGGTGGAGATAAAGATCTAAAGGTGTAAGGTCAAGGTCATGGGGTCCTACAAGAAAAAAAACAGAATATCATGAATGGAGGTATATACTGTTCAGTAGTGGGTTTTTTTTTACCATCCTATTCTTGTATAGGGCAGAACCTTTGACTTCTGGTGACTGACTAATCCAGAGTGCATGACAAACCTGGCTTTAAACTGTCAGGAATTTCAGGATAATGAAATCTGTTAGTTTCAGTTAAGCAAAAACAATTCTGATCACTTTTGTTTCTTAGTAATGTGGACACAGCAGGTAGGTACAGCAGGTGATTGACTGACTGACTGACTGACTGACTGACTGACTGACTGACTGACTGACTGCAACTTTCAGCTTCTGCCAAGTTTTAGTTTGGGGTGTTGAGGTATTTTATGGTAACCTTAACCGTACGGATTTACTCAGTGATTCATCGTCTAATGCTTAATCCTTTGCAGGGTCACGGGCAGAGCTGGAAGCTAATGCTGGGGGGTGGGGGTGGGGTCTGCCTGTCAATCACAGGGCCACACTCAGTATAGGAATAATCAACGATTCACACTTACTCACATGGTCTGTCAGGCATGGGAAAACTGTGGCCTGGGGGCCTTTTAATCTGGCCCCTCAAACTTGACCAAATGATATTATGGGTTTATATTAGCATCATACCGCTGTCCCCGCAATGCCTGTATTTCCCCAATAGAGGATGTCGAAAATGCTAAAAACATTTTAGCATTTTAGCCTTTAGGGATGACATTAGTTCACACGAACACTCCATCTATTATTAGTTCACACGAACACTCACATCTATCTGCCCCGAACCCGGGCCCCCCTGTCAAACTTCAGGGCCCATTGTGGTCCACGAGTCAAAAGTTTGTCTACCCCTTGGTCTATGTAGTCAACACTTAACCTGATCCAGTAAGGTACTGACCAGTGGGGGGCAGCAGGAGTACACATAGAAAAAACTAATTAACATGCAAACGCCATACAGATGTACTACAAGTTATACTGTAGTACAGGGGATCAAACCGATGACCTTGTTGCTGTAAGGCGACAACACTAACCACTCTTTCACCGTAAGGCCAGACTGCAGTCAGAAGAAGCAAAAAATAACCTAGCTGAGCGTACACAGACATGAGTCACAGTGGTATTATTCCGACTCTGATGTGTAAACAGAATAATAAATGGAGCTGTCTATTTAAGCAGGTCATAAAAACACGGCCATGATTAGTCACTGGAAGTTTCAGGCTGGCTGCTGCAAATACTTGTCATTTTCATGTTCAAGTGTTGAGTGTGAGCTCTTTCTGATTATTGATTATTTTATTGTCATAACCGTGAGAAACCCGTCAAAATGACAACCTTCTTACACGAGTCTGTTTCTGCCTGAACAGAACTCGTCCCGTTGGCGCGTGTCTAAACCTTTCCACCAGGAAATGTAACGTTAAATTGTGGTTCATTTCGTTTGATTTTCTCCAAAACTACGAACTCGTGTGCAGCACTGTTAACACAGGAAACTACCTGTCACTGGACTGAACTCAGTGGTCGTCTGTGTCTCAGGAGAAACTCGCAGTCGAACAAGTTTCGGTTCACTCACCCTGACTCACAGGTTACACCGATGGTTCTTGTTAAACGATCACACCGACGAATCCCACATCAAATCATCAATGAAGTGGTTCAAGACACTCGGAGAGACGCGAACAGAGATCCTGTCAGATCCAGGAACCGGGATTTGGAAGCAGAAGCGGCAGCGGCGG
>NC_024316.1:15053589-15098019 GCF_000523025.1 Cynoglossus semilaevis | reverse complement strand
GTGGGGGGGGGAGAGGCGGCGGCGGCGGCGGCGGCAGCGGTGGTGGTGGTGTGCGGGAGCAGGGACAGCAGTCGTTGCCGAAGACGAGCGACCAGAAGCGAGGAGAAATCCCATTCAAATGGAGGGGCGGCCCGGCGAGGACATGACGCCACAGAGTCCCAAAAATGACTAGATACAACTCCTACTCTCTGTCACTTCCTTTGTCGAATTCACATGTAACAAAAACTTGATTCAAATGAACAAAAATGTATTTTCTCAGTGAGACACAGACTCCGAGCGGTGTTTGAGTGCAGGAACAGCAGACCCTGACCAAAACACTGGGATGTGATCGAGGCAGGGAAGGGGCGGGGCCTCCTGCCTATTGTCCTACTCTGATTGGTGCGCCTCTTCCCTGCATAATTGACCTGTGATTTATTTGAATGGTGTTTGACTGAAGCCCCTCCCCCTGCCCGAGAGCGCAGCTTCAAACGTGGCTCCCTATGCAGAGTTGGACTAATTTATTTATAAGGCAGGCAGCGCATGAAAGTGAATCTGTCTCAGTATATATTTTATTAAAATTAATGGTATTTTTTATACACAGTTTAGACCGTGACGTGAGCAAGTCTTTCCACAAACCTGCTCTTCTAACGTTCTCACCTCAGGGAGCCTGGTACGCCATGTACGAATTAAGGCTAGGAACAGTTCTGAGTTCTTTTAGAAGGAGTTCAATAACTGATCTGTGATCATCGTCAGCTGAATATTTTTACATCAGATCCCAGATCAGCCAAATCCCGAAGCGCAGAAAGATGTTTAAGTTTCTTTCTTTCTTTTTTTATCACGATCTTTGGAAATGTGTTGTACTTCGCTAGAATATAAACGTCGGGCAACAACATTGTAAATTCAAGTAACAATGATAAAATATTATGTAATATCTACACAGCTAGTATCGGAGTAGATACTGTATTAAACCTCCAGCTGTTATCACTTGGCTGTGAGTTATTTTGGATTTTCTCGGTTTTCTTGTGTAAAAGAGAATCATCAATAAACACAATATAAACAGTGACAGTAGTAGATAAAAAAAATGGAGGTGATTTGACTCACATTATTGTTAAGAGGCTAAACGTTAAATAGGCTTAGTCATCATTTCTAGACAGGACAGTACAAGTCTTACTAAGTTTATACTATTATTTGAATATTTTAAATAGTAATTATTTTTATTTTTATTTAAAATAAAAAAATACGACATATGTAAGTAATATATGGAATATGTAAGTTGGTGAGGCAGATATACTTTCATGTCAACCTTGATTTTGTTTATGTTTCGAGAAGAAGACTTCCGCGGTCTTAAAGTCAAAGATTGTTATTTTCTTGCAAAACAAGAATAAACATTTTTACATATTCTGCATAATGTCAAAAAACTGCACAATTTAAAAAAAAAAGACCACAGAAAGTTTATAAATGTTAAATGATGATCTCGCCAGGGTTCCGACTGATCTGTGTAGACTCAATGCTGCCACCAACTCAGTCGACTCAATGCTGCCACCTACTGTTTAACACGAGGCAACGTGACACACGCGCTGACCAGGTTTTTAATTCGTACAAAATGCCTTTAGTACAGAAGAGTCTAACTATATTTTAAGTCATTATTCAAAGACAATAATGAAAAACAACAATTCGTTTGGAACAAAGAATATTTTAAACTTTGGAACTTGGTTTCAAAAAATGAGACTGCTGCATCACAAAAATGTTTTAGGCCATAATTAATATATAGGAAGTCCTGAAGGCTTGTATCTGTGTGCTTAAGGTGGATATAATTTAAACTAATGTACATACTGCCAGGCCTCTTTGTCTGTTGTATTTTTAATAAACTGTTTATATGTTTTGAAGGTAAAATATTCATCGACTCATTCACTATTAATGACTGAAGGTCCTGCGGGAACCAGAAAGGCAGGGACTTATATCGCCATGAAATGTTTAAAAAAACACTAAAGTATATGTAAGTCAACAAGTTTACTGTGTTTTGTTTGGAAAAAACATAATGACAGATGCTTACTCTTGGAAAAGTCAGGCCCTTTGCATAATTTGTAATACAATAACATGTTACTTTTCACAAAATATTACATCTGGGTGAAGATAACCATCAACCAAATTGAACTATGTCCCAGGCTAAGTAAATAAAAAATAAATATTGTGCTGCGGAGAAAAATAAAGAACAATAAACATGTCGCAATGAATGAGAGAGAGAAAGAGAGAGGGAGGGAGAGAGAGAGAATCTCATTGGTTGGTTAATGTCTTCATTTACCACATGTGGGACTGAACAAAAGCAGGAATCATTTTCTATAAAGTGACATTTTCAGTTGACAAAAAAAAACAAAAAACATCACAACATCTAATCAGAGGTCGAAGCACAGTACGATGTTTTCGGATCACGAGTAATCTTCATTTTCCTTGGGGGGGGGGATTCTTTTTTTGTTTTTTGTTTTTTTGCATTGGTGTTACGCTGCATTGTCCTGCTTGAACAGCTCCAGCGTGGATTTGTGCACCTTTAATTTAAACACACGTTCAATATTCCACCTTAGTGAGAGGTGCATTCCTTCCATGTCTTCCTGGTGGATTCTGTCTCTTGATGAGAAGTTTACTGCTACACAGCCAGGCTGCATCGCTGGGAAAAAAAACAAAACAAACAAACAAACAAACAAACAAAAACTGAAATCCTTCTGAACATTGTTTTCACATCTCTTTACAGTCATTTCTTTTTCACAGCTGTAGACTCTCTGTAGACTATTGATAAGAAAGGGACATAGTCACTCAGAGCCATCAAAGGAACCCCTTTGGTCTTTATCACAGCGTCTCCATGAACAGAATGTCATGTTAGCTTTAGAAAATTCAATTATAGGAAGTAAAAAAAAAACTCCATATGATTAACAGTTGGACCAGTGAAAAATGTCACAAAAACACAAAAAAACTATGAACTCTTGAAGAATATTTCACAGACTTCACAACATAATTCAATGGAGCCTTATTTTCCTCCACAGCTGTCTATAAGGGATAAAACCCACCAAAAAATCAATCTTCTTTAAATGATCTGTGGTGTGACCCTAAACCTTATGGTAACTCACCTAGTCAATTTCATGCAATTGTTTACTCTTAGAAGTTGCTCTGCTATCTGTCCATATGGAGAATAATCCATCCGCTCTTGCTCTGCGATCTGTCCATATGGAGAATAATCCATCCTCTGACAGTAGTTTAGTTTCATCAATGTGCATTTTCCTTTAGAGTTAATGAGCTCAATCACTGAGATCTTCAGAGAGAATAATAATTATTAGTAGGAAACTGATGATTGGTGGGAACACACTGTGAAGCTGACAGGTGTAGCAAAAAAAATGATCATACTGTGTTTTAAAAATCTGTGTTATGGCCCATATACCTGGTTTCCAGTGGCCCACATTGTGTATCTTCAAACCTGGGTCACAAACTTTAACAAAAGTTATTCCTTTTCTTCAAGGCTAAGATTGTTGTCAGGGTGTAGCCCATGGTGTTGGAATAAGATGTGGCCCACATTCAGGATACCTGGTTACCCAATGTGGGCCACCAGAGTGGTCAGGTTGACTACATGACATGGCTACGACCATTTCCTGTACACTGTCTGTACTTGTGTCTCAGTCATCCAAGTCTCTGGGGTCAGATGAACCTATAGGGAAGAGCATGTCGCTCTCCAGCGACAGGTTGCTGCCCAGGCCGGCCATGCGGCTGCGCAGCAGGAAGTGCGTTCTCCTCTGCAGCAGCCTCTGCTGCTCCTGCTTCAGCTCCACATATGAGCGAGAGAAGGTGTGGAAGATGGAGGTAACTGGGAAGGCCATGAGCAGGATCCCACTCAGGATGCTGCTCAGAGCCACCACCTGCCCCGGGATGCTCCTCGGCACCATGTCCCCGTAGCCCACCGTTGTCATGGTGATCACGGCCCACCAGTATGTGGCGGGGATACTGGTGAACTCCTGCGTGGCGGCCATTTCGTTTTCAATCAAGTACAGTAACGGGGAGTAAAGTGCTATGGCCACGCACAGAAACAGGAGGAGCAGTCCAAACTCCCGGGTGCAGCGTCGAGCCGTCAGGCCCAGAGTCCTCAGGCCCAGGGAATGGCGGGCCAGTCGCATCACATAGAGGATACGCAGGGCCCGCAGGACACGTAGCACCAAGCCCACTTTGTCCAAGTAGCTGCTGCCAGAACCCAGCCGTTTCTCCCCCTTGGAGGTGCTGTCCACCATGAGGGTGATGTAGTAGGGCAGGATGGCCACCACGTCTATCAGGTTCAGGGGCTGCCGGAGGAAAACCAGCTTCCTGCGATCCTGGATGAAACGCAAGGTGAACTCCAGGGAGAACCAGGCCACGCACACGGTCTCCACGATGAAGATGTTGTAGCACATCTGTGAGCACGTGCCCTGATGAAGACAAGGAAGAAACACGTGGTAGTACTCAATGTCACCACTAGATGGAGCTATTTGAACATTGACGAACTCGAACAGTACACTCTACAAGTGTTTTTTTTTTAGCATTCATTTGAATAAGACAAACTGACAGTAAGTGAATAGATTCTGATTATGTTTTACTGATGGCATCACTCTCACTGAGGTCCAATGACATGATTTTTAAAAATTAAAAATCACATTAATTGATCCTTAAATAAATTACGAATACTGAAAAAAAAAGTTTTTGGTTCAAATAATCAAATCTGCAACTCATTATTTCTTACAGTGGGATTTGAATTATCATGTGATGTTGTTCAATGTAATGACAGGACTAGAGGTGTGAGGTCACTCACCGCCTCCTCCTCCTCTCTCATGGCCGGCATGGTGCTGATGGAGAGGTTGATGGCGGTGATTGTGACAAACAGCACCGACAAACAGGCAAAGATCTTCCCCGGCAGACCGGAGTGAGGCCTCTCCACCATGTCTCTCAGTTTGCCCATACATCTACTGACCCTGGACTCCGCTACCTGCTCCCTGTCTCCACTCTCCGAGTCCATCAGGTCCTCCAGGAGTTCCTCCTCCTCCTCCTCGGCTCTCTCCATGGCTTCAAACTCCTCCACACACTGCAGCAGACGCCGGCGGCAGCACCACTCCAGGTTCTCCTCGGGGACGCCCCAGTACAGCAGCTCTTCTCTAAAAGAGAGGGCGCACATCTCCCTGAGGGACCGCAGCTTGCCGGCTCGCAGGAAGGTCAAGATGGTCCTAAAGGCACAGGGGCTGCGGTCGAAGAAGTACTCGTTGTGGGCGACATCGTAGTCGTCACAGATGCTCATGATCTCGTCAAAGCTGCTGCAGAGGTGCAGCTGCCCCAGACGGGACAGGGGGAAGTCCTCTAAGGTGGTCCAAGGCAGCTGGTACCGAAGGCCACCCACGTTAATGATGGCGTGGAGTTTACGGCTGCTGGACAACGGGGCGGCATCGTGGCCACTCCTGGTCTCAGGAACGGGCTGAGCCCTCTTGTAGAAAGCTCCCTTCTGGGCCTCTTCCTCTTGGAGGGGGGGTCGGTTGAGGGAGGTGTCAGAGGAACAGCTGAGGGCGCTGTAGTCGTAGTCGGAGCCATCACCCGCCAACAGGGTCATCTTTACTGCTGCACTCACATCCCTGAGCTCAGTCCAGCACCGGCACACTCTGACCTCCAACAATGTCAACACAGAAACCAGAGAAAGAATTAATAAAAACATGTTTAAATCATTTACACATTATTTACATTATTTTTTATTCTCCTCAGTGCTTGAACAAAATATTCCAAATATCTTCTGGAAAACATTTTATTTTTGCCTGTAAACCATCAATTTATGTAATTTTATTTTAGAGAGAAGTTTGATGGATGGACAGAAGAGATGCATTTATTAGATTCCATACCAGTAAATTAGGACTTTAATGTTTCTATCGGGATATTTCAAACATTTAAGTGACCCAGACTGGACTGGCCAACATCTGCTGTCAGGGTCTACAGTGCCCCCTGTGGCTCCTAACTGAATATGGACTAGAAGATGACTGCAATTAAAATCAATGGCTGTGATTTATTGAAGAGTTTCCTCAATCACTAGATGATGGAAAAACACCATTATCTCAGTTAAACATCACAATACTTAAATATGATTCACTACTGTGTCGACTCTACTGTTTCTTGTCATTATTTCTATGTAAAACACGTCTGTTTGCAGGATCAGTGTGGTCATTTATTTTTATGTGATTATTATATTATATTTCCCATTCAGTTCACTTGAAGAACTAAGACATGTCTTTGACCTTTATTTTATGCAAATGCTTCATATCTTGCCTGTGCACTGTTGGCATCTTCTACCACTAAAAACAGAACAGACACAGTGTTGCTAATCGTCACAGCTGATTGGCAGGACGACTTGAACGCTGCTTATACATATTCAGGTGGTTTGGCAGCAGGAGGGTTGAGAGGTATGTTATGCAATGGCCTGAAAAAATTGTGACAATTCCAAATGGAAACGCACCTACGACCAATTACAATACAATAACATCCTGTGGGAAAATGGAAGTTAATACACTACAATAGTACTAATATAATAATAATAATAAACATCCTGCGGGAAAATGGAAGTTAATACACTATAATAGTACTAATATAATAATAATAATAATGATCCCTCACAAAGACACAGTGACAAACGTGGCAAAGCTGTACAGTAGGGGGCGCCTGAGGGAAGGAACGTAACATCACTTGGGTATCTAAACCTGTCGTGGAACTTTTTGACCTATCATGTCGGGTATTTAACAACATGATAAATGTATGCACCTTTAAACCACACTACCTCACATGAAGAGCACTGCAGCACCAACTTGTGTTCATGTTATAAAGTCTCATACTGTATATGTCAACAGTGACGACCCAGCGTTTTCAAATTAAACTAAAGTTTTTTCAGAACTTTGACGTGACTTCATTTCTTCATGGTTCAATGACTGATCTTTGCACCTGAGGATATTTCCGTCGGTCGCCTTCTGTTCTACAGCACAGGCTCTGAACTGTTGACTGTTTTCATGCCTGGGAGTCACTCGTCAGCACCGTAACATGGTTATAAACCAGGCTTGTCAAAAGTCTGGCCCCCCGGGGCCAACACCCTGTAACTTGTTATTTTTAAATTAATTATTTACAAACCGGTGGCACCAGGAAACATTAGTGATGAATCAGACCAAGTCCAAGTCACCAGTCCTCCGGGGCTCCACAGCTTTAGGCCAACCACTGTGTCAAATACAGTTAACTAATTTTCATTGAAGACAGGAAACACCTTCCACCCCCTTCTCCTCCCCCTCCTCCCTCCTCTTCCCTCCTCCTTCTCCTTGTGTGTCACAGCTGCAGAGACAGCACAGACGCAGAAAAATAAAATCGAAGACACGACGGATTATGAAGAATATACAACGTTTAAAAGTCCCTTATTCCTACAACACATTTGCAAAAGTACAGCAGAGATACTGCTTAATATTAATATATAAAGTACAAAGTACTCCAGAGCTATGTCTTACTACAGATATGTACAGTAAAAATGACAGTATTTGTTATTACACTGCGCGTATGGAAGGCAACCTGTGATAAATCTCACCAACAGGACTCCCAGCTGAGAGACCAGATTATAAAAAAAAGTCCTCCCCCCGACAGTAGGTAAGGACAGCTGAGCCCCCTCTTCCTCAAAACCCTGTCCAGGATCAAGTCATTTAGGTCAGAATATTTCCTCAAAATCCTGTCAGGATCAAGTCATTTAGGTCAGAATATAAGACTATAATATAAGATTTCCAATTTTTTTTAAGTCCATGTCAGTGAAGAGACATTCAAGTTCAGTTGTAGTATTTGGTTAAAGCTCCAGGTCATCAGTTGTGGACATCAGGTGACAGGTCCAAGGCCGTCTGACTTGTGACCAGTAATAAATCACAACAGAAAAAAAAACAAGCACATGGTGGACTGTGTCTGTCAGCAACAGAGGCATCAGGGGACAACAATGAACCAGTCCACCGCGTGGACAGACATCTGTTCAACACAGCAGAATTAGAAATAATCACCTGATGCTGCTGAATATTTCACTGATGTCGCTCTCTGGTGTACCATCTCTGAATATTTTAAATTTCAAACAAAATCCCTGTGCTTTTTTCCAGTGCGATGTTTGATGAGTTGCTTTACAAATATGTTTTCTGTTTTTGTCAAACAAACGGAGAGAGTCGGTCGCCTCAAAGAAGAAGAAAAGAAGGGAAAAATATTTACAAATACCCGTGCAGTCAGAACGTCGTGGCCTGTGTCCAAACTAATTTATTCGATTACATTAATTTAGTGGGAGGGACTGTGAAATTAACATTTGCTGCACCACCATTTGTGGCTCAGGAAGGAGGGCCGGGTTTCTAAAACGGGGACGTGAATGTGTGGCTGACTGGTTATTAGGCACCTGCGCTGTCAGCCTGTGTCAGCCGCTGATTACAGTCAGCATCATCTTCCACCCATGAAATTAGAGCAAAACCCACCCCTCTGTGACACGCTGCCTGGTTGTGTTAGCTAACAATATACGAGCCGTTGGTGATGCACAGCACGGTGGAGCCGCGCGTTTTATGATTTATTTATCACGATGTACCTGTCAGTGGTGAACTGTTCCAGTGTAAATGTTTAAAACGTGTACTAAACTTTTAACACCGTGAAGCACTTTCAAAAATATTTGCCTCTCTGAGTCACACAAGTATAAGTAACAACAACATAAAGCAGTACACTGTTCACCCAAGTACAGAGTACTACAAGGAAGGGGATTTATTTCAAAGTACCTTTTAATATTTAACAGCCGAGGGAATGCAGTAGCACTACAAGTGGCACTAAAAATCAATTCTTAAGCCAATTCCCCCCCCAACCTGCCCCCCCAACAACACACAGGACTTGAATCAACGACTTGAGTTCCTTTTCCCCACTACTGTGTCTGCAGGGCTGCTTGTAACGTTAATATTCTTCCCCCTTCTTGATTCGTACTTCTCTCTTGGAGAGTTCCAGTTTGGAGCTGCAGTATCTTTGAGCCCATCATTATATTATTGCAAACTGAGATCAAAAAAGAAAATCAGCTAGGAGTACTTGGGCTCCCTACCACTAGAGGGAACCCAAAAACCACCGAGGGTACGCGTACCACAGCTTGAGAACGGCACAGAAAAAAACACAGAAGAGTCTTATTATATAAGAAGAGTCCTTAAAAAACACAGAAGAGTCGTATTATATACCAAAAATGGATTTTTGAAAATATATGTGAAAAGAATATATACATACACACTTATTTATGTGTATACATACATAAATATATATGTACATACATATGCATACACATGCAAACATATGTGCATATATACACACATGTATTTGTAGGTATATATGTACATTAGTATACATATACACATGCATACATACATGTATACCTACGCATATATACACACGTACATATAGTTATACATATATACAGTAGCTGTGTATGTCTTGTACAACAGCAGTTGCTTCAGTCATGTAGCCCATTAATGATGCACAAAATCAGTTTGTGATCATTTATATTTACCAGAACAACAACACTAGAATAAAAATAATTTCATAAAAACAGCGTCTTAGTCTTTCTTTCTTTCTTTTTTTTTTTTTGCCTCCAGTCGCCTCCGTCTTCCTCACTGTCTCCCTCTATGTGGCGAAGGTTATCAATACGCCTACAGTACATCAACAGGCCTGCACCGCTCTCCTACCGGCTCCAATCACACTTAACCCCCCGAGGCTGTTGGATTCCTCCCCTTGCCTTAAATACCACTGTGCGTTTGCCTTTTTGCAGCCACAGGAGCTTTTCTTTTAAAGTTCACTTCTTCTTTTTTTTTTGCTCCCGTGTTGGACCTCAGAGGCTTCCTCCGGGAAACAAAGTCTATCTCAGAAGCAGATACGAAGCGCGCACAGCAGAGGCTGTTCTCCCCAACAGATCGGCTGAGGTCTGGCCTCTCTCCGTGCCAGCGTTATCACAGCTCTGCCACAGGGCATGTTCTCCAGATTGCCTGGTGACTCAGTGGGTTGTGAGTCTCTGTTGCCTGGACTGTATTGTGCATGCGTTTCCCACTGTGACGGCCCCTGCGTGGAGAAGCTTGACTAACCACCGAGGTTGATGAAGGCAATTTTAGTGACCGTGCTGATAACAACCACCGCAGCAGAGGGGTAAAAAAACAAAACAAAAAAACTTTTAGTGGTTGATGAGATTCAATTCTCTGCATCACTCCTGTCAACAACAGTAAATGGACTTCCTGAAGGGAACTCTCAAGCCATTAATAAAGTTCTATCTATTTATCTCTGAACATAATGTATAGAGCAGCACTTGACCAATAAAAATATCCGGATCTGCTACTAGAGTGCTAATCAATAAAAAAAAGAGATATATATATATATATAGATAGATAGATAGACAGAGAGATAGATAGATAGATATAAATACATGAATATATATAGACACATATATGTATATATAAATACATACACATATATAAACACATATGTATGTATAAATACATAAACATATGCCTATATTTATATACATGTGTAGTAGTGATCATATTCTGCCATTCAATAAGTGCCATATATAACATACAGTATATAACATATATACAAAGCATGTTCAGTTTATATGTGTAAATATACGTATATTATTACCAAATATATTTTTCAATGTACTCTAGGTAGATCACTTCAGCCTGGTCATTTGAATAGTACATTGATTCACATCAGCGTTGCCAAAAAATGTGGGCGACCTTGATGATTAAAACAGCAAAACAAAAAAAAAATTGATATGCCATTTAATAAATTATTTCCATTTTTTTTGTTTTTTTTTTACGTCTGAACTGCTGGGAGCCTCGGACAGATCTCTCCAATCTGCCTCTGAATCAAGTATGAATTGCCAATCAGCTTGACTCAGTCTGTGAAACTCAAACACATGGAAACTGAATGAGGGATTTGAGTGTTTGTGATGAAAATCCAGACGTCAGACGGAGAGGCTGATTTTTCTAACAATCTCATTTGTTCCCTCCGGTACAGCTGCCGTGCCTGTTTGACTGACTACGCCTAATAATAATGCTTTTTTTTAGAATCACCTTTGTATGACTCCATTTTTCTCAGGATTTATAAGCATTCAGATCATACGAGGTCCGCTTGTTCCCCTCCAACGACTCACACTCTTCCTCTTTCTCCCTCAACAGCTCAGTGTTCTCTAATGGACTATAAGTGTGTGGTATTTCCAGAAATGGACTTGAAAACACAAGAGCTGCCAAGACCGGTCTCTCTCTCTCTCTCTCCCTCTCTCTCTCTCCCTCTCTCTCCCTCACCATCATGTCTGAATCTGGTTCTGGTTCTGGCTCTGCCCCTGAACACCTGTTCTTTACGAATCTGGTTCAACATTGAAGCAGTCAAACACAGCTCTGCCCCTGAACACCTGTTCTTTACAGCCAACCTTAAAAAGGAATGATTGTAAACAACAACGTCTCATGTAAACACAAAACAACAGGAGCAGCGCCACCTCCAGGGCAGTAATCTCCTGCCTAACTCGACCTGTGGTTCACCACGGTGCGGTGCAGCTCAGGGAGGTGCAGCTCATTTGCTGTGAGGATAAAAACCCTTGGACGATGAGCTGTGTTATCATTAATGGCTGTTTGGTTTCTGCTACGTCTTGCGGTCGATCCGGAGCGTTAGGGAAAACCGTTGAAAGGTTTAACATGAACAATTGAACGCAGCAATCGTCAGAATCTGATGATGACATTTTCTGATCTCGGTTGAACCGCCCTGTAACACGCTGCGTTTCTTCACGGAGTAAAACGTCTCCCTAATAAAGATCACACCAGATGCATCACACCTCCGTCATTTTCTGCCTACAGTTTAGTTCCCAGCTCTTTCCCGCTCTCCTCCACAGACAGGGGTCTGGGCCAGGGGTCGGGAACCTTCGCTACTCACAGAACTACGTCTGCAGCCTCCACCTTCAAATCAACACCAAACACTGGTTCTACAGAACAACAACTACACCAACAAACAAGACAGTTGTATTATACAAGTATTATTTCTACAAGAAAATGTAAAATATTTACACGTACATATTAATATATATACATATAAATATATGTTTATTCTAGGGCTATATATATACATATACTATGTTACACATATAAATAATGCCAAAAACTGCTGTTATTTGTTTTTCAGTTCCATGAATTCACAAATTGCATATTTAGGAATGACAATTTATCAAGATTAATCCTGATTAGTTGCGATTAATCATGATGAATCCATATCTACACTGTGATTCATCTGATTAGATTTACACATATATATAAATATACATAAATACAGACATACATATATACTGTATGTGTACACACTACTAAGCAAATATATGATAATTCTCTCTGTGAAGCTGACGACAGTTTATCACTTTATAGTCACATGAATAATCCTAATCTTCAACACAACATGGAAAATAATCCCAACATTTAAATACTTGAAAAAAAAAAGACACTTTTTTGTGTCTACATTTTAAGCATCAACTCACTCTAACTGTTGAACCTCTGATGTCTGGCTGTTATCACTCACAGTCATGTCAAGTATTTATTTTTTCTAAAGTGTCTCCACCTCCTACTGGAGCAGACAAAGTGCTTCAAAGGAGCTGCTGCAGGTCCCCGATGGACCGGGGTGACAGAAAGTACGAGCAAAAGATCGATTCCAGAGATGTGAAGGGGGAAAAGAAAAGAAAAAAAATCCACTCCAAACACTGTTACACTGCGAGGAGAAAAGTGTTTGAGCGAGGAGCAGACAAACAGCCACTCAGGGCTTTTCCTGTTGGCAAAGTTGATGGATGTGAAGAGGGATTAAACCCACAAGTAGGAAATAAGACAGATCGCTGGATGGACGGTTGATATGGAAAATTATGGCTTTTCTGTCACAGGAAATGACCGTGCCTTAAAAGCAAAATAAAAGCTACTGTGGACACTTAGTAAATTCCCCCGTGACTTTAGATTCTATTTGACAGCAGCAGGAGACATTTCCTAGTTTCACCAATGCACATCAAAAAAAAAACAAAAAAAAAAAACAAGTTAACATTCAGGCAACATTCCTCCTCTGGATTTGTCTGGAGTCCGTGAGAGAAATAACTCTTCTGCTGCTGCTGTTGCTGCGCCCTAACTTCAACATCTGCTGTAACGAAGTATCCATCATTAACGCCTTACACACCAAGACTCATGGGAACAGATAGATTTTAATTACTTCTTTGTGGAGGAAATTCAGACAAGCACTATTAAATGTTGGAACAGGAGCAGCCATTAGTTCATCTCATTACAGACCCAATTACCTGGAGGAGGGAGAAGGTAATCTTTGACATCTCATACATCACCGATGCAGAGGGAGGCGTGTGCATTGTGGTGCCATCATCGGCGTGAAACACATTAAAATTTAACATCACCTCCAAAATGACAACATGTGCTGCTTGGGGGGAGGGAGGGGAAGAGAGGGAGGGACGCTTTAACACATTCACAGAAACCAAAGTATCCAACCAAAATCTGCAGTTTGAGAATCCTCGGTGCACAGTTGTACGTTTCTCTCATACATATTTCAGTCCATGCACTGAATCCCAGGATTTCTGCAGATCAAAAACGGAGAAACTGTCTCTGCTCAACTACGGGTGAATGTTGACAGACCATAACACACTGTAATCTGGCCACAGCCTGGTTACCATGGTGTACATGCGTGGCATCCAGTATGTAAATCACTGTCATCTGTCCCTGTCACTACGTATGGAGTCGATTTATGGTAAAAATGAGGCACTTTCCATGGACTTTACACGCCGGTCCGTCTGCTACGTCTTTGGCGCAGAATAATCGCACAGATCAGACGGTTTTTATGAAGTGGTTAATATTTTTACACACGGGCGGAGATATATGAAAAAAAAAATTTTTTTTTAAACAAATATGAGAATTAAATCATTCAACAGTTCAGATGGAGCTCGTGTTGCCACAGGTTCTAATTAATGTTAGAAGTCACTGAAGTCTTTAAGTTTAGACATAAAAATAATTACAAAAATGAAATTACTCACCGTGATGTGAATCACCGTGGGAGCAGCTGTGAAGTTTCCTGAAAAGGAAAAACAAAAAAACAAAATGTGAGAAAAATCTGCTGCTACTGCTGAGGCTGAGTCAAACTCCGCTCCTGCTCTCCTGCTCATGCACTCGGCCGGTGAGACTGAGAGGAGCTCATTTGATGATCAGGAGCAACAGGCTGCCTCTCCTTCTCCTCCTCCTCTTCCTCCTCTGCGCTACCAACTCCCCTTCTTTTCCTCCCCTCCTCTCTCCCTGGCTCTTTTCCGTCTCCCCTCTTTGCACTGACATCAGAAGTGGGATGTGCATTATGCCAAAACCTTTTGAGAGAAATCCATGGCAACCAACATCTAGGAAGCCGTGCCCCCCCACCCCACCCCACTCACTCACACACACACACACACACACACACCCTTCACCTTTAAATGAGAATAATCACTCTCCTTTGATTGTGGAGTATAAAAACGGGTTATGTTTGTCCGGTGGTTTGCGGGGCTGAGGGGGAGGACGGCTGTGGGCTGGACCAGTCCCACCCGGGCGTCCAATTTTAGATAAGGAGTGGTAAAAGCCATGACGAGGTGCAGTGATGATGAGACGGTGAGGAGTTTATCACCAATCCTGATATAGATCTAGACCTGGTGGAGGTGACAGACAGCCACAGGTATGAAGGCGGAAGGAACAGGTGAAAGAATCTGTGAAGCAGTGACGAAGAGCTGGAGGAACAGCAGTGGTTTAGTAGAGCTGCTCTCTAAGATGCCCACCGATGTAGACAAATTAGCTTCTTGAAGAAAGACAAAAAACAGAAAAATAAGAGATTGGAAATAAAGGTAGAAAGGAAGAAAAAGAAAAAAAACACAAAAAAGACAAAAACAGCGAAAGACAGAAAGATAGAAAAACAAAGAAAGAAAAAGGCAAGAAGAACAAAAGAAAATGAGAGACAAAAATATAAAAATACAAGAAAATGCAGAGAATAAACAGAGAGAAAAAGGACAGAAAGGAGAAAGAAAGAGAGAAACAAAAGAAAAAACAAGGAAAGACAGAAAAAAAGAAAGATTTAAAAAAGGATAAAATGAATATAAAAGAAGAGAAAGTAAGGAAGGAAAGAAAAACAAAAGGAAAGATAGAAGAAAGATGGAAAGACAGAAAGAAAAAACAAACCAAGACACATAAACCCCAGCCCTGACTCCAGTCCTGTTCACAGCTCACAGTCCAAACTCACCGTTAACTCATCCACTCATCCTCACTACAGTCAGTGAACTGAAACTGTAAACACAGTCAATTCATTTACAAAATCAGAATGAAGACTGAAACTCAATTCATTTACAAAATCAGAATGAAGCAGAAACTACAGGAGTTTGAGTTGCATTTCCGGCAGCAGCAGTAATGATGAGGCCATTAGTGTGGAGCTGCTGATTATGGGATGCTAATTATAGATGTTGTTGTTTTGACCTTTTTATGTCTGGAGGATTACAAGCAGATGTGATTTTTTTTTCCAGAAACTTCCTTAAATATGTTATTATTATTTTATTATCCATCATAATTTCAAATAAACTCTGTTTGTTTACCTCAGCATCAGGTGTTCTGTTCATCAGCAGCGACACTGCCCTCTGTCTGTTTTGGATGATCTTCAAATAAAAATATACCCAGTAGGGGGCAGTAAAGAAACCCAAAAAGCTAAAGCCAGGTTGGCCCGAAAAAGTAATAAATCATGATAATTTTTTTTTCTTTTCCTCCTTATTTACCTTTGTCTTCCTCTCCTTTTGTTTTTTTTTTCTGCTCTTCATCTTGATCTTAGTCTTCCTCTTCTTCAACTTCTTCCCCGTTCACCTCCTCCTCATTTTTCCACTCCTTCCTGTTCTTGGTCTTCTTCTTCTACATACTTTTTCACCTCTTCTACCTTATTAACTCAGATGTGCGATCACTGATCATGATGAACGGTCGAATTTGTCGTCTTCTCCAGGACCTCAGCCATGTCACCTCATGTCAACTGTGGATAAGATTTAATTACGGTCGAATTTGTCGTCTTCACCAGGACCTCAGCCAATCATGTCAACTGTGGATAAGATTTAATTTAATAAAAAAAGGAGAAAAAAGGAGAAAAAAACCCCAGCTGATTAAAAGCCTCACTATTCAATATGACTGATGAGACTGTGGCGAATGTCAACTGTTCCTTTGCTCGTTTGTACGTGTGGTGTGAAACCACAGGTTATTGATTATTGATCGCAAATCACTGCTTGAACAAAGCATTTCTGATTGGGATTTGAAAAGGTCAGCTCTTCCATCTCTACTGTGAAATCAATGACACTATAGCCTCGCTAAGTTAGCTGTACTCTGCTCTGCTCTTTAGGGAAAAAAAAGGAGCCTTTTACTGTTCAAAGGTTACAAAAATTAGCAGTAAATATCCTGTTACAGTGAGAATATTCTGTGAGTACACGTCTTCGGAAAACACCGGTGAGTTGTACAGTAAACCTCTCAGACATCAGCAGGTTCTCCCGAGGGAGGACAAAGCTGTGGCTCCAGAGCCTGCATTTCATTTTGAATTTATAGATGGTATCACTTACACTGGAACGTCTGAAGAAACAGAATCTACAACCACGGAGTCTGTAATCATCTGGATGCAGTCCACGTGCGCGGTGTTGCCTGTTCTGTCTGACATTTTTATATTTAACCTGGATAGATTACAGTGATGTCAGAGGTAATCTGACCAGCTCAGTCAATGTTGGGTCTGGGGTGGTTTTCCCACTGGAATTAGACTGGGAAACTTTAGAGAAGGAACAAGAAATGATCCAGAAGAGTGAAGTATGTGAAGCTCACCTTTCACTTTTCTTCATGTTAAAGCAGCACATTCATCATTTCAAAAGTCTCCCTGGTCCCTGGTTTGCAATAAATATCTGATCTTCAAATAAAAACAAAAATAAGACGCTGGTTCTCCAACTCCACCAAGGTGTTGACAGTGGAGTGTTAGGCGTTGGAGGGTCAACTGGGTTCCATGGGTAATGTAACAGCCGTCAGACACCTGTCTGACCCCAGACGTGGCTCAATCCAAAGATCCTCTGCCGTGGTCCTTTAATCCTTCCTTTATTCATTCTGGCTTCACTTGTTTGTTTGTTTGTGTCGTCCTTTGTTCCCTCCATCGATCCAACCCTCTTCCTTGGCCCTTGAACAGTTTGCCTTGGAATGAATTAAGTAGCTCCACAGATTATCGGGACGCTGCCCAGAGACTAGACTCGGGGTGAATTATATTCTTGTTGTCAAATTTCATGCATATTCATCATCAGTTGTTTGTTGCCTTTGGTTCAGTGTTTTTTTCATTACATCAGGGAAAACCATTCAAAGATAACGCATTAGATTATATTTAGATGGAGAAAAAACAAGATAAATTCAGTGGTAAATTTGTCCAAACTCACTGCGGTGGAGAAGAGCAGCAGTCTGAGTGATTCATTTCCATGATGGACAAGGAGAAGATAACAATATGGTCTGGTTTGTTTCCTGTGAGAGGTTCAGAGGAAGAACTGAAAAAAAAAAACGTCCTTCGCACAAATAACTCAAACTACATTTCTATGAACTGTCAGACTTCTAGGTCTGAATGTCCTTCTTTCTTCACGGCAGCTCTTGGTTAGCGTGTTTCCCGCGCTGACGGTGGGAAAATTAATTACAAATCGTAGCGTCAGAAGCGGCACAAAAGCCTTGACGTTAATTAGCAACATGTTCGCTTATGTTTTTACTTTGAAGTTAAGACTGAATGGTGACAATGGCGTCCGTGCTTGATTTTTTCATTATCGTTATTTCACATGGCTGCAGACGGCAGAGGTCGGCGTGGAACGCAGCCTGATCTTCCTATGTTATAATTCACTGACGGCCTGTGACAGACAGAACTGGGTTCCAAAAGGTGAATACAGCAGCAGCCATATATAAATACAGTATATAAGGCCCAACCCTGCAGCGCTGATTAAATGCAGTATTATAAGGCCCGACCCTGCAGCGCTGATTACATGCAGTATCGAATTTACTTCTCCGAGAACATTATTCAAGAAAAGCCACAATTAACAACAACAATCAATAGGATTTCTTTAAGGGGCTCAGACATAAATCCCTTCGACTTCGACTCTGAATTGACCTCAAAACTGTTCAATATGTGGCTGAGAAATCCTGAGGCAAATACATTATTAAATAACAGAGAGAAATATTTTGTTATATATGAGTTCAAATAAAGGAAAGGAACTAGCATCATTGGCGGCTAACGCTCATTGACAAGAGAACAGCGTAATGTTGTATTTACAGATAAAACATAATCCGTCACAGCACGTGTGAAGGACCCTGTGGAGGACCCTGTGGAGGACCACTCAGTCCACAGTCCAAATCACTACTTACTAATTACTCGGAGATGAAAAGATCAGGATTACAGCTCAGGGATTAGCTATTATTCTCTAAAACCCAAACCAAACTGAAGTTCAGTGCCAGCGAGGCACAGCTGTGTTTGGGCTCAGACCTAATCTCAGCGTCGCAGGAAACAGTTGAGGTGATTTGGCTCTGCCAGCGAGAAGAAGCTGATAATAAATATAAACTTCACATGTGTGGAATCAAAGGAGAGATGAAGTGTCATCGGAGAATGAGAGTCGGGAGTCAGAACCCACTGTGTGGCCTGTGGTAAATGTGTGGGAGGCGTCTGTGACCTCAGCCTAATTTAGTGTTTGTCTGTTGCCAGGTCTTACTGTGTGTTTAAACAGCACATGGTCTCCACATGTGAATAAGAAGAAACGGGCGTGTATATTTATATGTACTCACAAATATACTGTGCATATGGACAATATATAATAACTATATATATAATTATATATATATAAAAGGTTGTTCCTCATTGAAAAATATATATATGCATATACATACATATATGCCTATATATGTGTACATATATTTATATATATTTAGAATTTTCTTTATATATATTTGTGATATTAGTCGTATTAGTATGTGTGGTGACTACTACTACTACTGCATGTGGCTGTTTACTTCAGGTGTAATTGTACTCAGTACTATTGCAATAATCCCAGCTGTATATTTAACACCAAGAACGCTACCGTATTTGTCACCACGTAGTAAAAATCTCCTGACCGTTAACCGTTGAACTTCTTCATGGGCTGTGATGTCACTTTAACTCTCAGTCTCATCATCAGTAAAATGTCAAGTCTCCACCTGGACGCCGTGACAACGGCACCTTCAGGAATTAGAGCGGAGACGGAGAGTGTTTCAAATCTCCTCTGGCAGCTCCTCTGAACCACCCGCCGTGATGAAACTTGTTTGGACGTTATGTAAAAGTCGAGCGGACACTGAAGATTTTCTCTTTATATTAATAATAGCTCGATAAGCGGCAATAAAACGACAGCGGTAACGGAGCTGAGGAGGGAGTCATGAGGTTTGAAAGCATTTGACTGAAGAGGCCGAGGGTGGAGCTGCCAACGTTTGTCTGGTTCAAGAGCAGGGGTTGAACACTTCACTTACGCAACAGATATACAGTATATGTTACAGTATATGAGTATGGAATGGAACGGAATAGAATAGAATGGAATAGAAAACACAAGTAATACAAGAATGTGCATTTCCATGAAAAAACCCCAAACATTTTTACAAAAAAAGTTGTTTTTAAATAGTTTAAATATATTTTTATAGTCATTGTAGCTCATAACTTTTATTCCAGTTTATTATTTTTTTAAATGTCTGTGTAGGTTCTAAGTCATTCAGGTCATTTAATCCAAAAATAGGAACTGAAGAAGCCTCTTGGACGAGAGGGGAAACGTCTTCAAAAAACCTCCTTCGTCCAGTTGCCCTCGATGTAACTATTTTTAGATTTTTTAAAAAGCTGTTTATTTTTGTTGGTGTTGTATTTTTTTAAAGGCAAAATTCTTGACCGATTCTTATGCTTTTCTCATAATCCAGCTCACAGGTGTTGGGTTTGTTAATGCTGCTCCACTGTCCTTCACACAGACCTAACTCCGAACACTAACTGTAACTTTAGTAAAAACCATAATCCGACATCGTCCTCTCGCTCAGTAAAAGGACGTTTGAAAGACACAACAAAACGTTCCCACAAATACAGCAAAACGAGGCACCCACACAGACACACACTAATCTCATACCCCCCTGTGTGGAGCTGCAGTATCACACACACATGTCAGGAGTTCACATGACTCCATACGAAAATAGCAGGAGGTCTCGGCTGATCATAGGCTGGAGCTTCAGCGGCAGAATAATGATTTCTCTGTTCATCTCCCTCTTATCAGTTGTCTTGTTGCTATGGACAATACATACAGTATACACACACACACACACACACACATATATATATAGAGAGAGAGCATCCTTCCATATGACCTCCTCTCCAGTCTACTGCGCACGGCTCAACCTGCACGACTTCAGCTTTAATTCATCCGTCTGCCTGATCCCACATTAGTAACAAAGCAGAGGATCATTAGGAAACAGACGTTTCATTTCTCCGTCTGCTTCCTGTATTTGCTGGTTGAGTCTGATGAACACTTTACAGTTATGGTCTGGTTGCACACCAGGGAATGTTGACGGAATGAGATAACGTTGAAGGGATTTAGGATTTGATGTCAGTTGTAGCGTTTTTTAACAGGAAGAAACCTTTGATAAAAAAAAAAACAAACAAAAAAAAAAAAACAGACCTGAAGATGTGCAGACATTCGCCTCAGGTGGTTGAGATGAAAGTAGAAACCGCGAGAGAGGTTAGCTAGACGGAGAGAAGGGCAGAGGAATATGAGGAGATGGAGGAAACCAAGGTGGTGGACAGAGGCTGGTGGCAGATCTACTGTAGTATTTTATCACCAGGGTCCAGTGGTTGGATGGTAGGGAGTATCAATACTTGATGAGTCATGATGAGGCCTGATCACTACATTAAAAGTTATGGCTAGTTAAAGAACAGGAAGTCTCTGGTCATGAATTCAAACTCTTCTTTCTGTTATTTTAATGTTGTATTTCCATTCTTACCTCATGTATGAAAGCAATGGCTGAGTTTGCGACTTATATATTCAAATATTTAATTTTTAAATGGTTGTTATTTTCACACTGACGCCCACTAGAGGGCACTCTAGGCTTGTGTACCAGTATGTACCTGCTACTCCTGTACCACTGAAAATTTACGTTTGTTAATTTTACACTGACAAACGCGGGAGGGCACTGGTGCGACTTACACACTGAATCTACTTATATGTGGGGTACAGTGCACTGCTAAATCAACGATAACAACTGGAATTAAAGAACACGGTAGTTATTATGAATAATGTTGCTTTGATCTGCTTTTCAATCCTGTAATTATATAACATTTTCTACGGCATGTCACTGTTTCGATTCCTGGTCACTGAACATTTCATGTCCTCTCCTCTGTGCAGGTCAAATATAAAAGTAAAAAAAAAAAATCTAAATTAAACAAAGTGTGACACATTCTACAAGCCACCGTCAAGACGAACGATAACGACTAAACTATACCATCACTGCAATGAACCTGTAGAGAATTAATCCTGGAACTCAGATTTACAAAAGTCTCCAATTCAAATATCACATATTACTGTGCCGTCCAGCCTTCAGCTTTACTGCCCTCCGCTGTGCTGACTAAGTCAATGTTGAACTACATTACACAAAGTACGGAGGAGTGAATTAAGCAGTAAATTGGAAATAGCTGGGTTACGACCCACCGGGGAGGGTCCGTGGTTAAGGTTAGGCAATAAACGCACTCTGATCCTGACACGATGTGGTCGGATTCATTAGACGAGGTCTCTGTGACTCAATGTTTAATGAAAAACCTCAATCCTTTACTCAGGATCAACCGATCTTTTATTAAGTGCCGTGAGTCTGTCAAGCGTTACATTGATTTCTTTCCACCATTTTTACTGCTCTCTCTGAAGGTTCTGGTACACGTGTGTTTCTGCCCTGACCTCGTCCGTCGTTACCTCAAAAACGTTCATGTAGTGGAACAAATCTGCCATCAGTGAACAGCTTAACCTCCTGGAGTGCTTCAACTAGAAAGACATAGATAGCCTTGAAACCAGGGGTCACCAACGTGGTGAGTAAGTACTGGCTGGATTAAAATGAGATATCCTTGAAATCAGGGGTCACCAACGTAGTGAGTAAGTACTGGCTGGATTAAAATGTTGAACGGGCTGCATCCGGCCCCCGGACCTCAGAAATCGACTTCAACATGACGACGTGAGTCCATTGTCTCAAAGCATGGAGACACTTTTACAGCTATTTCTCCAAAACTCCACTGAACTTTACTTAAAACTCTGTCTTCGAGTCGACAACGACTTAACACCGTTTTACCAACACTTCAACACCTGCCAGATTCGTGCCTCACCCAGGATTAACACCTCCCAAAAAACGTCACTTGGGAATATTCAATTTCTTTCCAAATATACTTGCTGTTGCAAATTGGTTGTAAATGAATAATTTATCAAATAATACATTTCTGAGGAGACACCGTTGAAGCAGGCAGTAACGGATTTAATAAAAACCTGCACAGGCAGACGCAGTCGGCTGTTAGCTGGTGATCACAGTCGGGGATTTAACGGCTCGTGGAGACAGAAATTTCCCTCAGGAGTTGAACGTACGAAAAACAAGCAGTGAACTTAGATTCACACAAGTTCAAGGAAAACAATATCACTTAAAAAACGTTGTTCAGGTCGAGGCTGTTTGAGCAAATCGATGACAAAAATAAACATTTCTGGCGTGTGTTTTGTTACTTTTTTTTATTGACTGATATTCCTACTGTTGCTCATCAGAACATCATGAATATCGTCGTTCCTGGTGTAAAAGCTTCCTTAAATTCTGAATATGTCTGATCACCAAAATAGAACAACTCAGGGAGCGGGCGGCGGGGGGCTCAGCAAATGAGATTTTTCAGACATATCCATTCCTATTTAGAGACGTCTTCACGGAGGAGAACAGACGAAAATACCCTTTGTTTTAAGTTTAATTCAGTTTCTATGGATACGGCATTGTTGCTATGTGACAGAAGTGAACCACGAGTTTCACATGATGATACGTGAATAAACTGTATGAACTGTACGTTGTTACAAAACAAGGGAATGACGTGTGAACAGCTTCTAGTATTATTTAATAATAGGATGATGTTTTAAAATGAACTGATGTCAGAGTTCAACAACTTCAAAAATAAACTTTAAAAAGTGAAAAAAAAAACCATGAAATTTGGAAGTAAATCTCGTGTATTTCTAAGGATGAATACGCTACTTTGGAGTTCATTGGTCCACAGTGCAGCGATTTTCACACTTGCCTTACACATCTGCCTTACATGAAAAAGGTCCTTGGTTTGAGTCCCTGAGGAACTTACCTCCAAAACTGTATTTTTAAACCTACTGCTTGTACTTCATGTTATACTTCTACTATTTTTATACGTCTTATTCCTAATAGAATAAAAATAATGTATGTATATACAGTACTGTAATGACAATCAGATTACTTTGTTACATTACTGTAAATTAATATATGCAATATTTTACTAACCGATCATGCATATGTTTGCAGTTTTCAAATTACTATGAACCAACAGGTCAAACCTGGTGATCAGTGAAGTTTTTTCTGATCATCTGTGACACATGACTACTTACTTGAGAAACAGAGCGGTTTGTAAAAATATTTTGTCAGTACTAATTAATTGTCAACCATTACAGTGCAGTAATTAAAGAAAATTACTTTTTTTTTTCTCCTTCCCTTCTGTTTGGCCTCTCAAGTGTGAGAAGTCAACGTCTGCCGTCAGTGTTAAGGACATGTCAGTGTATCACTCAGCAGGTCTGTTGATTACTATGGATTTGATTATAGCTGTGCAGAATAACAGTCGCCTTCACTGTGCAATCTGTGCAGCCCTTCCTCTCTCTCTCTCTCTCTCTCTCTCTCCCCTCCACTGTGCGTCTTTTAATTGGCCTGTTTGTTTCTCTGATAACAGTTATTATATGCAGTACATTACTGTCGTGTCACTGTTCGAGCAGCCGGGCTGAGCTTCAGCATGACAAAAGTTCAAATTTGAATTTGTCATCCAGCAGCTGTCAGCCGTGTTCACTTCTCAGTATGAAACTCATTGTTCTGTGGTTACCGTGTCAGGTGAGTTCTAACTCAGCAGCAGTGACCATCAGTCAGCGGGAGAACCGATCCAAAGATCTCGACTTCTGACCACCATTAAAAAAACAAGTTCTTCACATCTAATCTTACACCTGCCACTTGGAGCGGTTTCCTCGCATCAGATGCTGCCTTCACTGGATGTAAATGAGCTCTTGGCCTGGATATATAAGTGAGATGAAGGAACAGGAGGCCTTCAGTGTCTGTTCTCATCTCGACAGATGGATTTTTTTTCCCAGTCTTTTCTCTAAGACAATATGGAAGGAACCGACAGGGCAGATTTTAAATGCTCTGAATGCAACACATTAAAAAAAAAGAAGAAGAAAAAAAAAACACACACCATATTTTCACACACTTCTTCAGCCAATAAAATCTACCAAATCCCAATTCAACAGAAACTTAATAATTAATTTTATTGTTTTGTTGTTTATTGGACAACTGGACAACATTCAGTGTTCAGTGTTTCTCCTATTAAATCAGATGTAGTCTGTAGATTTCTGCCAGTGTTTGGATGAAATGCCATGTCTCATGTCTGAATGACTGAAGAACAAAAACTCTGTCATCCATTGAGTAGATGATTTCACGTCTGAATGACTGAAGAACAAAAACTCTACAAAAAGTCCTAAAGTAAGTAATGAAACCAAAGTCTTATTTAAGTACCGATAATTAGCAACTAAATGTTAGTTAAAGGCTAAAGTCAAATAATCAATAATATAGCTAATTCTAGATTAGCATGTGGCTTAGAATAAGAACCAGAATTGGTGTTTACTACAAAGTACAAAGTAACAGAAACACAGTTAGCTCTAACTGATACTGTAGCTATAACTGAACTAGCTTAAGTATATAAAAAATCTTTGCTAAATCCTAACATGCTACTGAACAAATACTACCCTGAAAAAGCAGGGATGTAAACTTAATAATTTAGGAGTTTAATATTTTGTTTCCCATTTTTACTTCATTAATATAAAAATGTATAAATTGAAGAAAATTTACAAAAAAAAAAAATCACTAATTTAATTTTTGCTTCAAACTTTGTCCAAGATGTTCAGTTTGTGTCCTTGATGACCTCAAATCATTTTCCTCCCCGTATAATAACTTACTGCCCCTGAAACAATTCTCCACTGGGACAAAAAAAAAAAAGACAGTAAAAAGGTTGAAAGCCGTTCAGATCAGAATGATGTTGGTTGGTAATGGTTTTGTTTCTGAGATGCAGCCACTGGCGCTCTGACTCTCCTCTGAGACACCGCTGCAGATGAGTGCATATGAAATATGAGAGCTCGTCATCAGGACCCGGGTCCACGGGATGTGATTTACTGGCAGCACTGGATGATAAGATGACCCCAAAAAGTCAATGTGAGCAACTGCAAAACAAGACGATGGGCTCCATCTGACAGCAGTTATGAATTCATTCATCAGCTACGGTATTCATGACGCCCAGAAATAAATGTAAACAAACAAACAAACACAGAAGTTGTGATCTGGCTGCAGATCAGAACCTGAAACCAGACAGCGCTGCTTCACTGCTGGGTGGAAATTAGGAAGTTAGAACATTTCACTGTTTCAAGTACTGTAGTAATACTACAGATTTATAAAGATAAAGATAAAAAAAGATTATTAACACAAGACGTAGATTTCTACAGGCAGACAATGATGAAAAGTATATTCTTCTTTTTACTACTTTAATATACAAACAGTACTTTCTGCAATGTTTACCTGGTAAACAGAAACTGAAGAACCAACCTCCATCAACAACGCTGTGATTGATGTATTCATATACACAGCTCAGAGTTCACATACTACAGTATAACTACCATAGCATTCGTGCGCCCACACAAACGCCTACTTTTAAATGAAAGCATCAACTTCACACCCTCTAATGGCTGCTGTAAGTCACTGCGGGGAAACAGGAAATTGCTTTACAGCGTGTACGATTGATACCAGACACATTTAGGGGAACTTTGTGTTACGAACGTAAAAACAACGCGATTCCCGGAAAGTACAGACACGATACGTGCTCGTGAGGTACAGGTAGTAGTAATGAAACATCAGTGCAGTACTGTGAACGGCCTGCGGTAATTTTACCAAATCCAACATCAGTCCTGCATCATAAAACATTATGGGGGATTGGACGAGAGTGTTTCAACAACACTGACGTACGTCCACACATTTTCCAAGAATATTCCCACAGCGACTCTCCACTCAGGAGTGGACTGCAGTGAGAGGGAATCATTATGTTAATGCAGGAACTCTGGCACTGCACAGAACTACAGTACTGGGATGAGCTGTGCAGCAGTGTGTTGCTGGTATTGTTGCTGGTGGGCGGCAGCTGTGTTTACCACTGCAGCTTGTTTTCTGTTTCTGATTTAATGAACACATGGCCACTTCAGAGCCAGTGTCACTGTTCACCCCGGAGCAGAGGTGGCATTTTACCAACGGCTGAAAACAAAAACCTCCAACGGTGTGGACAGTGTTGTTAGGAGCCATAATCTGTAGTTATTCTCAGAGCAGGGGAGTTGTTGATGTTGTACTCTGATAGAAACATACATCTGTGACAGGTTGATGTAGGAGTTATACAGCTGGTTGTTGAACTATATTACATTTGTCTACAATATATGGCCCGTGTACCCAGGTGTGTTCAAGTGTAAAAACCTCAGTCCTCACATTTGACTATAAAAACTGAAAAAGTATATAAATCTGTGTGAGTCTATGTCTATATCATATATATATCACCTCATATATATGTATGTATATATGTGTTTTAATTTAATTGATGGTACACACATATATAAATAGAAAACATACAAATATACAAACATACAAATACACACACACAAATATATATACATATATTTGCATGTTCACATATATACACATATTTATATAAGTATATATGTATGTATAAAATTAAGTTTTTCTTAAGATTTTCAGTCGCGTTTGTTAAAAATATGGACGTTTGCTCTGGTTTCAAAGTTGTTCATTTGAAGATTTTAAACACAAACGTAATAGTTATGCATCAAAAATCAACAAACAACTAAGTAAACAAACTGTGTAAAAATGTAAACAAATAACCCTTAGCTAACCGCCTCACAGCATGTACACAAATCCCACGTCCACTCAAAGCAGATTCCAAAACTCCTGTTCTCCTAAACTTTCTATTCTATTCAAAAGCAAAAACAGACCAATGCTGTTTGAAACAAACAAACAAAACAAAAAACGAACTTACCTTTATTGTTGTACTTTTGGAAACTTTTGTCCACGGAATAAACTTGTATTCGATATACAACCACATATCCCAGGATGCTTTGCTCTGTATTCCCCATTCACCATCGTTTTTTCAACCAGAAAGATTCAATTTGACGGATGTGAGATCATTCATCCCAACTCTGACGTATTTGCGTCCTGGTAAACGGCACGCCATTCTATTGGACAGGAGAAATAAAGTTTTAATAAAACATGATAGTGAAATATGTGGTAATTAAAACAAGGGGTGTGTGGGTAAGTTTACGACAGTTAATTCGTTTCTGCCAAACTACCACATATCAGTTCGCCTACCTTTGTATTTAGTGACAGCTCTTACATGTCCTTCTATGACTTTCCAGAATGTTTGGTCTTCGTCAGCAGCAATATATAAAATACAACGCAATAAAACAAACAAACAAACAAACAGGAAAACGTTCTTTTCTTCTGTTGAATCGTCATTTACTTTGACAAAATGGCGTCTGTAGAGTGCTGAGGTTTAAGTTTTGAGTCTCATGTGTACTTGATTAAACTTGATTCGCTCTTGACGCGGTGCTAAAGTGTTGTCATTTGCAGAGGGAGCACTTGTGTTTAACGCCACCTCAGTAATTGTCTCTTGATTCAACTGGAGAGCTGTTAAAAAGCATGTGTCTCAGGCCGGCACTGCACAGGTGTTGTCTCCCTCTGCAGGTCACAAATGGAACTTTTGTTACCTGATTACGTTATGTGACTTTCAATTCAAAAATTCAATCAAATATTTGTTTTTCTTTTTTTGTCTGATAATTTCATTAGTTTATATAGGTCATTACATTACATTTTTTATATTTGTCTGATACTTTCCACCAGTATAAAGCATTTGAGCTGCTCAGAATTTATATTAATGTCTTTAAAAACCAAAGTAAGACGGAAGATTAATTACATCCTTCATTCACCTCCTTTTAGAAGATAATGGTTAGAAGCCCATTTCCTCAGGTTCCATTTATAATTTACACCCAAGACCCAGAAAACTGACTCATGTCTCTGAATTTTTTTTTCTCTCTTTTGTGTCACTTTTTAATGATGTGGATTTTTTTCTCTCTTTTGTGTCACTTTTTGTGTGTCTTTCCATCTCTTTAAGTCTCTGTGTGACAATATAGAGTTAAGATGAGCCTAAAATTAACAGAATTAGATGGTGTTTTTTTTCTACTGTGAATACAATTTTAGCCAAAAAATTACAAGTCACTTAAGGATAATGTCTAAAACATTGGAGGGGAACTAGCTTTAAGTCTGTAAAAAAACTAATGGGATATGAATTTGGATGAAACTGGCTGAGAGTTAAAAAATAAACGATATTTGGCAAAATCTTTAAATCGGAGTAAGAATCGTTGTCGTTGTTTTCCTCCGATAATGAAAACCCGATAACGAAATGCCTGGTTGTTGCCAAATGATGTGTGCCCTAAAAATAGTTTTGGGGATAAATGGCTGTATATTAAGATGAAAGTCACTAGATGGCAGCATTGCAGCTCATTTAATTAATCTCATACTCATACAGTGGTTGTACAGAAAAATAAATAAATATAACCAGGCCTATATTGTTATAGATATCGGAATTGAAAATGAAGTGTTTGGACGATATCAGCATATCGGCTATCGGCCGATATGCTGATATAAAGTTAATATCGGACATCCCAAGAAAATATATAACTCTCATCTTTCAGCTAGTCTAAAAAAAATCTAAGTTTGAAATTAAAGAAAAGTCTTTGAAGTTCGGATTTTAACAGATAGCACGTCATTCTCAGAGCGAGACGCTTTAATGCGGTCATCTCGACTTGCTGCCCTTTGCATCAGCGATGAGCTCAGTCCTTTATTATGTTTTGTGAAGAAGCACCAAAGTGAGCTGAATGGGATGCCAGGCCCATCATGCGTTTCATTTTTCTTGTATTTGACACACTACATGTGAATGCATTCTGAACTCATTACAGCACGGAGCGTTAAAGGCCGCGTGAGTCACCGTGGCATATCTGGAAGTGTGGGCTAGAGACGGCACAAACACAGATGCCCACGTGCTGCTTCTTTGCCCGCGGTGATGTCATCACCAGAGACTTCCTGAACACAAGGTTCATTCACAGAGACTGCGCGCCACCCTCACCCCCAAAACAGCTCACAGCCCGAGCACCAAACAAGCCGTCTCCATGGCAACTGCAGCCTGCGGCCATGTGAGTACCTTCTCTTGTTAAGTATTTGAATTCATCACCGAGTGTATGTGCTGTCCTCTCACACATGTGTGCTCCTGTAAACATGGCAACATCACCAAGATCAGCTTTAAGTTCTGGAAGTTTCTCCGCTGTGACTACTGTATAAACAAACAACTGCTGTTTGTCCTTGGGCTGTTTCTGTTTCTGGCCCTGGACAGGAGGGAGCATTTGATGAGTCACTGTCTGCTATGAGTCAAATCATTTTGCAGTTTTCCTCTCATATTCAGGACTGAAAAAAAAAAAAAAAAAAACTAGGTTACCTTGTTCGAGCTGCCTCCACTACACAGCTTTAATCTGACACAGCAACAAGACGACGGCTAAGGGCTAAGGTTTCATCAGAGACTTGGATTTTTAAACAACTTTACATTTCTTAGAATTACCATTAAACACGTTTTAAACCCCATTTATTCCTGCGCCAAAACATCCAGCAGTGCATTTGACTGATGAATACTGAAAATATCTGAGTCGTTTTTGGTCAGCTTTAAAAATTACTATCGTACCCAAGTAGTAATCAGTAGTAATTATGTGTGATATTGCTTGTTTCTATAGTTTTCATTATTTACACTCTGTTGAGGCTCAGCTTCTATCGACTGCCATTGGCTGTTTCTAAAGATGTTTTTTTCCCCCTCTGTTTGGGGTGTGGAATAATTTAATATTTTAAAACAGGGACCACAGCGGTGTTGATGTATTTATGGTTATTATTTATTTCTACTTTTTAAGGATACAAAAATAGCATGGAACAGACTTTTTAAGAGGAAACAATAAAATCTAGTAGATTTAAAAATAAAAACAAATACAAGACAACTATTAACAATGCAAAGACAGTATTAATAACCAATGTTGTTTTTCGGGGTAGTAATATAACAAGAACGACACATGCCGGTAACTTGAACAACATGTTTCAATGTAATAAAATGTTAATGATAAAATGATAACGTTATTAACAGGTAAATGATACACATTCATCTACTTTAACTGTATCATGAAGAAAATGACAAAAAATATATTTACAAAAAACAGGGGGGAATATATTCACTTCAGACTACATTCAATAAATGTTTGACTCTCCTGTGCTGCACTGGCTCAATCTGAAATGTCATAAAACATTATTGGCTTTAATATTATTATAAAATATAATTATCTTAAGGATTAGGTTCATATCAAATATTAAAATTCAGTCTATCAAATTCTTGCTTTTTTTCTTTTTTTTTTACATTAATAAAAAAATGGCATTTTAAATTCTTTTTTTTCTCAATTTTTCTTTTTTTTAACATTAATAAAAAAATGGCACAGGACAGTAGGAGGGTACTCCAATTTACCCAATGAAACACAGGCGTCTTGCATATTAAACAGCAGTAAAGTGAACTGTCTGATGGCCGACGCTCTCAAAGGCACTGGTTCAGCTCAGCTGTGAAGAAAGCAACGGATCGACAACGGACTACAGGAATAATACAACGCATAAATCTACACCGAGTATCAAAGCTACTGAATATCACTACAGTCAGACAAGAATGAATGTAGACATTTTAAGTCGTGACTCAAGTCACGTTTAGGGTCGTGACTTGAGTCATGTTTAAAGACTTATGGACTCAAGTCGTGTTTATGGACTTAAGTCATTTTTAAAGAGTACGTTCATGACTTAAGTCATGTCTAGGGACTTAAAAAAAAAAAAAGATTTCATGACTGAAGTCCTGACTTTAGACTCAATACGTGTTTATGGACTTGAGTCATTTTTGTCAGGTTTAAGTCAGGTTTAATGACTTAAGTCATGCTTAAAGACATAAGTCTTGACTTAAGTCGTGTTTAATGAAGGTAGGTCAGGACTAAAGTCATGTCCTTTTCAATGTTATTTTTATGCAACTTTTTACGATACTCCATGACTTTCACATTAACAAGTCGTTGGCTAGGTCCATTTTTATGGTCCCAGACACCAACTCCTAAACCCATGTGCAGTGAAAATTCTTTGGCATCTCGCTTGAATAGAAGGCAGTATATATTTCATGAATATATAATTTGGCATTATTCACACAAGTCCAGCGAATAGAAAACATCGTAATAACACGGAGCCTCTCGACAATGAAAACAGTGCATATAAGGAGGCGTCCACATGTTCGTATGTGTGTATGCTGCGTATATACTGTATATGTGTGTACAGGCGGAGAATTTGAGATGATCAACTCAGGAATAAAACGACATGTAAAAACGACACACACAAATAGTACATTTCATGTAAAAACGACACACACAAATAGTATAAATAGACAAAATACAAACTCTTTTCAAAAAGATAAAAATAACAATGTTTTTTTGGTCCCAAAATGATTTGCTTTGGCGGATATAAAAGCGTACGCTTTGGTTTCTTAAGTATTATTCTCTAATAATGTTCCACTACATTTGGTCATGTTATTGCCATAAAATATTACTATTGTTCTGCTGATGTTATTTGCATTTTCCCCCCCACCCCCGCTGTTTTATGAAATAATTAAAGGCTGTAAAACAGATGAAGGCATTTCAGGTCTGATGACTTTCAATTCTCTCCAAACTTCACGTCTCTGATGTTTAGCCTGAGGGAAACAACAACAACAACAACAACAACAACAACACTGGTACTGATGCTTTACTGTACCATTAATGGTAGAAAACAAAATGAGGAAGAAAAGTTTCGATTGTCAGTGGAATTACATCATCTTCCCGTACACCCCGTGTGTGTGTGTGTGTGTGTGTGTGTCGGTGGGTGTGTTTTGTTGTCGTCTCCTGCTCAAGTCTGTTCTCTATGTGTGTCCTCTGGTATGAACTCCAGTCAGATCCTTTCTGATGATTTCGTTCACTGCAACGAGAAAGAAAAAAAAAAGAAAACGAGTCGTTAGACACTGTGAACATTTATAACTTATGTTTGTATTTTAAAGTTACAATCAGGACAACATTTTTTTTAAAGTTGAATATCACTAGAATTGTACTGTGTGTTTGTACTCATCTGTGGAAGTAGTGGACAGATAAATACTGATGACAAATAAATTTTGTTTTTAGTTTGTTTGTCTTCTAATTGACTGATTCAGTTTTAGACTGAAAGAATACTCACCGTGTATCAATCACTGCCGTTTGATAAAAAAACAACTAAATAGTAAATATTCATCTTAGCTGAATCCCAATAATAAGAAAACAAAAACGTAATGCTGCTAAAATTATTTTTTAAAGTTATAATCCTTGAGTGTGACGAGTACTGTGTTTCTGAAGGGAACTATGCATTGACACAAAGTGACCACTAGAGGTAGAGCTACACAAGTGCAAGTTAAGAGACTACTTCCCGTTGCTTGCGCAAAGGTGCATAAACAAAAAACAACAAATGAGGAAGAGTAGAGGAATGGAAACTGTCACTTTCAAAGTGACATGTACAAATATAAAAATACATAAACAGCATTTTTTCTTTTTTAAATTTGCAGTGTAAGTGTTTTTTTTTTTGTTTACTTTAATAATATGGATAAAAACCAAGTTGTTTTTTTTTGTTTGTTTTGTCACAAAAACACAGATAAGACCAGGGAGTTGTGAGAGCGTAGATGACCGCTGGCTGGACGACATGTGCTCCCACAGACACTTTCTACCGCGGACAGGTGGTTTTTCATTATGCAACCATGTGTAACATGTCACCTCTCCAGATAAGCCACACCATCTGTGAACAGATCTGCTGTTTGTCTGGAGCCTCAGCCTGGAAGCAGACTTTGTGACGGACTGTGTGCACTGGCACCGGGGAGAAATTACAGGCTGGTGCCACCACTTCCACTGGGCCTCTGGGAACTCATTAGAATGATGACTAATACAAGGATTTCAAAGACAGCCAAAAAAGCTTTTCGCCTGAAACCGCACCGTTCGAGGACATACAGTATCATGCTTGTGATTTTGTAACCATGGTGAACAGCAACACTGGGCTGGTACTGAACTGAAAATGTGTACGAACGTGACTGACGACTGGAGGGAACGCTGTGAATGTGAATGTGAATGTTGTTTCTTGTAATGGAAAATCAAATAATATTACAAAACAACTTGGCCAGACTGAGGATCCCACCTCCACTTCTTAACGTTTACAAAAATCAGATTAAGGTTAAAAAGAAGTGTGACAACACCACAGCAGCTGAAGGAAATGCTGAGATCAATATTTACAGAAATTGGCTTCCTAGCCGGAATCACTTTCTTGTTCTCGCTCAACAGTTACACCTTACACATCGGAAGAAATGTCAAGATAAGCTGCAGACGTGTGGGAGCAGAGAATACAACACGCTTTAATGACAAAAAACAATGAATGGCCTGTGTACTTCTGTTTGTGGCAACTTCTGTTTGGCGGGAACTGAAACTAGAACAGCAGGAAGAACAAAAAAAAAAGCAAAGGCAAGGAATGGGTTCCGGGTTCAAAGCCACTGAGTCCCAACACCTGATCCTGGTGTTGAGTTGTTTCAGGAATGTCATCTGGTGTAAAACTATCAAAATGCTAAGTGGACTAGCGCTGCAGGTCCCACAAGAAACACAAAAGAATTAGCCAAAAGAAAAAAAAAAAGGGATTTGAAGTGACCAGCAGACTTTTAACATTTTAAGCATCCCAAAGGAGCGCCCCCTGGCTGTGTGGAGAAACAAAGAGCCTGTCCTGGTGGCTTTGTTAAACTACTACTAATCAACCTGTGGTTAGCAACAAACTTCACCGCACACAAAAAACAAGGATATTTCAACAGTGCAGGTCCAGTGTTCTGCTGAGACCTGACTCTGAAGTGATCATGTCACGCTACACTTGTCTGTACAGTATCGCCTGTCTAGTACCAGCATGTGGCGCCGTGGCTTAGTTGGTTAAAGCGCCTGTCTAGTAAACAGGAGATCCTGGGTTCGAATCCCAGCGGTGCCTTTTTCTTGGGGCAGTAGTGGCTTAGTGGTTAAGGAACCTGAGGAACCGGACAAGGGTCTGGAAAGCTTCAGGTTTGAGTCCACAACTGAGGTGCTCTGAGCATGGCGCTGCCCCCTGCTGGGTTAAAAGCAGAGGTCACATTTCATTGTGTGCTGTGTCACAATGACAAGGAGTTCACTTTCTTTTCCTCCAGAGGTAGAAAACCGCTTTCCTGTTACATCTTCTCCAGGGAACGAGTGAAAAAAAGGTAGTAATCTCTCAGTGATCTCTTCTTCCCACTACCAGCAGTAACTCTGCTCCACCACCACACTGTGACACCTGCCTCACTTCAATGACATACAGGTCGGACGAAATACAAGGGACTGAAGTCACACTAAAAAACATCATGTGTCGCATTTATGACCACATGTGAAAGTGGATCACACTGTATATGGCCAAAAAAAAAAAAAAAAAAAAAATTTCCCTGCAGTGGGAAAATAGTCTTTTTTCAGAATGGTCTTTCAGGGGTCAAAAGTGTGAACATAGTCTTGTTTCAGAACTGTCTTTCAGAGGTCAACTGAATGTGCGAAGCCTTATTTACATGTTGGTGAGTCAAAAGGTGCTACTGTTAATATGCATCTCATGTGAAGTCATCTGCATCTCTCACCCACACTGCACTGGCACGACTGAACAAATAGCTGACTGTAAAGGGCAGCACTTCTAACCACAAAGATAGCTCCAAAAAAGGAAGTGCTGCGAGGTGACAGAATATTCAAATCAAGGGCGTGTGTGGGCCGTAATCAGCGCCCCACTCCTACTTAAAATGATGTAAGTGGCACCTGCAAGCGCCGTCAAGGGTTATGAAATCCAACAAAGAAACCCGAGATGCTCCGTTGGCCAACAGACCAGTCTTTGTCTGTCTCCCCGTCTCTGCCGCTCCCTGTTCAATCTGATCATTTGCAGATGTGAAAAGAGCGACGGCTTCTTCCAGCAGCCCAACACTCAACGTGCGTTTTACAGCCAGAGGAGTGGTCTGAGGGCTGAAGAGCGGAGGCAGCAGCCGCTGCAGCCGGGGCGCTGGGCTGTCGTCACAACATCAGCATCCCTGTTTATTTTAGTTTCTAGTGGAATTCTCTCGGACACCTAAGGCCTCAGAGAAAACTTTCATCTCCCCTGTGGTGCCACAGACTTTTTCCCTGAGTATAGAACAGACTCAGAGGAGCAGCAGCAGCGACGGCACCACAGCGGGACGTGGTACAGTGGGGGCTTTGCTGCCGCTGATGAAGGGTTGGCACGGAGCGGCTGTTTGAGGCTGGCCGGGGGAACACTTGGACTACTCTCTTCGGTGGTTGAATGTCTGACTCCTGAGTTCTGCACCAATGAGCTGCACTGTTTACCCAACTGTAGAAGGAGAGGGGCGTTCAGAGGGAGACAGTCAGGGACCGTGTACAGTCGCTGAATCAGTCACTGCGTCTTCATACCAATGGTAACTGTTATTTAGGGCATGTAACCGTTGTCCACAAGTGCTGTGTGATGGGATCATTCAGTTAACACCTAACTAGTCCCTAATTAAACTAACCCACAGTCAGCATGTTCTATGGGAGGAAACCAGAGTAAACGCCCAGACACACCTGCAACATGAAAGCTCCACACAGATTGGCTACTGAGGCTACGCTACAGCCAGTAGTGATATGAAACCATTAGTGATATACAATTAGATACAAGACGTCAAGAAGTACTGAGATTAAACCAATAAAAAAACCCTCTTATGTTGCGTGTACAGCTGAGATTAAACTAATAAAAAAAAAACCCTCTTATGTTGCGTGTACAAATCCATCTCAGAGAAAAAACAAAAACAAAGACGTTCAAATATATATGTCACAAACAGCATAAATATAATTGCTAACAAGCAAAAAGTAACAATAAGGCATTTGTAGCCAATAAAATACTGCATTAATGTTGTGTGGGCGGGGCCAAATTGAACAGCTAGCATGTTAATGGGAACATCATGGCAATAGCCTGCTATATGAGGAATAAATGTAAAAGAAATGGCCATATACTGTTATTAATCACCAGAAACACACTCAAAGTTTGTATGAGTGAACAGTAATTCAGATGTGATTGCTAACATGCTAAGAAATTGTGGAATTTAAGCTACAACATCAACACTAGCCTGCCTATGCTAGCCACCATAGCTTTAGCATGCTTGACAGGAAATAAATGCAGCTTCCAGAAATGACTTTAAAATTTGGTTTTACTATTAACTGAGTATTAAAGTCCATGATGAAAATAGCCTACTTTTCTTACTACTTAAAAAAAAATTTTTTTTGGACTAATTTTAATCTTTTCCTGAGGTTTCATCGATGGCTGCGAACGACTCTGTCTATTACTTCATTTACAGCCTATGGCTAGTATTTAGCGCCCGCCGTCACTTGAGGGTGCTTTAATCCGCAGAGGAAGAACCATTACAGCAACGGCAAAGTTCAAATATCCTGTACACACAAACAAGGGTGCACTCATCACCGAGGCTGTAGTTCCATCTGGATTAGTCCAAACTGTGTATTTGTTCAGGCCTTTCAAACGGGATGGAAGTGAGCTGAGACTAATGTGTATCCACCAGGCTGTTGCTATGTGCTTTATCTCTCCTGCTCTGATCTCTACCTGCTGGAACAATTTCACCTGCTCCACTGCCTCTGGGCTTTATTCCACACCCACTAAATCTGTCACTCTGGGCCTTCGTTGGCCGTTCCAGTCCCTGTTTTCTTCTGTTTTTCACAAGCGACGTGGCAGGCTCCGAGCCACGCCAGGCATTCTTGGTCTTTGTAGATCAAATGGCGAGACGCGTTTCTACATTCATCACATTTTTAAAATTCAGAGACTGAACAAACACAATGCATAACAGACCCGGTTTAGCAGCAACTGAAGGCAACTAGTGTGGGAACTAGTCGGAGGGCTCGAGGGTGAGAGGCTGTGGGTGTTATAGGGTTTAGTAATAAAATGATATTGAGTCTTGAGTTGCTAAAGGTGACACAGTTCTGGCGCCTCCATGATGTGACAGTTGTTGACCACAACACTGCCATGATACCAGGATGTGGCATTAAGTATGACTACACACTGAAGCACATCTCCTGATGAGCAATGATGATAGTTTTACTTTTGCCTGAGCTGTGTTTGATGGATGATGCTCTTGTGGTGGGGGCTGTAGTTCAACGCTGCTGCTGCTGCTGCTGCAGCGAAAACGCAGGAAATTTTCTGATCTCACTTATCTATTTTCTGTTTGAAAAAAAAAATCAATGAGGGAAGTCCCTCGTCTGAGTTCTTTAGTAAAAGTTATACCTGACACAACAGCCATGCTGGTGGGTGGTTTACTGGCTGTAGGGGCAACTAAGGAGGGCAGGCGGGCGGGGGGGGGGGGGGGGGGGGTTGATGTTGTAAATACAATTACATCAACCTTACTGTTTATTGTATACAATACAAATGAAACACAGGTGCAGATTGCGAAGCCGTCTGACCTGGATTCCCTTTGATGACTTTTGATGTCTGTGTTGAATCAACAACACACAACTGTTGATGTTTAGGGAAACCCTGGAAGTGACGGCCAAAACACAAATTCCACCGCCGGCCTTTTGTTTCTTCATTTATGTTTCTAATTTTTTCCATTAAAACACAGACACAAACACACACACACACACACACACACACTCTAGAAAAAGTTTTCCTGCACGTTTCCTACCCTCCACCCTGCTGCTATCGTACAGGGATCAGGCTGGATATTTTTTGGAGGGGAGCAGCTGCAAATAGGAATTTCTTTCGCCAGATTGGCAGTATCCCGTAGTCGGAAAAAAGCTAATCCTCTGGTGGGTTCCCCCACAGAATTGCGGGGCGTAAGGCCAAGGAGAAGCCCCGGCCAACTACAACAAACAAAGAGGCTTTCCCCAGCTCTCCCAGGCAGCCCGTTCCAGTGTTTGACAATGGTTGCCATGGAAGTTGTTTTTAAACTTCATAACAGTGTCAACATACCCAGGCCATCAGGAGAGCGACACTTTCTTCCCCTCCCCTCTGGGTCTCTAATACCAGCAACGGACGAGAAAGAGAAAAAAAAAGAAAAAGCCAGTTTCCTGATGTGTGGCAGAGCCAATGAGAACGAGCGGACGGGTCTGACCGCAGCAGCGGAGTCGTGAAAACCTTCACCTGACACCGGCTTGTTGTACTTTTCACCACAAAACAAGGAAGAGGCTCAACCTCTGGACCTGTGCTGGATGTGGACTGACATTAATTCAGTCTGAAGGTAATGAGGTTGACAAGCAAAGTATAAACATGTGACTCATAATCCCCGTTATCTCCACCTTCAGTGGAACCAAACTCGATCTGCCGGCGAGGATTGTTTTAGTAGTAATAACTTGTGGGTTTGGCTTTGTTCACAGGGTTTGAAGCTCCGACCCGGATATGTGCAGAGGAGATGATGAGGATAATGTAAATATCCAGGAATTGTTCTTAGAAATAGTCCGAACGTGGAGTCATCCATCTCCTTCTTTAAAGGGTTATTACAAATATACATCACTTCTCTGTCTTCCTGTTGTTATTCACACCGTGACGGGCAAACTGCGGTAACGAGCAGTACCACTCTCGTAGAGTATAAAAGCCACAACTTACACTCACCATCATCTAGGTAGGCCTGATCCAGGTTCTCCTCCTTCACCATGACTCTCCTCTCTCCCGGAGCCTCCATTTGGCCTCCTCCAGGGGAGACCCGACTTTTCTGTTGCCCCTTTTGCACGTAGGACTGCTGCTGGATCACCGTGGGATAGTGCTCCGGGTGGGTCACCACGGCCTGAGCCAGCGGGGGTGTGGGTGAGTGGGCAGAGGCTGCCTGGGGGGAGAAGCCGTCACAGTAGATGATCTGCTGAGGGTCGGGCTGAGCGGCGCTCAGCGACTGTGGGTCTCCTGCTCGGAGCATGTGGTGGTTGGTGGGTGAAAACTGGATGATGGAGGGATGCTGGCCCGCACCGATGGGACCTACAGACTGAGACGGGGAGCCTGTGTGGACTAGGACTGACCGGTGTGGGTCAGGCATCATGCCTCCAGTCTGCTGCTGATAAAGGCCGGGGCTTCCGCTCAAACTCTTGCCTCCCCGAGGATAGACGATGGTGGGGCTCTGCTGCTGGAAACGACTGTCGTGGCTGGGGAGGCTTGAGCTGAGACGCTGGCAGGACGCCATGCTGGGGACCAGGCCGTTGTCTGGGTGCTGGACGCTGCGCTGAGGGCTGTGGTAGTACGAATGAGGCAGTAAGCCTAAAATCTGGGGCATGGCAAAGCCCATGTGGTCAGCTTCGTACTCGTCTGCAGGTTCTGTCTTGATGGACGGGGCTGCAAAGAGAGGACAGCTTTGTTTGTGAGTGCAGTTGAAGGAGCAGGTGCTCAGCACAGCACATTTACATCATGTGGTTCCAAAAAAAGAATGCAAATTGAAGTTAGAAGTGCTAAAACGTTCTGTGATAAATACATAAGTTAAGAAAAATCTTTCACTACAAAAATGAGGTCATCCTGAAAAAAAAAAAAAATTGGAAATTCTCACAATATTAGAATCTAGCCAAACAAAAAACATAGCAAATGTTAATTTAAATAGTTGAAAAAAAAAATAGACAATAAAAATCAAATTTCTGCTAAAATCCTTAGTTGATCTAAAAAAATTAGCTAATTAGCATTGTTATCTTTACGTTACCAGTGACGCAATAAGCTAGCAGAGAAATAGTAACTACAGCTGAGCCACATCAGGCTAAGACTTAAAATAGGTAATAAAAAACCAAAACCGATTGAAGACATTTCTAAAATGTCAAAAATAGTTACAAATTAGCCAAAACATGTCTAAACAATCAGGTTAGCCTAGAGCTAGCTAACATTAGCTAAACAAAATGTAGCTTAAATGAGTTTTAATGGCTGTTATGAAGTTACAAACAGGAAGGTTGGCCTCAAAGACAACTAAGTATTTAATGTATGAGATTGGAGTTTCAGATTATGGGGGGGAGTTATATAAGAAAAAAAAACTCCAAAGTGACAAATAATGTTGTTTTCTCCTCTGATCTACACCAGTGCAAATGTGTCACTGAACTTTCACGGTGCGATGAAAGCATCGTTCAGACAGACAGACAGGGGGATCTTACATGCCAGCGGTGTGTAGGTGAAATGTTGAGGCTGGCTGCGCTTCCTTTTGCCGTTGATGACGTAGAAGTTGACTTTAACTGAATGGCACACAGATGTATCACGGAAGGTCGGCACCTCCACAAACAGCATACTCTTAATGAAAGCACAATGAAAACAGACATGTTAGCTCAAAACAGCAGATGGATTTGGTGTAGGTCAGATGTGTAGTAGAAGTGTGAGACAGATACACACAGGCTGACTCTTGTCTTTGTCCACCGTCGCTTCCATTTCCCAAATCTGCTGCCCGTCTACGTGGAAGTGAAAGTTGAAAAAACAACAAAAAAAAAAACAGAGAGAGAGAGAGAGAAAGTGAACCTTTGCAACACAGTGGTGTAAACTCAGCAGTAAAGACGGGTTTAATCCTTTCCAGATGTTACTGCCACATTTGTAAACCTGCAGTCCTGAAAAATACTTAATGGCAGCTGACGGATCCATCTGATGATTATGTTTGGTTGTATTTTCAAGCAGATATAAACAGAGACAACGTTGTGTTGACCCTTGATATTTTTGAGTGAAGCCCCATTAAATAAAGGTTACTGCTCTGATTACAACATACACACTGTGCTGTAGCTCTATTGTTACAGGGCTGCCAAAGAAAATATACAGAAAAGGTGTCAAACATACAGCCAGCAGGCCTGAAAATGGACCAAAATGTCTTATGCAGTCTGAAGGAAAATGAATTAGCCACAGTGAAACGGTGCATTTTTTACATATTGTTTTTAGATTTAGATTTAGAACCTTTTTTTGTTGCAGATAATAGATTTAAATTGCATTTATTTTTCTGTAGACATTTATGAAATATTTGTCCCATTCCATTTCATTTTCATTGTATAATTGTACTTCTGCACTAAAAAAGGAAAAACCTTGAGTAGACAGATCTGTTGTTGCTAATACATTTTCTACCAACATCAACCTTGAGTAGACAGAACTATTGTTGCTAATACATTTTCTACCAACATTTTTACTGGTCAGACCATCTTGAGATCTTATTGGTCAAATGGTGTTTTCTCATCTAAACATGCTCAGAACATCATTACAAGTACAGTGCGACGTCAAAATCATCATCATTTATATGGTGTCTAAATCACCATATAAAAAAATATATAAACAAGAATTATCTTGTTATCTACTTGCCGTAAGGTCTTAAGAAATTCTCCACGTGGCATTGCATTTGTAATTATATTTTGAGCGAGTCTGCTAGCCGAAAGACGGCTCTAAGAACTTGTCACCATTTTTTATTTGGAAATTCCACTGAGCCTCAGAGGAATGTCAATAGAATGATGTGGTGATGTACAGTAGGAAGCAGAAACATGACACAAACTGTCAAGATAAATGAACTAGTAATTACTAGTTGAAGCCTTACTTCAACATTCACTCCACCTTCCTGTGAACACCAGAGGCCACGCAGCAGGAAGTTGTGCTTGAATGTAACAGGAGGTGGGAAACCCTCTGTCAAATGTCAATCAGGAACACATGGCCTAAATGAGTCAGTAGGAAAAAGGGGGATTCCACACGTAGTTTTTTTTTTTTAGCCCTAATTTTTATGATCAACTTGCTCCATGTCTCAAGTAAAACATGATGACTACAGCTTTCTTGGCATCTGCGCCGCATTTGTTTGCTTTTTGTTGCAACTCTACTCCAAGGGATACCCCGACTCAAGAGATAATTGTGTGTGGACGTGGAAACGGAGGAGGAGGAGGAGGAGGAGGAAGAGGAGGAGGACAGGCTGGACAGGCAGCCTGAAGAAGGCTTGACTTGGCTGAGGAAGCGTTCCTCTCCTGGTCCAGGCCGAGGAGCCAGAGAAGCTCCAGCCAGAGGAGGCTCAGTCTAATTCTGAGGGATTTCACAGCTGCTCCAGTCCAGAAGTCTGTGTCATAGAGTAACTCTCCAAAACAATGACAATCCCTAACAGGGAAGAGTTCTTTTCCATCTCTGTCTTACTATTCATTACTGTGCTGTATCGTAACACAGCGGCAGGGAACCCCGTTCTGACAAAAAAAAAAACAAAAAAAAAACTTAGCCGGACTCCAAGTCTTATTTGGGGCGGCCGTGCAGAGCCAGCATCTAGGAAAGCCCAGGACACCACTAGTGGAGTCGGTGAGTCATAACAGACAGCTTTTTTTAAAAAAAAAAAAAAAAAAAAAAAAAAAATATATATATATATATATATATATATATATATATTTTAACATAACTGTCTATCCCAGAGAAGCAGATGGAATAGAGAGCTGGCAAAGAGGCGACATATTCACCCGTTAACAGTAAAACCAGGAATGAAAAAAAAAAAAAAAAAAAAGGTCGAAAACGAGGCAAAAAAATATATATATATACGACATATATATATATATGTCTTTGTATATATATATATATATATATATATGTCGTATATATGTATATATGTCGTTATGACCATCACTGAGGAAGAACACAGACGCCGTGAACTTGTCACTCAGAACTGGCTGCTGTTAGTCACTCAGTGACACCAGAGGAGCAGAGACCTTGGGTTCACCTCAGACTGAGGATCGCTGGTTCAAATCCCAGCCCTGAAAGGGCTGGGATTTGAACCAGCAATCCTCAGTCTGACCGAACCGTTTGATTCTGTAGTAACCATCACGTGACCATGGCACTTACCCTGAGTCTTCTCCATGAAGATGACCTTGGAGTCAGAGCTGAAGTTCTGCCCAGTCAGGATCATCTGCTGACCGCCCAGAACAGAGCAGCTGTCCATGTCCTGCTTCTCCACCATGGGAAGCTCGTGAGCTGAACGCTGAGCTGCAGGAAGACAGGAAATGAAGGAGTAAATTATAAGGTGTTTTTTTTTTTTGTTTTTTTTAAATTATAGGACTAGTTGTAAATGTGTAAATAGAAAAGGTGAACGAATGTAGTTCTTAATGTGGTTAGTCACAGAATGTATTCTGGAAATACAAAATAAAAAATATATATATAAAAAAAAATATATATTTGATTTTGTATTGAACTCAATATAAAACAGCAACCTGCAGATTTGACCTGAACATCTAAAAATCTAAAAATATACAGTAAATAAACATGAACTTAAAAAAACAATATTTAGTATCTGATTCATTAATTTTCTGTTTCTCTGACTGAAATATTGAACATTTTAAACGAAAGGACAATTCGGAACAATATTCAATATTTGCCGCTGCACCACATTTTATGCAAATTAAAAACACACACTTCGATGGAAAGCTACCTTCCTTCGTACGCACAATAAGTTTCTGAAAAGCGATTGTGATTTACAAGAAAAAGAGAAAACTGTCACACAACAATCAAAACTTTTTTCTCAGTTTTAATCAGTGGCAGGAATCGAAATGTGGGCGAGGTGATGAGGGGGTGTAGACGATACAGTAGACAGAGTGACAAGATGTGACGCAGTCAAGTCAAGACAAAATACCTAGAACAAAGAGCGGGCGCAAAGTTTCAAGAAAGTGTAAAAGTGGTGCAATATTTTAATTTCATGGAAAATGGTTATGACGTGGTGCCTTTTAGCTACATTTGGGTAAATATCTACTGTTTCCGTGTGAGTTTTATCTATTTGTATGTTGTAATTTAGTCCATTTAGCCACATTGCTCATTTTAAGCTAGTTCTTGGTTAGCCTAAGCTAAATGTTTTCTTGCTGGTTAACTTTGAGCCTGCTTTCCTGATAACTTT
>NC_024316.1:15040328-15052741 GCF_000523025.1 Cynoglossus semilaevis | reverse complement strand
TCTGTCTGTCTGTCTGTCTGTCTGTCTCTCTGCCTGTCTGTCTGTCTGTCTCTCTGTCTGTAGCTGCTCGGTGAATATGACTGATGACATATTTTGTGTTGGTTGAAGCCAGATAAAGACAGCTTCTTGTTTGAGCCGTGATTACACCAGGTGCTTTAATAACACTGTGTACACAGGCACTGATGTTCACAAACAGACTTTACTACCGCACGCACACAGACAGGTAAACAGACACTGACACTGACACAGGCCCGACCCACCCAGTGGACAGACGCCCTGTTTGCATAGAGATGTCTTTGTGCCCCGGCGTCCGGACTATCAACACGGCTCCTAACTGATTTGAATGCAGGTTCCCTTTTTTTGAAATCGTGTTTATTCTGTATAAAGTCTTGTTTGTAACTATATCAGGCAGAAAAACAGGCTTCACAAATCAGCCACTGTATTTAAAAAAAAAAGGAAATGTGTAAAATGTGTTTATCGTGGACCAACTCTATGTTTTACTGTGTGTGAGTTCTCTGGTCTTCTCTAAAAGCATGGACTTTAAAGAATCAGGTTGATCATAGACTCTAAAACCGTGGTTCCTGACCATTTTTTGGCCTGTGGTCCTATTTTGACATCACAAATTTCTGGCGACCCCAGAGACATTTTTGCAGCTGTGCAATCACACGATCTCAGTCTATCGTCATGAAAGTGATCGCAGTTGTGTGTGGTGTTTCACATCATCATTTTAAAAAAGAATAATGATTAGTTGAAAAAACATTTTTAGTAGTAATTTTTTAAAATTGAATTTCCGACGACCCCATTCAAAATTAGATGGGACCCTAGGTGGGTTCACGACCCCAAGCTTGAAAACCACTGCTCTAAAATGACCCTAGGCGTGAATGTGAGCGTGAATGGACTGTCGGACTGTACAGGATTTACAACACCCCCCCCAGACCCTGAGCGAAGGAATAAGCAGTAGATAATGGATGGACGTTCCTTACAGCACTCAATGGGATTGGAAGCTGCTTGGAGAGAGATGTGCTGTCCACCAGGCTGAGGTATGTGGACACGGAACACAAGGCGAACCCGGGTGTTTTTCCGGCCCACGTCCGTCTCACCCTTCCTCAGCTCGATGTCCGCATTTCTGAGCTTGAGGATCCCGGCGCAGTCGATTCTAATGAAACACAAATATGGAAACTCAGTGATGAAAGAACAACATTAAGTTTTTTTGTGTTTTTTTAATAACAGCTGTGACTGTCCTCACATTGCTTTCATGGTTGTTGTTTGTTGTCTGTGACTGTCCTCACATTGCTTTCATGTTGTTCTTTGGCTCCAGCGGGATCTCAAGGACTTTGGTGCCATTGACGATCTTCTCGTAGCTGGTGGTGGTGACCGTCTTGCCGGTGATGCGGTGAACTTGGTAGAAGGCGTGAGGTTTGAGGATGCGCTCGTCTGCGGTACCTATGAAGATCTGCAGCCCCAGCGGCTCCTTGCCTCTGTATCCATGTAACTGTCAACGAACAGGAAATTATATTTTACTTTCACTTAAATTTTTAAAAATATTTTTAATAGAATAAGACACTGTAAAGGAGCAGGTAAAAGGGAGAAGATTCAATTCTGGTTGTGCTGTTTCATAGCCTTGTGCTCAGCCTCTACATTTCCAGATGTGGTTTTTTCCCCCCAGTGGTTGCGAAACTGTATGAGTTCCACATGTATAAACAGCCTTAAACGGAAGCCGGCACACGGCTGACACCGTACAGACTTAAACTAAAACTGGATACTGCAAATATTAGAAATCAATGACTCACTAAAAATACATTTAATGTTAACACCTCCTCAACCGCCCTGCTTCAGAAACCAAAAAAGTTAAGAACAAAAATAGGAACTGATAAAGAGGATGAAGCGGTTAGAGATGTCACTTTCCACCTGAGAGTAACTCCGAAGGAAACCTGCAAAAACCACAAGGCATCAAGCTGCATCTACACAAACGCTGCTGTAGTCACAGACTCAGGTGCATAACCTTTGTTACACAATGAACCGTGTGCACAACGGTAAAGCACCGGCATCACTGCAAAAAGGCCGTCCTCCAAAAGAGAGATTCAGTGTGTGTGTGTGTGTGTGTGCATTTTTTTTTTTGTGCCGACCAATAAAAAAAATCATGTTAGGTCTTCATACTTCACGTGCTGCAGAGTTCTTTTTTTATGATCACACATTTGCATAAACCTTCACGTTCGGCTTCATTTCATTCCGAGAGCAGCCGGTGGTAAAAGTGTTTTGCCTGTTGGCATGTGGACTGGAGGGGCTGGGTATCGAACCGCCAACATTCCAGATTTTGAAAGAGAAACCCCCGGGCACAGCAAGAAAGCAAGATTTGGTGTGGCTGCAACCGTCAGAGCTCACAGCTGCTGCTGGTTTTCACGCAGACACTATGGTAACATGAATGAGTGTGTAGGGTCCAGTTCCAGGTATCTGACACACGGGCTGAGACAGACGGACGGACGGACGGACGGACGGAGTCCACTGCAAACACTCTGCGAGCCACGTGAGCCCTCGGCCGGTTGTCATGGCAGAGGCAGGGGCAGTGAGTCATGACAGAGAGCGGCGTAGGAAAAATAAAGTGGAGCGCGGCATAGCTGGGACAGTAACAGAGTGTATGTAGTGTCGAGGAAAGGAGCGAGGAAAAACACAGGGAGGAGGGGGAGGGAGGAGGGGAGAGGAGAGGAAGATGAGGTGAGGGAGTGCACTCGTGACTCGTGGCTGGTGAGCCCTGACCATCTGATTGGTCTGGCAGCGCGGGGCAAACTGACCTCAGGGCCAGGACTTCTGGGGATGGGCAGTAAATGGAAAAGAAACCTGTGAAGGTTTTAATTCCAATGATTTTATAATATCTCTAACATAAACAGCTCTGGCAGTGTTGCCACGGTGACCGGGGATTTGAGGTGAATGTCCTCCTGGATCATTGGTCTCTGAACTCTGTGTGTGTTTGTTTTCTGTTTGAATTTGATTTTTAGCAATATTAGCTCTAGCCTTTTTCTTCTTCTTCTCTAACATTAATCAAACCAGAGGTGAACGATCGAGCCTTACATCTGGTATGGACTGGTGGAAAAAATCAAATATCAAATAAATTTAATATAATAAGTCCAGATCTAGCAAATTAAAAAAACGATTGCAGCTGGAGTCGTAGGTTTTCGGGAATTCTAAGACAATTCTGGGTCAAATCTGGGTTGAGTCTTCACTAGGTTCTGTGTCAGATTCCAAGCTACGACATAAAAACCCAAATAGAGTTTGAGTCAAGTTCCTATCAAAGTCAGTGAAATGAATTCTATGCTCAGTTCCCTGAATGTAGTGTGAGGTAATTCACCGAGGTTTAGAGTCAGAATCCAGGTTACTGTCAAAACGACATGAAAACGTTTCCAAGTCAAGGGAACTGCTGCAAGTTCCTGCTCAAAACTCATTTCATGTCCTTATCCACCGCTGCGATCCACGTATTGAGCCAACCCAACATCAGGAAACACTGAGCCGGACTAGTGTTTCTGCACCAGTAAAGCCTCAGGGCATTACAGATGTGTTGTGTGAGGGTGGTTTTTCACTTACACTGAACACCTGCGTCTGTGCGTCACAGCACACGCCTGTTGATAAGGCTGTTATTAGGAGCTTATTAAATCAATATCTCAGTAGTATCCATTGGGAGGTATGAAGAAATTCAAACAGTTTCGGTCGGTTAATACGTGTCGTCCATGACCTCGTTTACAACCTAATTGCGCCCTGGGAATATTTATTATTTAATTTAATTAAGATGACACATTTTTCCCATATCAATAATTCTGGCGTTTGGATTAGTCTCAAATAAAAACTTCTGTGAAACACGTACATCTACCTGCTGTTGTTTGTCTTTCGGTTTCATTTCTAGGAACGTTCATTTGACTCAATTAACCCACAGCTCCCGTGCGACTGATTAGGTCTAAAATGGCAACTTTCAGTTTATCGTTGCTCGATGTGGACACGGCTTGATGTTGTCTCTCTGTCTCTCAAATCAAAAGAATTTTCCCTTGAGAAACAAACCGAAGGATAGCTCACAGCTGGAGAAAGAGTTTGTCTGGCCAAGACTATAAATAAAGTTTTGACTTTGTCCAACAGACAACCCAGGTGAAGCTTCCTGACACACTTTTACTTCCTAGCCTGCCAGCTGAGAGGGGCTTGAAGTCAGCTCCACACACTCACCAAAGCAGTGTGTAAGAGGAAGTCGGGGACGACATGAACACAGATCTGCTTTGTGGTCAGGGTGAACAACAGCAACAGCAGCAGCAGCAGCAGCAGCAGCAGCAGCAGCAGCAGCAGCAGCAGCAGCAGCGGTAGTGAAAGTCTGTGTTGCTCACTGACCTGAGTTCAATTTTGAACTCATACCGCATCATAAGTCTGGGGCGGCCATGATTGGTTTTGTGTAAAAAGGGAAAGTAGAGGAACTCACACAGAGTCACTGCTGCTGAGCAAGGGCAGTAAAAACACCACTGCTGAGTGTCTGAGTAAGAAAAAGGAAAAAAAAGTGAGCCTTTCCCTTAGAGTCGAATGGATACTTCAGTTAACGTCTGATGACAGATCACATCTAGGTACCAGCAAAATAAAATTAACTAATTTAAAAGTATGGTATTGGGGACTTAAAAGTAAATAAAAATACTACTTAAGAATAAAAAGAAGAAGAAACTTAAGAATAGGGTGGTTTTGTTCATTAGCAGTTTATGAATAGGGTGGTTTTGTTCATTAGCAGTGACACTGCTATCTTTGTTTCATGTTTTTTGTTTGTATTCTTCCTTTTTTTATGTAAGAAATTGGAATACCTCCAAGTGGAAATTTTAGCTTGTCGAAAAAGAGCAACCAGAAGGTGGCAGTAAAGCAAGTGAAACGATGTGAAGCTGGCATTTCACCCATCTGGGTTGGTTAACATAGTTAGCTTTGGTTAGTCAAACCTCAGAGGAGACTATTGTAAATAATAAATCACTCAATAAAACATTTTTACTTCAGGAAAACTATAAAGATTATGTTATGCCATCCAGACTGGGTTTAATGTTAATGTTTTGACAAACACGTACAGTTTCACAGAAGCGTTTGCTGTGTTTAGCCTCTCTTCCATGTCGTCACCACAACCTAAATATTCATCTTGTTTTTGTAGAATGTGTTTTGAATGAGTGAGACGGTTAGATTCAGTTAGCTGTACACTCGACTTAGCACTAACTCTGCTCCACAGCACCCCCTACAGGGGGTAGGACATATGTCAACAAGAATTCTTGAATATTTTTAGTCTTTACGACTCAGTGGACGCGACGCTTGGCTCAGCAGAGTGTGTGTGTCTGAGGTTACCTGTATTACAGGGTGTCCTCCTGTCGGGGCTTTAACTGCCCCCCTGCTTCCTTCTGTCTCGTAGTGGGCTCTGTGGTGAGGCTTAGGCTGCACTTCAATGTTGAGCTCATACTGATCTGTTCGACTTGGAATGGGCCACTCCAGAGGAGGCAGAGAAGCCACAGGGATGCTACAGAACCAGAAAAAAAAAAGAGGAAAGGGTACAGAACATGAGAATGAATCAAACACTGACAGTAAAAAAGTAAACTAAAAACTGCAGCTTTCTGCTCCATTTACCTGCAGATGCTGGAAACCAGTGGCTTGGACCAGATCTGGGGGATAACAAAGAAAGGTTCTGCTGCTGGTTTGGTTTTCATGTCCTGTTCACTGGGAACCAAGTAATTGCCGTCACCGTGGTTCTCCGGGTACAGAGTGTAAAGCTGGTTGGACGTCTTGACTATTTTGGTGGGCACCAGGCCTGGCTGCACCGTGCCAAAGCCGTTCATGGCATCAGTCAGGGTGCTGTGTGTATAGTGGGCATTTAAGTTGTGCTCCTCCTGGCCACCGTGGGGCGAGGGACTGCGTGAGCGGTGCCCAGGGGCCAGAGTCGGATTCCTGTACATGTCGTAGGTACGTTTTCCCTGTGGGGAGGTGGAGCGGGAGCCCGGTCTGGAAGAAGGTGAGCGGCGACCCAGGCCGTCCTCAGCCAGGCTGGTGTGTGGAGATGTACCTGGGGAGGTGCGTGGGGAGCCAGTGTGAATGTTCTGCAAGCGGGGGCAGAGGTCTCCTGGGTTTTGAACACTGCTGGGGGAGACACAGGGAGAAGCCCAGGGGGAGTAGCTCTCTGAGTGCCAGCTGGTGGAGGAGTTGCTACTGGCTGGACTCAGGCACTGGGGCTCACGGTAGGCAAGGTTGTCATGGCCTGGGACGGTGAGCGTGGGTCTGGGGCTGATGTTTAGGTGCTGGTTCTGCAGGGAGTCCCGAACATGGTTGTAGTGCTCACGGGACGGTGTGATCTCAATCCGCGGGCTCAGAGCCAGGCCTGCGGGGCGGGTGCTGTCCAGGTAGTGCCGAGCCTCCTGGTGCTCATATCCTGACTGAACCTCAGTGTTGTGTTCACCGTAGGACGGTCTGCAGGACTTGATGCCAAAAGACGAGGCCTGCTCCAGAGGGAAGGCCTGCTCAGACTCAGGACCGAGGACTTTGTGAGGTGCAAGATTGGGGTCATCTGTAAACAAACCATTTTTTTTTTTTTTTAACAAACTTGAAAAATGTTGTCAGAACTCTAACTACATTCTATTACTCCAACAAAACAAGGTGAAGAAAAAAATCCAAGATGGATTAAAATTTTTTTTTCTCCAGGTAAATAATAAGAACATATTAGTCCACATATTAAAGTCTAAACACACTCAGAGAATTCCTTCTTGTCAGAGTTTAAATAATCATTTACAAAAATGTAACATTTTTAAGTTTGTCATGTTTTTACAAAAAATTCTGACTCATAAAAATGAATGAATCTTGTCTTGGCAACAAAGTCAACTTGACTATTACACCATATTACACCGAAGCACGATATTAAGCACAAAGCTGAGACTCAGGCTTGTTATTGGAATCCCACCCTGGCTGACTGTGGTGTGTCGAGGAAGCAGCAAAAATTCCCTCGCTCCCCGGGCGCTCCTGAAAGCACCCGCTGCTCGCCACAGATGGTTTAAATACCAATGACAAATTTTTGTTCTGTGTGTATTGGTGTAAATGTACCAAGTCCAGAAATATATAATTAATTTTCTAGTTATTAAGAAATTAAAATGTTGAATTTAATCTCAGTAATTCACACTCAAATTCACACCAACAGTCAATTTCACACCAACATTTGACCTAACTCTGCACCTTTTTAAGGTTGCGGGAGTAAACCTCAGAAAGAGGAAAGAGAGAAAACTCACGTACATACAGTGAGAACATGTAAATGATCTCTCGACTGTAAGGCAAAAGCTCCAACCACTTCCCCACTTTGTGACCTGCAACTGACTGCATTTCTATCAAACAACTGAAAGGTTTGGTTCCATTTGGTTCTACTTTCTGCAAAGAATTGTATTTTTTTTTCACACCTAACAACAAACCTAAACCATTACACACTTATACAAACATGCACATGTGGTTTAACACCTGCAGAAAATCACACAAAAAAACCCCAAGACTTGACAAATTCTGATCTTGATGTGCACCAATAAGTAAACAAAGATCAGATCAATCCCACAAACCCCCTGACCATCAACCCTTCACCTCGTGTTGACAACATTCTCACGTGGCTTTTGTCACAGACACTTCAAGTCGCCGTCTTAATTCACTTCCTGTATTTCTGAATTTTACCTAAATACACAATAACCCCCCACACAGAGTCAGTTGTCCACGGCTAGGACACAACAGAGAGACACGCGGAGCAGACAGAAGAGAGGGCGTCAAGAACCAAAACAAAAGCCTCGGACAAACCTTGGTCTCCCGCAGCAAAGTCGCTGCAAGGTGGTTCATACTCAAACAAGTAGTCAAACTCCAGGTCCTCATCAGGGTAGGTGACTTCACTCAGCTCTGCCTCTAACTCTTTGTCGTCGTAAAAAGATGTCATCTGTCTAATGTTGTGTGGAGGGGGGCTGGATCCCTGTCTTACTGGCTGCTGCTGCTGCTGCTGCAGTGAATTTGGAAAAGCTGCACAAGTGTCAAGTGATACATGGGTGACTGTCTGTCTGTTTCCTGGTTCACTTCGGTTGCACATGAAGGCGGGTCAATTTTCGGAGTGAACGCGCAACTGTGTTTTGAGTGCGATCGCGCCTGTCAGTGCAGAGGTGACGCTGTCTGTGAGAGACAACAAGAGGAACAGGTGGGTGTGGGCGATATACAGTATATATGTGTATAAATATATATATATTTACACATGACTGAAGCATACTACTACTAAATATATTGACTACAGTATGATAGTAACACATATCAATGCATTGATGTGTCCAACTCTTATACGTATATATAAATATATATATAAATATATATCATTATTACTAAAATGGCGTATATTTGGTCATACTTAAACTACTGTTGCTCTGTAATAATGGTGTGTCGACTCTGAACTTTATAAATATATACAGAAATATTACTGTAAAATCATTGTTATCTATTTACCACTGTTAACACTTTCAACAGGAAACTAACTTTATGTCCAGGTGACGAAAACAAAGCCAACGGTGACGCAACTTGATCGTCGTCAGAAGCCACCGCTGCAACCGTGACTGCAGCCTAATGCTGCCCCCGGGTGTTGGACACGCTGCAGTGACACAGCAGGGTGCAGCTGATCTGGAACATCTACCACGGAGCAGCAGCAGCAGTATTTTAGCTCTCTCTGTCTCTGTCTCTGTCTCTGTCTCTGTCTCTCCCAGCCCTCCTTCTCCTACCGCCTGCAGGCCACATGTGGATACAGACAAACGGACTTGATGGTCTGTTTATAGTCGCCAGAGAAACCCAGCTCCAGCGGAGGGAATCCCCCGTATTTACGCACGAGGCAGTGCGTACACACCAGGGTGTTCCTCCTCGGTTGAAGCCTGACACCCGCCGTGCTCTGTCAGCACTACACCACGGATGTACAGCCATTCACAACACACTCTGTCCCGGTGTGAATTAAAGACATTTTTAACACGATCCGGTGTCAACGGACGTTACGCAGACGGAACGGAATCTCTTGGCGAAAGACTAGAAAACAACATCTGTTGGTTGTGTAACATCTGCGGGAAAACCAAGATTATTTTTACAATCGACTTTTTATAAGAAAATATGTCACGTGTCAAAAATGACATAACTTAAAAATGACCTTAACTCCCTGGCGTTGGTTGTTTTTTTTCCCGTTTTTTTCTTAAATTCTATCTACATTAGCATTTAATTTAACTATGAACCCAGATATAATAATAATAATCAAACTTACTCTCTGCTTCATTGAATTTAAAAATCTTCAAATGTCTCTCCCTGTCGGACCGGACCACATCGGTCCGGTCCGGTTCTGTCACATTAACACTAACACGGCTCATGCTGTTACAGTAGAGATCAAATGGGTTGATTACCAGATAATCACAACACTTCAGCAGTACCTTGATCCATCGACCTCATGGTGTGGTACTGTGCCAACCTCCAAGTTTCCCTGAACATCTGGAGAAAAAGGGAAGAGTGGAGAAAAAGAATGCAAAAATGTAAAAAAAACTAAAAAAAAAAATTAGTCTCCTCTCTCAACCATGTCCATCAAAAAAAAAACTGTCTGAAAAAGATTTTAAAAAATAAATTAATAAATAATAATAAAAAAAGGGCAGCGGGGACCTAGACGGAGGTTGTAGCCGCGGCTGCTGCGCCTGTTCTGCTGAAAGAGTCGCAGCTTGTCCAGCTCCAGCTCCAGCTCCAGTTCCAGCTCCAGCTCCAGCTCCAGCTCCAGCTCCAGCTCTCTCTGTTCTCCTCTGGTATGAGGTCCTCCTTCCTACAGCTCTATAAGGATTACTTGAAGCATCAAGAGCGGCTTCCTTCCCCGCTCTGGGTGTTTATAATGGTCCAACGCTGTAAAATAACGGGATTCCCTCAGTGTTTCCTCCTGTTTGTGCGCCTTTGCCATGGAAACCTGGAGCCGCTCCATGTCGGAGACTCAGGGCTTTCCTGCAAAGCCCCACACTCAGGAATCCATGACGTCTCCGGCTCCTGCGCCAAGGCATTTCTGCGGCTTCTCTCAGACAGTAGCACACAAGAACCTCATTGTGGGGATGAAGGAATGACTGAGAGAGAGAGGGAGAGAGAGAGAGAGAGACAGTAATGAAGTCTGATGACAGGACACTCTACAGTACACGAACCGGACCGAACCAAGCCCAGTCCACTTCTAATTTGAGAGAAAGACCAGACAGTTGTAAAATGTTTATTTGGAGTGAGTTCACAACAGCTTTCAAACATGGAAATAAAGGAAACAGCGTTGTTTCCATCGAGGGAAGAAGCGACAGCACATGTTCATGTCCTAATGGAAATTCGCAGTATCTTCGTGTACCGAGTTAAGAGGCTGTAGACCGACCCCAGGATGGTCACATGGAAAGTTTTTTAGTACTGTAGTTAAAGTAAAAACGTGTATTTTGGACTAATCCACACTCGTAGGACTCGTAAGAGTCTCCCGTGCTGTTCTACGGTTTAGTACTTCATTAGCTGTTTATCGTGCTGTGGTTTTCTGTGTCAGCACTTGAAAGGTACTAGAGGTCACCGAGACTTTCACCAGAACACATGGCTTTCACTATGATGTACGATTGCAGTTCCTGCATTGGCCTCTAGGGTCTTACAACAACCCAACAACCATCATGTGATCCTACAGCCCAGTGATCACCCTCTGGTGGATCCCACATACTGACTCTTATTTTACTTCATATGCAGTCAAATACAACACATACTACAGTATACAGTACTCCAGATGTACTCAATACCTTATACTGAACGAGTGTAAATACATGTTGTCGGTTAACCAGTCATAATGGACAGGTTCTGATGTGTAACCGTACGTGTGTGTTTGAGTTCAGGAAGTCGTCCACACAGCCTGCTGTCCAAAAACAGAGTTTGAAAACGGCACCAGGAGAATAACCTGTGATGTTGACAACATACTCTCCAGGAACGGAAGCTGTAGAATAGTCAGCTGGAGAAGCCAAAGTACACTTTCAGTACTTTGAATTACTTCCTGAGCTGGTGAGATGTACTCTGTACTGAATATATCCCAACAAAGACTGTGGAAAGTATTCTCTGAGTTTAGAAAGAGTAATGACATCGACGTTAAGAATAAAATATCATATATTTTATCTTACATACTAATAAATTATATATATATAAATATGTACTTGTATTATAGCTCACAGATCCTTAAACAACCGGGATCAAACCAGCAAACTGTCATCTTGCTGTAAGGCAATAGCACCAACCACTGCTCCACTGTCTTGACATGTTTGTTACTGCAGATCCAATGTTAGATCAAACTGAAATGATTATTGATCTTTAAGAATACAAATCAAACTGAACGACAAACAAATCCACACCTTCTGTCACGTACTTCTATAATATCTGGTCTCTCCTACAGCCCAGCCCAGTGTTATGGGTCGTCCCTGTTAACTGCCTCGCTCAGCTTTATCCACGGGGGCTGTTTTTGTTACTGCAGCGTCTGCAGAAGTCCGTCTGAAGATTCTCCACAGACCCTGCTGCCAGCTCCACAGTATTATCTAACGTCTGAGTGAGCTCATGGGAGAACATCCCCACACGGTCAAGGTCCTGGTTCCAGCATCCACCACAGACTGGATGTTAGCATGGCTTTTTCACATACAGTAGGTTCATTATCACACTTTTCTTCACCCAGGTTCTGACTCAACAGACTCTGTTGAAATTGTGTTATTGACTGGTTGACCCTCTATTGATGACATAGAGGGTCAACCAGTCAATAACACTATTACTAATTCATCTACCACCATGATTTATGGTCTGTTGACTTAGTGACCACTGAGAAGACCTGAAACTAGCGGTGAAGACTCCGCACACCTACAAAAATTCTTCACTGACTCAAATAACCAAGTTACAAGTGGTGTTTTGGGGGACAGTCGTGAAAGAGACATTCCTTTTCTTAGGCCAATTTTGTATCATTTCCAAAACAAGACTTCGTCGACATTGAAACATGTCCACAAAGATAAATTACAAAAATAAAATGCTCTAGAAACTTAGATACAACTTGGATTAGTGGGCTTCACTTTTGAAACTTCCTGTCTTTTAATCAGCAAATGCTCTGAATTCTTTATGTGCCTCAGCCAAAAACAAACCAAACAAACATGTGTTTGTACAGATGTGATCAGGTCATTTCCAGATAATTCTAAAGAATTCATGAAATTAGTCACTAACCCACAGAAAGGACACACTTCCCACACTTCCACCTCAGTTTAACAGCCATGGCTGAGCACACACGGTCCAGCTCCAGCGACACCAGCGAGATCAGGGACAAGCCAACGTCTGCAGTAGAACATAGAATGTGTGTGTACTGAAGCCTCTGCAGTGAATCAGTCCTGGCACAG
>NC_024316.1:15038580-15040285 GCF_000523025.1 Cynoglossus semilaevis | reverse complement strand
AGAAACGGATTAGTCTGACTGTGGACTGTTTGGTGAAGAAGGTGAAAGTAGTGAGTGTGAGCGGCGGTGGACACAGGCCACGTGTTGGAGGTCACCATCCAGCAGATGCTAATTCCTCCGCTGTTACGGAACAAATACGCAACCGTCAAATTATGAATGAACGAACGACTGTGGCACACACTTGGGAAGGGAAAACTGCCTCTGTCCAGACATCCCAGTTTGTACTTCCGTTTTTTTTTCCCCCCTCAGAGAAACCCACTTTTTCCAAGTTCATGCAGGATTTTCCATCACTGTTAAACAGCTTTTTGAGTCGTCTGGATTAGAGCGTTGCCCAGTTTGAGTTTCCCAAGTGTAATGTTTGTGATTGGATTTAAAACTGAGCAGTGGAACTCTGATATGGAAACGGTAAATGATGTGGTGTTTCATGGAAAGTTTTTCAGGGAGGTTGTCGGGGCAGGAGGAAGCGTGGACTTTTGAGACTGATGCTCTGATGTCCTTTGATCCGCTCTCAGGTCTGAGACAGGTTTGGTTTATTTTGCTTACTTTCTACCACTTTTATTTCATTTGGAGTCACAGTTGAAGCATAAGCCTTAGGAAAATATTAGTTCTCACTTTAGTTAAGTGTTTTTTGATGTTAGAACTCTTACTTTGAGCTTTTCCTTTTCAAGATCCTCACAGAAGGGCAGTGGTTCTCAAAGTGGGGGGTGTAGAAATAATACAAGCTGGGCAGAGCAAGGCAAATACATTTCAGTGTTTTCTTTAATATAATTTACAATACAATATAAAACCGTTTTTTATTTATATAAATTCTATTATTTTTATTTTATTTATTAATTTAAAAGATCCAGAATAATCCATACAGACCTTGAATCCAAAGACCATAATTTTGTAAATATAAATATTCTGAACCCAGTAGTTACACTTGGTTTTCTGTTTGAGAAACACATTGAAACTCTTTTACTAAACATTAGCAGGAGACTAGCAACAAACCACAAAAGTCACCTCGCGACTTGGCAGCTGTATAGATCGCTGCATCATCTGCATAGAGGTGTTAACTAGCTGATGACAGACAAACAAACCTCTCACAAACATCACCTTAATACGGTGACCCCATTTACTCCTGGTCACTACCAAAGGAAACCTTAACATCTCCAACTCTGCCACCTACAGTCTAACCTTTTTTTTTTTTTCAATTTCGACTACATTTAATTTTTCCTTTGGTTCGTACAATAAACTTTTATACTCTTTTACTGGAAAATTACTTCAGGAAAAACTTTTTTTTCTCTGCTGCTGACCACAAAAACTGACCACAGCCATTGTGTGCCATTGAATTACATTGAATACACAGTAATGTAAACATGTCTGGGCAGTAACACGCTTCACTGTTGACACAGGAGTGATTGGAATAAAGTCAGCTGTATTTGTGCGACTGGAGAACTCACAGTTCATTTGCCTTTTAATGAGGTTAAATTGGGTTGTGTTTCATAATTGCCAATAATTGTTAGACAAGCACAGCTGTGACGGCTGAGTCCACCACTCCGACAGGTTTCACTTTGCCTAACGCTGGCATTGTGCTCCGAGGAATCTTATTTCCTTCCTTCCAAGTCGAGATCCCTGGAAAACATTTCGCTTCTTTTTCCAAATTGTTTCAATGAACTAATATGTTCCATCAACATGGAAACCATACATCTCAGCCTGGACAGAC
>NC_024316.1:15015158-15038572 GCF_000523025.1 Cynoglossus semilaevis | reverse complement strand
CCCCATCCCCCATCCCCTTTATGTAATACAAATCTGATCAATACTCAAATGTTTGTAGAAAGAATGTTAAGTGCCTGGAGTCCAGTGGAAAAGTGGTGGACTACCTCATGGATTTTTCCTTATTCAGCTCAGCCCTACGGAATCCCAAAAAACAATACCCCCTATTTAATTCCATTTCAGAATATTAAAAAAAACAAAACAGTTCACCATCACTATACGGAAGCCAAAAACAGATCAGATAAAATGTCACATTAATAAAAAACCCTCTTTGGACCAGATTAGAAACATATTTAATCCTAACAGCCGTGGTGTTTGGTTGCTGTTGGAGGCATTAACTGATGTTATTGGCGATCACAGGGAGAGGCAGGGAGACACATCTGCAGTCTGTCTTTTAAACAGATCTGGGTGTTGAGAAAAAAAAAAAATCAAAGCATTCCAGGCCCAGAGCTATATATGGCTCCAGAGGAGGGTGTGTGTTCGTGCTTTGCGTTGTTTCAGTGTGAAGTCCATCACTGTCAAACTACTTCAGGAGTAACAAAAAAAACAAAAAACGGTGTAAAAAAATAAATAGCTTAGCGTGCTAATCATTGCCAAGCTGACCAGACCAACAATATATTTACAAAATAATTTAAAAAATTGTATTTAAATTGTATTTTAGTGTATTCATTTTTAATATAGATTAATTATTAGTCCACTTTGTGACATTGTTAGACTTGAATATGTCCTGTATTCACCGCTTAGGACCTGCTAACCCGAGTCCAAGTGTCCTGTATTCACTGCTTAGGACCTGCTAACCCGAGTCCAAGTGCGTAAAGCTGTTAGCTAGCGGCTAGTGGTTTAGTCTTCTTTGACTCAAGCTACTATGTAAGTCAGGTTTCAGTCAGACTGACTCAATCATTCAGCTTTCTACAATCACAAGAACCCAACCTTTTCACCCACTGTACCTTTAATGCTCTGTAGAGTTGATTAGCCAATCACACGTGCTGCTGAAGCGAAAGAGTTTCTTCCAAGAACTCCTGGAAAGGCCTTGTTGATGTGGTCGTGGCCTTGGCCTCAAGGTTGGACATGGATCCCACATGGTTCCCTGCCACCATCTGGATGAACTGCTCCAGTCAAGAGCCTGAGACAGTTTGCGGTGCGTTCTGTAGCATATTCATGGCAGCCTCTCTCCCTCTGCTTCTTCCACTGGGAGCAGCGAGTAAGATGTTTCCAAGCTGGAAAACAAATTCCTGTCTTTAAGTGCCAAAGATAAAAATCACTGACCTTGTGACAATTAGCCAGAATATCCTATGCAACAGCCAACTGCAACCTTTAAAATATTGAGAAATGTAAAAAAGAAGTTTTCTATCTCCATCAGGACGGTGGATTTGGCTGTGAACCAGCGGTGCTGTAGTGCAACGGGAGGAGAAAGGCCACAAATGTGAAGGTTACGCGGCAGCTTTGTTTATTTTGGAGTGGAATTTCAATTTTCTTGGAACGACTCGACGAAAGTGGTTTCTTTTAATGGCATAACTTGTGCATGTAGGCAATGGAACAGGAGGGAACGCTTTTGGATGTAACCTTAAAAGTGTTGTATATACAGAACTGAGATACTGCACATACAAGTTTACATTTGATATTATTGTACAACTAACACTCTTGTGTCTCTGCATCACCACCTACTAAATATGACCTGGATATTTAACTACTGGTGTGAGATCAATGTTAGCTACCTTTCATATTTCATGCTAAAGATTCATTTAAAGCTAAATGCAGCGACTCCTGGTGTCTGTTTTTCACCATAGCCGATGTCTGAGACTGAGATTGTGTTAAAACCTGCGTGAGTGTGAAGACAGTGAACACACACACACACAGGAGCACCTTCAGGCATTAGGGACTCCCTCCACTGGTCAGACTCTGCCAAACATCTTGTCCACACCTACGATATGTCCTGTGTAACATGGGTCTTTAGAAAAGCCTGTGGAGTGAAGCACAAGTCAGAGAAACAGAACAGTTCACACACATGACCTCTGGATGTTGGTCTCAGTCCAAAAAACATATGAAGTTTGTGGAGAGACTTTGAGAAAAGTCAAAATAAAACAGTCTAATTCACTGCAAACCAAACTTAGTCTCTGGGCCACATTAGAATTTTAGATTTTGCTGTAGTGGGTCATATAGGTTTTCTGAATTTACAATAAGCTGCTCAACTTTGGTGACTTTCAATAACACACACACTGATCAATTTCGTATTCACTGAACCAGAGTGGTGTTTAGGAACGAAGCAGAAAAGCTAAATGTTAATATTGGTTCTATCTACTGGAATTAATAATTTAACCAGAAATGCTAAATGTTAATATTGGTTCTATCTACAAAAGGTCTGTGTTGGAGAAAAGGTTTGGGAAACCATGACCATGACAACAGGTGTGAAGGTGAGTTTGAATGATGTGTCTGTGATGGACTGGTCAACTGTCCAGGCTGTACAGTACCTCACCCTCCCCTGGTGATTGGCTCCAGTTCCGTCAGTGACCCTGAAAAAGATAAAGTGATAGATGATGATGATGATGATGATGATGAATAAAAGAACAACTAGACTGATAATAAAATAAAAACAAACATTCAAATAAGACCGAAAAGTACCTTAATTGATAATAAAAATGATTTACTGGATGAACAATGTCTTCGTGCTGATGTCAAAATAAAAGACACATTTTTATTTTAAGGCATTTTATAATTCTTGAGCAAATGTTTTACAGTTAAGGCTCCCCAAAATTGAAACCTGCAACCCACCGGTCCAAAAACAGTGCTTCAATTTCTTTTTACATGACACTTCTTATACAAACATAAAACAAACACAGCTGCAGTAAAAGATAACACGAGATTTATTATTTCATCCACACAACAATTCTCCCTTTTCTTTAAGTGCATCAACACATTAAATAAAATTGGTAAATAAATTAAAAAAGAAAAAAGGTTATTTACAAGCAACCGCAATATTTCAGCATTTTAGCAGAGTTAGGATTCAGTCTTTAAAAAACAATGTGCAAACCACCTTTTACTGAGCTTCTTTTGTTTTTGGAATGACATGTTTAGAGAAACTTATGGCACATCCTACATCCATGATTCTTACCTGTCGGATTTTCCCAGATTCAACCTTTATTTGGAATAAAGTTAAAGTTAAAGTGGTCAGGTGATTACTGAAGTTCATGAAAATAAAGACGTGGCACGGCAACGTTAAGTTCTAAACTGCATCGAATATTAGCAAGTATGTATGGTATACAATTATACATATGTGTACATATACACACACACATTGGCAAATTTTTGGTATCTGAGAATAAGCCGCGTCTTTATGTCCATGAAATACATTAAGTTCCGTTACATAATTTAAAGTCTTTTCACCAATGGCAACTTTAGTAAAAACGAAATGAAGATATTGTTGTTGTTTTTTTTCCTGATAATGCATTAAATTGCTTATCAGACATATTTACACCACTGTGTAGAGGGACAACACTGTACAGGGGTTGTTTTTTTTTTTTTTTTTTTTTCAATGATGACTTCAGGTCACTGCTGCTGCGAGTCATCATGCACCGCTGAAGCCTGGTTGACGCAGGGCCTGCCCGGCCGGCCACATGAGGGGCTGCACATTCCTGCGTGGACGCAAGAATCCGTGCAGCCGCCGGGAGCCCTGGAGGGAGGCCGGCCCGTAAATAACCAGCGCACTCCTTTCTGGCTGTGTTAACCTCCTTCCACAAACACAAACAACTGCGGGCCTGTACGACGACACAAGGACAGATTTAACATCAGACACCGCAGGTCACTCCAAAATAACCGGCCGCGCCGCCTCCGCCTCGTACGGCTGTAGCATCGGTGTGACGCATAAACAAACACACAGAATTGTGTGTTTTAATGCAAAAGTCTAGCCAGTGAACCTGTTTTTTTTTTTTAATCCTTGAGCTTCAATTGGAAGTCAGAGTTTAAGGAGAAAGTGAATCAGGCCCTGAGTGAGTCGCTGTGTCACTTTCAGAGTCTAATAATAACAACAGACTTGGCCGTTTAAGACTAACTACAGATGAGGGGAAATTATTCTTCAGCTCACAATACTGAGTAAGAAAACTGCTAACGTTTCCAGTTCTTCCCTCAGGTGAATTTCTTTTTTTTCCTAAATTTAATTTCACTTTAATTTTCACTTTTGCATCGTCCCCTTTATCATATTCACTTTTCTTTTATATATTTTTTTCATGTGCACCAGTGTTAATTTTGACAAGCAGTTTAATTTAGTCATAAGCTTTTGAGTTGCAACTTTTTATTTTTGCCCACTAAATGTAATTTTGATTCATTCGGAATAAATAAAATAAAACTTGTATTATAACATTTTCTTAACTAAAGAGTATGAATACGCATTAGGGAACTGCATTTACGGCGTTACGACAGGTTTTATGTTTATATATACATGTATATTGAGAAATACAAATAAACAAAGCTGTGTTTTGTTTTTTTACTGGACATGTTTTGATCCCGCTGCGTCACAAATTGACCAAATTATTCCCCATTACGTCAGGTTTTATGTTTATATACACATGTATATTGAGAAATATAATATTGAGTTTTGATCCCGCTGCGTCACAAATAGACCAAATTATTCCCACTTCAGGCTTTTCTTCTGATTATTCCTGACAGACGTTCGCTACGTTTTACTTCCGTCAACGTAGCCGCTTCAGGCTTTTCTTCTGATTATTCTATTTCCTGACAGACGTTTGCTACGTTTTACTTCCGTCAACGTAGCCCTGATTGGCTCTCGTCCTCGTCCTCATTTGTTTCTGCCTGGTTACATGGTGAATTTAACTCTGATTGGACTTCGTTCATGTCAAATTCCCTTTTCCCCGTATTGTCAATTATTTCCTTTCGTGTTGTTTTTCTCGTCATATAAAAGTATTAGTCGACGAAATTAACACTGGCGTGCACTGAGAGTTTGTTAATAATGAAAATAAGTTGTTAGTTTTGCCTCACACACACATACTAAGGGACGAACACTTGCTTGTCAACAGAAGCTTTTTTTTTCTTTTTTCCTGTAAGTAAATGACTTGTCTTTGACCAAAGTCTCTGTCCTTCCTGTAAGTAAACGACTTGTCTTTGACCAAAGTCTCTGTCCATCTTTACAAAGAAAACGGAGGGGCTGAATCCATGTTCTGATTCCCAGTAAAGCTGACTCTGCTGTGGTCCCACACAGACCGGGTCCAGGCTCCAGGCTCCAGGCTCCTCTGGGGGATTATGTGGTCAGCTTGGAGTAGCTGGGCGGTGAGAAGCGTCTCCTCAGGTACTTGAGGATGTAGAGAGGCAGACAGCTCACCAGCGTGATGGCCGTCACCTTCCACAGGAACGACAGCGTGGTGATGAAGTACACATCTGACACGGACACACAGGCAGACGGGGGGGGGGATTGAGAAACACACACACACACACATACACACACACACTTCAATCAGACCATTGAAACCAGGAGTTGCAGGACTACAGTCCAGTTCTTCACAACAATTTCTGGAACTTCAGTGACCAATGCTGCAACTATTGATTATTTTTATAGTGGATTAATCAAATGATGAGTTTTTCCACGAGTCGACTAGACTCCAGGTTCACTAAATGCTGACAAATATGGAAACTATTGGTTTATCATAGACCTCAAAATTACGACATCCTGCAAGGATTTTTTTCTCTCATCCAAACCAAAAAAAAAAAAAAAAAATCAGACCATTTTCACTTTTAAGAAGCTGAAATCGCAAAATATTATTTTAGAAAAACTGATTTAAACCCAGGCACTGGGATTTTTGACAGCCTGGCAGTGAACTGATCATCTGTAGCTGTTTTTTTTTTTTATTACAAACTACATACTGAACATGACTTTTCCTAGCAACTAACTGTAAACCTTCACAGATACTGGATAAAATGCTGATGCTTTCACACAGCTCTGGCTGCACAGGCAAAAAAAAAAAAAAAAAAAAGAAGGTAACTGTAACACCTTCACACAAACTCCCACAGACGATGTCAGAACTGCACACGCAAGAAAAGAATAGCCTTTAAAACTATTCCCGTCTGACTTCAAGAGAGAGGAAAAGTGTCAGCGCTTCACCGCACGCCAGTCATGATCGTCAGTGGGCGAGATGGTGAGCTGGAAATGGAACTCCACGCCCCACATAAAGCTGAAAATAAAGGCTGCCCGGGCTTTTTGGTTAGAGTACTGTGCATGTCACAAGTCTCAAAATTGCACAATAGAGAATGTCTTATTTTTCAGAATACGCAAGTGTATATATATATATATAAAAAAAGAAAAACCTCAACAGCCTGGGAACAATGAGAGTGCAGTGGAGTTACACAAACTCTCTGTCCTCTGGTAGAAGTCCTTACTGTATGTTTAACCAGTGAAAAGCTGTTCACATCTAACGCTGTTGCTGGTGTGAGCGATGGATTGTACTGAACACACCTTTTCTGTGATAAACCCCTGGCACAGCAGCCTACAGGAAACTAACAAGGCTGCTGGCATTTCCTCTCTGATACTACAGTTCTCTGGAGTCTTGTTCACCACTAAATATCCAGCATACCATAAAGTATTATACACCAGAGGCTGCCTTTGAGGGAAGGAGTTTCTCAGTCAGTGCTAAATAATAATCATCATCATCATCGACGTCGTGTGAAGATCAATAATAACATCCAGACGAGAGCGACAGAGTCAGACACACGTGTTGTTTTTACTCACCAATGAAATCGTGCAGGAACACCAGGGAGGCGATGTAACAGGCCAAGCTCAGCAGCTCCCCCACAATCATCAGCCAGTGCCAGGTCTGGATGGTCAGGGCCACCATCAGCAGCTCGGTCAGGATCAGAGAGGTGAAGGAAATGGCAACAACGTGGACGAACTCTGACTCAAAGAGCAGCAGAGCCCCGTACATGATGATGCTCCCTGCAGACGACAAAACATGGTTCCACAAAAGAAAACTAACATTTAAAAAATGTCATTTCTTTATATGTCATCTGGACCCAGCGGTTACTGTTGCCAATACAATTGTATTATTGTTATTAATATCATTATTACTATCTTATTTCTGTTAGTACTTTATTATTATTGTTGTTATTGTTATCATCACTTTGATTGTGATTACAAATTAAAATTGTGTTATTCATAAAATTATTGCTATGATTATATCAGAGTTATTTTGATTATTATTGTGGTTACTGTTGTTATTACTGCAACTTTTTCCAGTCCTAATAGTTAAAGTCCCAACTCTAACTTCTGATCATCTTACCTTGATAGATACTTATCAGAACCCATATTAGAAACGTCTTCAGAGATAAAGGTCGACCCTGTTGAAAACAAAAGGAAGGGAAATAAAACGTTAACATTTACTATTATGATGGAGAGAGGGAGGGGGTAAACAAAACTATTTCTTTCCTCCTACCTTTAAAAGATCTTTGTAAAGCTCTGGATACAACATGGCGACCTCAGACTTGACATCTTTGTCCAACACCAGGGAGAAGACAGGGAACATGGTGTAGATGGTGGAGTAGCTGGAACAAATCAAATCAAAAGCTCTCAGTGGTGGAGGACGGGGGCAGGTTCAAGTTTCACACAATTTATTTGTGAAGATTAATTTCCAGATCTATCAATCACCCTCCCCCCCACCCTAACTGCACAACCCTCGCTCTTGCACACAAAGGAAATGCCACAGAAAAACAGTGAACGTTCTCTTGATCAGTAACAGAGTTTGTTCTTTACCCAATGATCAGAAAGCCCTGGTAGAGAGGGACTGAAGCAAAGTAGAACACAGAGGAGAACACCGCCTGGAAGAGAGAACATTTGTCAGCCATATGTTAGTCAGCTGACACGGCATTACAGCAGGGTAAATCACAAAAGTTGTAAAACATTTAAAAGTGACTTTTAAAAAAATAAAATAAGTATTTCTCCACCTACCCAACATTATGACCTATAAAAATCTTTAATTACTATGATCTTAGACTAAATCATCAGTGTTCTGGTTTTTTAAAAAAAAATATGATGATGAAAACATAGTTAAACCTGCTGGACGCACCTGAAATGTGTGGCTCAACATGTGGTAATGATTTAAAATTAAACACACTTTGTAATGATATATATATATATTTTGTCGAACATTTTTTTACTAACTCTCATAAGTACAAAATGTCTTATAGCCTTGTACAAACTAAAGACTTCCTTTCTGACTTCCTTTTTTCTCTGATCAATCATTCAATTAAATCCCATGTTTAATTAAACTCAGAAAATCTTCCACTGACTACAGCTCATGAGCCGTGTGTCCTCAGCACACGGAGGACGCCAGCATTGAGTTGTCAACCACTCAGCTACCGTGGGACAGCTGAGAACCCAGACAGGTCACAGCTGTGGCTGCTGTGGGAGACGTTAATCTGAGACGTGCGGAGGAGGGCATCCCCTAAAGTCCATGATGCAGTGAGTCACGGGGCCGGCCTTCCAACGCGGGGGCCGAAGGTGGACCGGGACTCTAGCATTGGACTGGGGACAGGGTTATGTGTATGTGTGGGGTACTGCAAAGGGCACTTGCGACCCACTGATGTGAGTCATCCTCCCCGTCCTACCATGACCACCTCCAAAACCTCTGGGCCTCACACCGTGCATTTACCCCTCACATTTGGATTTGTTGTGGAATATCATGCAACAAAAAAAGCTTTTTTAGACATTGTAAAATATTTGGCTATAATTTTGGCTCAGAGTTTTACTGTGGAAAACCAAAAAAAACATGTTTTTTTTAAAACTTAGATTTAAACTATGACTCACATCATCCTCAAAATAAGTAGTTGTATACTTCAGTGTAGCTTACTTGTAAACAATACACATAGATGGATGGATGGATGGATTGATGGATGGGTCAATGGATGGATGGGTCGATGGATGGATGGATGGCCTAACCTCTTACAGAGAGACTGACTGAACCAATCACCATATTTATGTACAATCCATACGCCTAATTGCACCAAGCGCTAACACTGACATGTTACCTCCAGCCCAGTAGATGGCAGTAATTTACCAGGCCACAAAAAAGCTTCACAGTTTAGTAAACAAAGATGTAATTCAAGATCGAGCTTCTCAGCAGCTAGCTTGCTAACTTAGCCTCCGTAGCTCTGTATAACAATCCACAGTGTAGCGCAGGTTTATGACTGGTTACCAGTGCATTACTAGGAGTGTATCGGTCTTGGATTTACAAGACGTTGCTTAAACTCATCTTAAAGGTTAAAGCAAAAATAACACCATATTGTATCTATACTGTACCTGCATCAAAGCAAAAAATAAGACTTGCCATATTGTATCTATACTGTACCTGCATGGTGCTGATGCACAGGCTCCTGTGGATGACAAACTGGCTGAGGGCCGCAGACCTCTTGTAACTGTTCCGACCGTGGACCATGAGGAGACGACCCAGATGTTTGAACTGAGTCACTGAGAAGTCAGCAGCCAAGGACGCCTGCTTTCCCTCCTGTACGGAACACATTTTAGAGAGAAGAGTCAACGCCTGTGACTGTGCCGACTGTGACTCAACAGGGACTGAGTACAGGGTACAACGTTTGACTGGTTAAAGTTAAGGTGAAAACTTAGAACACCAACACCGGTACTTAAAGATAATGATAATAATATGAAAATACACTGTCTTTTTATGGGTCAGTTGAAGTGATTACAGACTGACTTACTGACATGTCAGTGGAAGGACACATGGCACTGACAAAACAAAATGTATTTACTGTACCCCTCCTTTTAAAAGTGAATGAAGAGGAAGAGAAGTCATTTTAAAACAACATGAAATATTTTTTTCAGCCAACCTTGAGCTGGATTAATTTAATTAAATATGGGTTTTGGCTCCACCCCTCGACCTCACACAGGTGGGGGAATCTTCCCTCATCCTGACCTTCACCTTCACAACCCTGCCTTCAAGTCCTCGACCCAGATGTTTTGTCTAAAAAATAAAATCCATATATTCGATTAAATTTTTAAAAACTTCTGCTTTTTCCTTTCAGAAAATGATGGTTCTTCTTGACTTGACTAATACCACAACAACTGACATCCATGCGGTCAACTCTCCCAGTTTGTGGACCAATCACAGGCTCCACACTCTTAGCTGACGTGACGTAAATCTAACTCCATGAAGTGACCCAGACATGGACAGCAGGGTGGGAGTACTCAAAGCAGCGTGCTGATAAGTAACTCTGACTTTTAATTCGAGCACAAAACCCATCCTGTGGTCTTTACATCCTTTACTCAGAACAACAGACTCTCATAAAGAGGAATCATCTGTGTACACGTCCCCCTACACGTCTCTGGACGGGAGAAAGATCTCGACAGGAAAAGCAGAGTGAAAATCTGTGAGAAAGGAACATCAGTGTGAGACGAGGAGATGGACTTACTTTTCCCTCCACTCCCACGCCACAGTCGGCTTCCTGGATCATGCTGACATCGTTTCCTCCGTCCCCTAAGAGAAAACAATGGTAGTGTCAATGTTCACATCAGTGACTTAACAGTGCAACGTGCCAGTGTTGGTGAGACACTCCCTCGATTTGGTCTGATTGAGAGATTAACGCTGCAGCAGGGAGACAAATGTGTTTTAATATGACCGAACAAAGGTGAGAAATGACAGCCAGTAGAAATTTTTAGATCCTTTTTTAAAAAGTATATTAAACCCATTTTTGCCTTTCACATTTAGTAAACAATATTTCTTGTCTGACATTGTCCCTCCGCAACAGCTCCATGCCTCCTAGGGTGGGTCTTGCCCCCCAGTTTGGGATCCACTGCCATAACACAGTACAGGTCTTTGAATTTAACGTCCAACCCGTGTCGTCACCTCCCTTCGTTGCTCCACAGCACAGCTGTATTAAACTGTTGTGGGTTGAAATTGCTGATTTCTACTGATGGTTTGTTTTGTTTTTGTCTTTCTGTAGTATTTTATAATTGCTCAACGTTGGATCGCCGCCATGACGATTACATCACAGCCTTCTTCCAAAATGAGTATTAACATCCGTCCGGAGTAATCCAATCATGTGGACAGTTCTAAGTACAGGTCTGAACTCTCCAAATGCGTCACAAATGCGTCCTCAGGTCCAATCAAAAAAACCACATTTGGTGATGGTTAGCGCACGCATCTGCCAAATTCCTGGGCGTGCATGAACAAAAAACAGTCCTCAGGAATCAGTTAACGCTGCCTTCTCAGCTGACCTCTTCCAAAACAATTTAAAATGACCTAAACCTGAAGGAGGGATCAAGTTTATGGCTCTGTTTGTCCAGGATGATGACACTGGATTATAAAGGACGCATAACTTCTAACCATTGGCGTCCCTCCTGGTAGGTTTCCTGTGTCACAAACTTATATGATCAAAAATGACAATGACAAACAATGGATGCATTAAAATGTCAGATGGTTAAACACAACGTTGACAAAACAATAAGTTCAATTTTGAGTCAATGAACTCACCGTTCCTAAAAAAAGTAGGAGTAGGAAGTGATAAAAATATAATTGCAATCATTAAAGTAATTATGGAGTATATCGTTCTAGTAGTATATGTGATATACACTGTATGTAGTACAGGAAAAACAATCACTCCTAACATCCTGTGAACCATCTTTGTAACTGGCAAATGGACATTAGAAGCATTACTGCCACCTACTGGGCTGTGTGTGTATCAGGGTGTGTGCAGCTAACATAAATTCTATTGCATTACTGTGTCTGTAATTCTTTTAATAAACGAGATAAAGTTGAAGTCTCAGCCCTAAATCAGCAGAACCGTTTTGACAGTTGATTTTTTTTTTTTTTTTTACTCACCCACAGCACAGGTGAGTTTGCCTGTGCGCTCTTGCAGCAGCCGAACTATTTGTGCTTTCTGAGTGGGGGTGCAGCGGCAACAGACCACAGCGGGACACTGACAGGCAAGTTCCATAAATTCATACTCATAGTACTTCAGACAAACCTGCAAAAAAAGAGAGAAAAAGTGTGTAAATTAGGGCACAATCTATGACTAATCTCAGCTTAATCTACAGTTGGTCCCCAGCTGCTGTTTAGAGAATGAGTAACCACAGATACCACTTCCACAGATTCTCCACTAACAGCATTTATCAGACACCACACAGACACAGCGTCTGACTTTTATATGGAGAGTGGAGTCAGTGGTTGGAAAGTGAGAGAGGGAACCCAAATACCCTGACAAGACTTTACCTCCAGCGAGTCCCCAGATATCACCAGAGCACAGTCGTGTTTTCTCCTGAAGGCGTTGAGCTCCAGGTGAGCCTCGCCTCGCGTCGTCACCTACGATAACGGGAAGAAAAAACAGAACACATTCACCACGACACACATGTCAAAACTCAAAGGTAAAGAAACAGTGATGACAGTGGTCACATACCAAGACACACATGTCAAAACTCAAAGGTGAAGAAACAGTGATGACAGTGGTCACATAACATAATTCATTGTGAAAAAGAATATAAGGCCCATTCTTGTCTGCTGCCCTTCTATGAGACTCTCAAAGTTATTTTGGTCCAAAGAGGCTAGTGAGCAACGTGTGGCTCAGGAACCACAGGTTGAGGAACACTGATTTAAAATGAAATGAAAAAAGTAGAGAAAAGGCTTTGATATTTTAATAAATAAAGATTAAAAGCCTTTTTACGTTTCCCATTCTAAATACAGAACATTAAATGTAGTGTCTCGTGATCAAGTGGAGCTGCTGTCTGAAACAAAAGAGGAAAAGTGAAAAAAAAAGGAAACTAAGTTCAAATCTAGATTTAGAAAATGTCTTCAAATATGTAACACTTTCAACCCCTGGTGTAAATCTGTCAACGGGAGTTATGCTCTGGTATGAATATCCTTCAGCTGCTGACTATTCATACGTCAATCCATTTCAGGCCATTGGTGGCGATCAGGAAACCAATCCAGATGTATGTGTTGCAGGCCTAGTCAGCACTCCCTCATGTCTTCAGGGACTGAGGTTTTCAAGCACTGCCAGCCATTGTTATTCCCTTCCAGTAACCACAGTTGTGCGCAAGTTGCAACCTTCCTATACGGCACTCGCTCCCTCGGCTCTGGCACGGTTCCAGAGAGGAAGGCAGAGGGGACTATCAAAGCAATAACACAGCCTGAAAGCTGAAAAACAAATTAGGAAGTGAGCCCGCTGCATGTTCCCTGTGGGAGTGTTTCAGCTGGTTTCTCCGCTCTGGCCAAGCGACGGCCTGTTTGTTCCCTCTGACAGAGGCCTGGATGCTTTCACTGGTGGGAGGTGATTTATTCAGCTGTGGATGCTGCTGACTGGGGCTGCATGTGTAGTTGTGTGGAGCTGAGTGACCACAAACAAATAGGCCTTGGGTACAGACAGGATGCGTGGCCCAAGGGTTGCCACTGTCAATGCTACAGTAAACTGGTACAAAAAAACTAAAAATGCTACAGAAACAACAGATATGTTTTCCACTCACAGGTCTAAAGATATGGATGTCCTGGTTTCTGGTGATCAGATGAGCGTTCTTCGCTGTGCACGTGGCCGTTTCCAGCTTGTCACCTGTCAGCATCCACACCTGCACAGACAAACCAGCTATAACAACAATGCATACAAACTCTACTTGATTGGCTACAACACTGCTGGTACATACAACACAGTTAATGTTAGCTACGACAGTCCTGGTACTGACACCAGAGCTAATGTTAGCTATGACAGTCCTGGTACAGACACCAGAGCTAATGTTAGCTACGACAGTCCTGAAACTGTTTAATTTTTTACTCTGCATCTCATTCATCAATACTACACAGAGGTGGAAATTCCACTAAAAACGGCCAAATCTACTTGCACAGCAAGACACCACAGATGTAGGAATTTTGTATTTCATCTGCAAAGTCACTCTAAATAAATAAATTGAAACTGAAATATTTTTATTCATTTTCGTTGCTAATGCCGTTTCTATGTTTTTTTTTGTTTTTGTTTTTGTTTTTTTATTTGTGGCTCCTGTGAGCTCCGGGCCCATCTGTTGTTGCTCTACAGACCTTAATGCCTGCATTGCGCAGTATCTCCAGGGTGGGCCTGACATCAGCCTGGAGCTGGTCTTCCACACCAGTCAGACACAGCAGTTCCATCTCCATCTCCAGACTCTCAATCACAGTGGCCACCTTCAGAGAGCGGTCGTGGACACTCAGCTTGGCCTGGACGTACCGCGCCTGGGGGAGTGGGAGGAATTTACAGTGGAGGAAGATGAAATGATTATGAAAAAAGCAGAAGATGGAAATATCTACACAGGTAAGAGTCGTGGAAGAGGAACGACACAGGAAGTAAATTCGATTAATTGCACTGCCTTCTGCAAACCAAATAATCTGCTTAAAAAAAAACTGGCGACGCCAAAAAACGACATTATGTCTCGTTGCTTCACTATGGATACCAGATCATTGAGCCTGTAAGAACATATGATTATGTAAAGACAGAAGGTGGTTAGCAGATTTGTAAAAGCATTTTTTTAGTGATGATGAAAGGAAAATACAGCAGTGAGACCTGCTGTGATGTACGGTTAAGAAACAGTGGATCTGTCCAGTAGACAAAAGGCTGAGCTGGAAAGAGCTCATGAAAGAGGACATGGAGATGGTTGGTGTTAAAGCAGAAGAGACAAAAGAGAGGGGTGAGATGGAGGCAGGTGATTTGCTGTGGTAACCCTTGAAGGGAAGAGCCGAAACAAGAAGAAGAAGAAGAAAAAGATTTGAAAAATGATTCTTAAGTCACAACATTTTCACGACTGTCTTTAAACTCTGACTGTAGAGCAGTCTCAATTATTTTCTGTCATGTCCCCCCCCCCCCCCCCCGCGGGCGCCCATGTTTTTTCACACCCCCCCAACCCACAACCCTGCGAATTGAAATACCATTGAGAACCGTTAACATGTTTATTTTTTATCTGTACAAACCACTGTATGAGTTGCTGCCACCTAGTGACTGGAGGCTTGTTATCATTCAAGCATTACAGCAGTGGTGACACTGATGTCCAGCGTGACATATTCCATTGGAAGCCCCTCATGCACCCCCTGGCACCTCACCTCACCTCACCTCACCGTGCCCGCCCCACTATTTGAGAAGTAATGTAGAGTAAACACCTCACACCTGACCATAACCAAACCAATCCTAACCAGACCTACAGAGAGGTGTGGAGGAGAAGGAGGAGGATATAAAACATACACTACAACTTCCAGCATCAGAGTTTGAGCAGAAGGTTAAAAATAAGACTTAAAAAAAAAAAACAGACATGTTTTCCTCGGAGGGTCACCATGGTTAAAAGAGACACAAACACACCTCCATCATCAGCTCACTGCTCGTCGCGTCCCAGCTGCGGGGCAATTTTTTAAATAAGATAAAGCAAAAATAATCTGCGCATGACTCATACAGGAAGAAAAACTATGTGTGTGTGACTCAGCTGGTGACTCACTGCTGCCCACCCACTCCGCTCTCACAATAATGCACTTCAGTACGGGGCCTGGGGATGAAGACTGCAGGGGAGGTGGCCCTGCCTTCCCTGAACAATGAGTGGGAATGGTGTGTGGGTGGGTGTGTGCTGGGTTGGGTGTATGGACAAGAAGTTGAGGGTGAAGGGCGGGTGGGGCGGGGGGTCAGAGGTCAGTCTAATTACCCCAGAGGACACTTCTGACATTTGAAAATACCAAACATGGACATGAGTCAGTTTGATGTGAAACAGATTCATCAGATTTCAGAGGTTTATGTTCTATAATGAAATGAAAAAGAAAAAGTGAGGCATAACAACGCCCCCCCAGACTCACACAAGACCACCCTTTATTATTGTACCATAGAAACGAGCCAGGGTCGCTCACAGGTCTCAGATCAGTGAGTTCAGACTCTCCAGGCCACTTACCTCAAAATCCAGATATTGCTCCTCCGTCAGTGACTTCTTAGAGACCACCAGGACCCTCAGACCTTCTCTGGCCATGTTTCCACACTAGGAGAAAAAAACAAACAAACATCTGGAGTCAGTAGGTGACATTGAAGATAAGTCTGCGAGTTGTTCATAACAGCAGTGAAATCCCATTGACTGTAGAGCGATGTGAGAAGAAGGACAGACGTCTACCTCCTCCTCCAGCCAATCGTTGTACTGGACGATGCCCGCCATGACCACATCAGCACCTTTCATGTAGAAGGTGATCTCCCCTGTTGATTCATCCTATAAAAAAACAAAAAAACCCAAACATAATGTTTTTCTTGTTTACACAGTTTATCACTCCCATCCCCTTACCTCAATTAAACTCTTTGAAAACTTTGTAAAATATTTTTTACAGATATGTATTACCTAAAAATGCACAAAAGCTTTTTTTTAGCTTTTTAAATAAAGTTTGAGGAATCCCTGTTTTTTTTTTCTCATCCTGCAACCAAAAGGCAAAAATAATTATCAGGCCAGAAACTCCTAATAAATAAGTATTTTTAAAGTGGAAATGACTTTAGTTTTGTTGTTGTTTTTTTTTATGTTAAAGTCTGATACAACAATAAAATAACAACCGTAATAACCGGTGGTAACTGCAGCTCCAGCACTCACTCGGACTATGATGCCCATCCTCTTGCTCTCGTAGGTAAAGGGAAATATCTGAAGGATTGTGAAGTTCAGAATTTGGCCAGTAGGGGTCCGTAGTTGCATGGATGACTGGTCTCTTCCCACGAGTGTAAGGCCAACACTCTCAGTCCACTGCACCAGCGACACCTATCGGCAACACAATGTAACAACAAGGATAGTAATGGGATCATCTCTGAATATTTGAGAGAAAACGTTAAACAATGACAGCATTATTGACCAAGAAGCTGAAAAGTAAAAATTAATTATCTCCAGCAACATAAGGTTAGAGAGTAAATTTAACTTTAAGTTCAATTAATGTGAATAATTATTTAGAATCAGAAATGAATGATTCTCAGTGAGTAGATACATTTGCAAGTACTTTATTTTTAATAAGTTTTAACCTGGATAAATGACCATCACTACCACACTTAGAGAGTCAAATTAGCCTTGTGTCAAACAAAATGTTTTTATGACCAAAACGAAGCCGACTTCTGCAGAGATAGAGTTCAGCACTAAAATCTTATGAGGTGTTAAACTTATGGACAAACGGGTGTTCTTTATTGATAAGTGCAGCGCCACCCAGTGGGTTTAGTGAGACCCTAAGCTGTTTATATTCTGCCATCGCTGCTTCATGTACACAGCAGAAACCCCCTGTTGGCCGTGATCGATAACTCTCGCATTTTCAGCACTAAAAGCTATTGACTGATAAGGTAAGACGTCCAGTTCTAAACTCAAAGGATTTTTCATAAGTTCTCCTCCATTTTGAAGGTCAAAAGCAACAGACATCCATTAGTGCAATGAATGTTATAACATTCTCCAGTGCTGAGAAAGGAACAACCTCCACAAGTCCAGGAGTCAGATCACATTTCTGACCCATCGTTCATGTTCTGACTGAGCTAATAGCTGAGCCTGCCACGTTAGCTTTGCCCCAAAACCACAAACGACACACGCTTCATGAAAAGGACTTATCTCGGAAATACACGTCCACGCAGTCTAATGATGCCCCGCTGGGAGAACATGAACGTCAGAGCCAGTGCAGCTACCGTAATCTTTGTCATCCAGGTTGGGAAATGTGAATATTGTGCTTAGTCACCGTCTACGAATAATGACTGGGGCTCTGGTGGCAGTGGATACGCAACTGCACTGAATAATACTACAATCATTTCGCTTGACTCAGAACCAACACACAGCTGACTGTGGTTTTCATAAAAGGAGATGATTTTTCTTCTTTTGAGTCACACACAAGCCCAATTTACCGAAAGGTTGCTGCTTTTTAAATGTTGGAAAAGTAATTTATCGAGAGAAAAAAGGACAAAGAACAGAGTTCACTGACGAAGCTGCAACACGGCTGGGAAAGAAGTCGAGTTAATCAGTGGGTCAGGTCACCGTTCTATTTAAATGACACTTTTTAAATCATTTATGAACTGAAGAAAAGAATCTCTTGAGATGATTGTGCAAGTGGATTTTTTTGTGCTTTCTCTCTGTGAAAAAGACATTGAGCTGTTCAACAGTCCATCATGGCTGAAGTTTGATTTTTCCTTGTGTCAGACTTTTTTTTTTTATCCAGTCACAGACCTGGACTGCAGGACGGTCGGTCGAGCACAAACAAACTGCGCCTAAACAACAGCCATGCTTCTGTGATATTTTTTAGTGCTCATATGCAGATCGGCTATCCCAGTGATTCTAAAACAATGGTGCAGGTTCTACAGATGGTACATGGGGTCCCTTCTTGTACTTGTGTGAATCCAAGGGACTTCACCTAATCTAACAAAGTCCCTCGTTTCATTAATGCAGCAAATAGTCTGAAATGTCATTGTATTTTAGTTCTTCTGAAATAGGTTGTGGCCCAGAGAGCCTGACAGACCGAGTCAACAACAAGTTGGTCCGGATTTTTTTTTTATATTTTAGTGACATTTGCTCAGTGGTTTCTAACAGTAGTCACGTTTATCTGAGGTTTCCACCAAGGGCACAGATATTTAATCCAAAACCACATTTTCACTGTCACTGACCGCAGACAGTGATGAAGTAAAATCATAATCTTTCTTTGATCTACTTGAACTTTTTTAACTGTAAAACAATTTAAATGAGGCAGAAAACTGAATGTTGCCTGTGGTAGGAACCATGTACGCAACAGTCACTGACATTGTGTCAGTACTTCTCAAATACAAAAAGCAGATCAATATTAAGTCCAATGTGAAGACACGTTCTACTTACAGAGAAAGACAATTTTGAAATGACACCAAAAAGGGAAGTTCAAATGGTCGGTATGTGCAACAGGCTGGTTTGGCACATGAAGGAAATCCGTATTTACAACACAGGAACCTGATGGAGTTTGAAATCCACAGCCTGGTTCCTGTGGTTCAAAGTATTTACACTGATCAAGGACATCAGTCTATAGAACAGTGCAGATTGAAATGAAAAGTGCTCTGTGTTTAGATCCTGTCAGACGTCTGTCCGACCTCGTGATAATGAGAGATCTATCAAAAAACAAACATTCTAAACCAGAAGAAAGCAGCGATGTTGAAATGTTCTGGTGTTCCTACCTCATCTGGACTGGAGGCCTGGTAGACCCTGCATACGTCTTCATAATGCTGCTCCGCCTCGGCCTGGTCTGTCACGCCGTTGGCCTCGTACACCGGCGTCACGTTGTGCACCAGGGCGATGGCCTTCACCGCCTCGTGAACTCTGCTGCTGATGGTCTTTCGGACCTTAGTGGCTCCTGGAGCCCTGGAGGCTGGAAGGTCATGGGTGGGCTGTGGACAATTAGGTAGGACACGGTGACCCACAGTGATGAAGGCACAGGAGTTTGATAGTCAGTGAAACTCTGTCCTGACAAGACATTTTTGATGTTTACTGTCAAATTCAGTTGGACGAGTTATGATAATCTGAAAAATAAACAAGTACAAACACAATACTCAACGAGGTATTTTATGAGTCAACTGTTAAAGTGGAGTTAACGTCTGAGAATTTGTACGTCTGTTTTAATTGCTGCCGCAACATGACACTTTAAACATAACCAGATGTGTAAATAAAGCTTGAAGTTTTCTTCTTTTTTTTGTGGCTATTTTTGGAAAGCTGTGGGGGTTAATGGTAGCATCATTAAAGAAGTCCGGTCAGTGCTTCGCTTGTGGGCTAATCCTGTTTCCTGCTTCGCTAACCTCTGGTGTCAGGGGGGACAAAGAGGGCGGTGGAAGGTCAGGAAGCATTGAACCAAACAATAATCACAAACTGAAGTGTTTCTTAAAACAATGTTTCTGGCTGTTTGTTTGACTGTTTTCCCAGTGATCAATCATTCAGTCTTTGTTTGTTTTCAAACTGCTTTGTGTGAATGTGTACAGTATATATTTGTACCTGTGTGTATGTGTGGGGGTTAATGGTAGCATCATTAAAGAAGTCCGGTCAGTGCTTCGCTTGTGGGCTAATCCTGTTTCCTGCTTCGCTAACCTCTGGTGTCAGGGGGGACAAAGAGGGCGGTGGAAGGTCAGGAAGCATTGAACCAAACAATAATCACAAACTGAAGTGTTTCTTAAAACAATGTTTCTGGCTGTTTGTTTGACTGTTTTCCCAGTGATCAATCATTCAGTCTTTGTTTGTTTTCAAACTGCTTTGTGTGAATGTGTACAGTATATATTTGTACCTGTGTGTATGCGCTGAACACATGGCTCTGTACTTCATCCATCGAGTCCATTCCATAAGCTACAGTTCCAAGATGGAGGCGCCGGAAGACCATTTCATTTTGGGTGAGAGTTCCTGGTAAAGATTTTATAACATGTTCTCATTACATTTCTGAAGACAGGCTGTAAGTTACCTGAATACTTTATACCCTGCAGGACATTGGTCACTTTACATGTCACATAATGGGCCTGAAAAAGGATTTACACAATCCAGAAGCCTGTAGTTTGACACTGAACACACCTCACACTCACTTTAAAAGCATTTCCAAAACCTCAGGGGCTTCACACATACATTAACTCCCCCTCCCGTCTCCCCCTCTCAGCCGTGCCTCTACTTAAACCAAGAGGAAATGGCTGATCATTTTATTAGGAATGAGGCCTGTAAATCTGACGTGGTGGACGTCAAGTCACAGGAGAGTGCAGTGGTTGAACTATAGCAGTGTATTAAGGTAAGACTTGAGGCTTTTTATGATTTAAGGCTCCAATAAGGAGCAGGCCCTGGGGGGAAAATCGAACTACAGGGCAATCCCCCAGTCGTCGACACGTTGACCAGAGTTACTGGGGCTCTCATATATTCATACTAGAGTTGTCCTGATATGGAGTATTGTCATATGTGTACTCAAAGATACTGAGTGCCGTCACAGATACTTCTTTAGGTTGGGTTTCCTTAAACATGCAATGGAGTAAAAGCCAATGTTTTAGTATACTGTAGATGGCGCAGCGACTCTCTGCATATTTAATCCTGCTGTTAGGACAAAAACTGCTTTTACAACAACTGCTCAACTACCCAGTGTCACTTCCACTATGTAGCACTATTTCCATGCTTATAAAAATGATTAGCTAATAGTCACTAGATCAGGACTGAGTATTTGAACAATATATCGGGCCTGATACTGATACCTTAGTTCTGCTAAGTTCTCACCTGTTTTGTCAGTCAGCAGGTAGGAGATGCGCCCCAGCTGCTCTGGTATCGTACTCGCCCGCACCACTGTCCCGGGGATCTTGGAGTCTTTCTTGATCATCCAGCTGAAAACCATCTTTCCCATGTCCAGATTCACACGCAGACTGTAAAAAAAAAAAAAAAATCAAACATGAAATAAGCGCTCTTATTGTACGTGCAGCGACACTAAAAAACACCCTCAAATGTATTCCTACCTGATGGGAACAATGTGAGAGAAGAGCAACAGGAAGCGAAAGATCTGGAGGTACCAGCGGCCAGCGAAGTGCTGTAGGGCTACCATGACCAGTGACACCACCACCAGGGCTCCGAACAAGATCTTAGTCAAACAGTTCACCTCCAGGTCGAACAGACCAACCTGTGAAAGGAACAGAGGGAAATATTAGAACAGTGTATATGTGCAATATATTAGTAAAGAATATATAATTGAGACAAATTATGTTCATAGAGACCTCTGTACACTAAATACAATAAAAACATAAACATAGTTTTGACATTTAGTTAAACCTCTTTTTTTAACTGTTAACCGTAAATGTTAAAGTCTGCGTCATCATCACATCTGCGGGCAGGAGAAGTGACGCAACGTCACCATTTTTACCTTGTGCCGAGGGTTGGAGGTGTTCATGACACTGCGCAGCTCCTTTCCTGTGTAAATCACCACCCCCACCACTGTGCCTGACCGGACAGAGAGAAACAAATGCTTCAAGTTCATTATCAGTAAAAAGAATGATGTCAAATAATCTCTTCATCTGCGATGTCAACAAAAGAGGACACAGATTTGAACGTTTAAAAAAACCCATTATCTTTACTGCTACAGCAGTGGTGCCCAAAGTGTGGGGCGAACCACCTGGTTACAAACTCTGTCGGCACAGATATTTACCAGAGGCGATAACGGTGCTGGCCCACAGAGTGTTCTCAATGCTGAGGCTCTCGTTGACTGGGGGGTCTCCATCCTCCTGGAAGAGGACATGGAAATATACAACATAAGAGGAGGGTACACAAAAAGTACTCTGTTATCTCTGAGCTGGACATAAAAATGTAGTATTCAGATTACTGCAGGATTACTTTAGATCAGGAAAGATTCAATTCCCAGCAGGGAAAACAGAATTATAACAAAATGAATACTAGATGTCACATCAGGAAGGACAACTTTACTGTGTATCTGACATGAACTATTAGTATACAAAGTATTATTATTAGTAGTAGTACTAGTTGTAGTAGTAGTAATGGCAGTATTAGTTTATAACTTTACTCCATCTTGGAATCATCAAATATCTGTTAAACCACGTTTCTCTTTCAGAGTAGCATTAACGGAACATTTATTCCTTACATTGGTCAGCAGGTGGCAGCACTTTGCTGTCTGTCAAGAGTTTAACGCCATTGTACAACAGAAAACCTGTTTTTTGTTGTTGTTGTTGTTTTTCAGCAGTTATGAAGCTGCATTTGCGTTACCGGAAAATGCAGCAGTTAGGAAGCTGCATTTGCGTTACCGGAAAATGTTTTAGTAAATGTCGTGTTTTTCCAGAATATTCTGGAAAAATGCTCAACACTAAAAGTAATGTATATTCTTGAGAAATTGAATTTTCTAACATGACATTTTTCAAGTTATTTGAGCTGAATATGAAATAAATAGTGTTTCCTTTTTACTAAATGAATTAACCATCAAACAGTTGTTGTGGCTGCGGTCTCTTGATCTTTACGTTATTAAACTGACTTTAACTAGAGCTTTTATAAACAGAGCATAACAATAATAAATAAACACTCACCCTGGTAAAAGTTCCGATGAAGTTGTGGATATCAATATTTGGCTCTTCTGCGTACACGTACGATCTGATTTGGAGCAGATCCTGAGAGACGCAGAACACAATATATTAATGTTAACATTTGTAAGCAAAAATTTAACAAATTATGTATTTATAATAAAAAATGTTTTTTTGAAACATAAAATAATCATAAACAGGTGTGTTTGTTTCAGGAATTTGTACAAAGTACAAACAGGGTTCCAGGCTATAACTGCCCAGAGACATTCAAAGAATAAATATGTCTCCACTTGGTTGACAAATATTGCCGCTACTACATTTATATGTGCCGAAAAAAATCCCCAGGCACATGATGTTTGCTGTTAAACAAGAGCAGGTAAAAACTTTCAGTCAATTAGTGAAAATAAACACAGTTGGAAATGTTAGGGAAACAAGTGAAACATATTATT
>NC_024316.1:15011535-15015113 GCF_000523025.1 Cynoglossus semilaevis | reverse complement strand
TCTGAAAAGGTTTCTTTATATTTTCTAAGCTTATTTATAATTTTAAAAAGTAAAAAAAAAAAGCATACTTTTTGTTCTTATTTGGCTTTTTTTTTGCTCCCTTCTTTAAGGGTGTGTTAAGAGTCCGGTCCAGGGACACATCAGCATCAGCAAGTTGGAAAGTGAATCTCAGACATTCTGATCAGAAAAGACAACTGTCTGAACTCACTGGACCACTGCTTACCACATTTTTCATCTCCATACTATAAAAATAGTTGTTTTCTACAGTTGTAACTTTAATTATCTACATTTACCCAGAATTCTCATAGGTTTAGGTTTTCAAGAGAGGGTCTTGGGTTCCACAGGAGAGTGAAACAGATGAATAATTGCAACGATCTTGAACGAGAATGTGGCTTGATTTGTCTCTAGGTTCTAATCCCAGAATCCCAGTCTGAAAAGTTGCCAGTTCTGGCTAATTTAAAAACTTCCAGGATATTTGACTTCTTCACCCTCACATTATTTAACTCCAACATTCCAATTCTCAAGGCCACGTGGGAACCTTGTGATAAGACAAGGACAACATCCTGGTCATTTTATGTTTAGAACTAGACAACTGGACTGACTTGGTTTCTAGAAGATTTTTCACCTCGTGTTCAGAAGACTTATTCAGTTCTAAAGTAAAAATAAAAAATAAAAAACAGGTCAAACCAGTGACTATTTCAAACTGCTTCAGATACAGAAGTCATTTAAACAAACAAACAAACAAAAATTCCAACGGTTTACATAAATATTTACATAAACACAAGCTTTTCTATTTTTCATTTAGCACCTTTGCTAGAGGCACAAATTGACAAACTGCAAAGAGACATTCAAACAAACAAATAGAGCTGCCTTGTTTGACAAATATGGCAGTTATGTTATTCATACCTTCTCCTGAATCCTCAGGCAGCTAATGTTTATTTTCTAAACAGCTTCTGCCACAGGGAGCGGGAGGAGAGAACGTGGGCGTGGGAACAGGGATTCAAGGCCAAAAATGACCCAAATGAGTCCCAAAACAATACAATATTTTAAGAACAAGAAGAAGATACAGTTGGTTATCTTGTTGGTAAAATCACATTTTAACCTTTTTTCAAATGTCAGAAAAGGTCACCTGTGAACACCTGCAGCTCCTCATTAACATCAGTGACGAGCTTTGTATTGTAATTGATTTTGTCTAACAGCAGTGTTTGCTCTATGGTTTAACATTGTCAACTTTAGCTCCAGGCCATAATTAGTGAACAAACTGCATATGACATAAATACCATGAATGCTCCTCCACTTGTTTGACAAACATGGCAGTTATTATATTTTTTTTCATTCCTGAGGTGCCAATTGTTTATTCCTCCTGACACAACCTTTGTTTAATTGTTTAACTTGTCTCTGTTTTTTCGTAACTCCTAAAGCATATAATAATTATTACAAAAAGAAGGAAAACAAACACTTCAGGCAAACGGAGCGGCAGATGAAAAGAGCAGTGAGACTAAGACTTTTCTTTTAGAACTTTTAAACATTGTAGTTCCTACAAAACTGAAAATTACAAATCATTCCAGTTTCTTTATCTGTTAGATGAACAACCTAACCAATTAAAAACTAACTATTTATCTCAATGGTGAAAATAATGAAACTCCTGTAGTGCAGACACATCAAACAGATAACCAAACAACAGACCATTAAAAGGCCACACAATCAACCAATCAGAGATCAGTGAACATAAACATTTCTTTTTGGCAAACTTAACAACACTTTAAGGCCATTAAATCCTAATTAGTTCTGGACAATTTGACTGTAAAACATGGAATACTATTATTAGTCCAAGAAACAGTCCCAGTCTTCCAACCAAACAGATTGAAGGTGACCTTTTGAACTTTAGTCCCTATTTTGTTCTCCATCATTTCAGACTTGGACTACTGTAAGACTCTGAGGTTTGCTTTGCTACATTTGCTTCAGGTTAATCTGTAAATCCATTAGTTATAAACACATCTCTCATCTTAGTCATTTTGGCTTTTTCTTCACTTTGTCATACTTCAAATATGAATTTGTTTTTATTACTATAATTTATTAAATAACAATACTCATTACTGGCTTGACTCTACTTTGTTTCTTACATCTGTACAGTGCATAAAATATTATTATTATTGTTATTATTATTATTTCTGTTGTTGTTATTAACATAGATTTATCTCTTCACTAAAACTTTCGTTTTTGACTCACAGCAGCAGTGGGCAGCCTCTGCGTACAGGCCACTGGGAGGCGCAGTTTCCAGTCTGTCTCTCCGTCCAGTTGGTCAGTCCGCAGGAAGCAGGAGCCTGTTAGGAGAGGACAAGAGCTGAGAGATGGGGGGAACACACTTACCCCTAGAGGGCAACAACGAACAATGAACCACATTTAAAAGTAACATGGAGTAATTTGGATCGTCCAATATATGTAGACATATAAAAATATACTGGATTTATTCCGTTAATAGTTTGTGAATTATGTAGTGCCACACTCCTAGACCCCTCCCAGAATAAATTGGCCAAACAAGTTCCTTAGATCGAGTGAAGGTGAAAACACGAGTATTTGACAAATCAAAGTACGTATTTGTATTGTAGTTTTTGTCCCTTTCCTGTCAAATACAGGTGTAAGTGCATTATTATAGATTTTCGATTTGATTTATAGATTTCAGTTAATGATTTTGTGTCTCTACCTGCGTAACAAAATGATTGTCATTACAACATTGAATCAGAGTCAGAGCAACATTGTCCTCAAGTTTTTTTTTAAACTACTGCTGGGTTTAAGCTGAGGTAAAAGTGGAGGCTTCCACCGACGCCCATCCCCCACTCTGGCCTGCATGCGTCATCCTGCCCACCCCTGGCCTAGGCTCTTCATAATTGACCTAATGGCCTCCACATGGAAGAGAGATAACCCAGCACTATTTCCAGTAAAACAACGCCGTTGTTTTTCTTCCCCCAACAGGAAGACTCAACAAAAACATGCATTTAGCTTCTTTTACACGGTCTCAAAATAAAACATCTGCCCGTCGTGTGACTCTGGTCACACTGCGTTTCTATGATCTGCATTTTTTTTTTTTAATTTACTTTGTATGTTGCAAATGTGTAAATAAACAAAAATACGGCAGTCACAAATCTTCTCCTGATCCATATTTGATTATTCAGATGAAGCCAGCTCCTCTCTTCCTCTCCTGTTTTTATTTTGCATTTGATTCTCAGTCTCAGATTTTGTTTTGTCTTTTAATTTCCTTCTCATTTGAAAGACAAAATTAGTCAGAGGTGAAGTTCACCCAGGGACGTCTTCACTACAGCTCCCCACCCATCACTACGTTGAAGACTCCACTTTGCCTTGCACTGAATGATAGTTCAGTAATGGACCCAATTACAATTTGGACATCGTAGGACTTCCTGTCCTGGTTGAAGGGCTAATCCCTGCACCTCAGCGCCTTTTTTTAAACAAGTCATTTCCCCAGAGGGTCGGCCGACCAGCCAGTGGGTCAGCCTGTTGTAGGGCTCTGGATGAATGACCAGCAGATGTTTACCATTTCTTTCAGAGGTCCTCAAAAAGAT
>NC_024316.1:15004862-15011496 GCF_000523025.1 Cynoglossus semilaevis | reverse complement strand
TGATTTCAACACCAGTTCCTGCTCCGCTCTGTGGTTCAGACTGTTGACGTTTCATGCACCGCACTACCAACAGCCAGTCAGTCAGAATTAGAATCATCAACAAACATAATCAGCTCCAACTTAAAGGCTTTGGAAATAATTCATTGCGACTGATCAAATTTGATGAAATTATATTTTACACAATAAGCAGCGTAAGAGCTATTTAACAAGTTCATTAAAAAATTCCAAAGATTTTCCTTTGTCAACAACTGTTTTCAGGTTTGTAGCCACATAACTCTGAGTCACTCAGTCATATTAGTGAAAGGTGAAGGACAACATGTGTGACCTTTCATTCAGCTGCCCTGAAATGAGTGATTTAGGAAGAAGCCCTCAGTTGGAAACTGAAGAAAGGACTGGCTTCTCATGTTTCAGGCACAAAGACCTGGGAGAATGCAGCCCCAGAGATTCACCTGAAAGTCACACAAACCCTTGTGTTTTTAAACAACTAAAATATTCACTGTGATCACGCAGTGATCAGAACAAACTCCAGTATTAATTGAATTTGTGTCCTAAATTCAATTAGAGGCATTTTGGTTGCATGCCTGGTGTGTGGGCATTGAGGTTGACAGGCTGGAGCTCAGCATTGATCACAAGATTACAAAATCTTTACTAACTCCTTTCACCTCAGTCGCCACTGAAGCACAGAAGATTAACAGCCCCCCCACCCTCACTACTCGGCCTCATATAATTTGTAACGTGACAGTCCTAAAATGCAAAACCACTCACAGATGTGGATGAAAAAAACTCTTCCACAAACCTTTTCCACAATAATAAGATCTCCAACTTGAATGCCACTGCTTTTGACCTTCACTGTGCCTGAAATGATGAGGGGGAAAACAAAGAAGTTATGAGTTTTTGCATATAATCAAAATAATTATCAGACAAAAAAAAAAAAAACAAAAAAAAAAAGAATATATACTGTATATATTTTAACCATTTACCCTTTTTTATTAAAATGGTTATATATATAACATCTTGTGGAACACAAACTAGCTCTGAAAATTTGGGAAAGTAATTCTCCATGCTGATTAGAAAGAATGCATGAGGACTTGAGCCTTTTTCTCTCATTCCATTCAGAATGAACGGGCAAAATTGTTTGGAAGAGATCACTGACCCCTGACCTCCTCCATGACCTCTGGACTTTGCATATGTAAGACATTAAAGCACATTAATATTGCAGTGCATTAGGGCTTTTGTGTGACTTCAAAATAATGCTTGGCTTTGATTAGTGAGAGAAAAAAAAACCTTTTTGTGAATGAATGTTTATTATTTTACAATGCAGCTTTTAGACATAAAAACACTGTATAACGTGTCCACAGGAAGAAATGTTGACTTTTTCAACATGCAGTTTCTATAAACCTCAAAAACATGCACTGGGGCCACTATCATGGCGGCAACCAGTAATTGTGTTTATGAGTTAAACAAGCTGCCACATCAAAGAGGCAAAGTGATGGAAACCACAAGAGGTCTCCTGCTTTTTATTGCTGGTAGCACTTTATACCAAGCCCTCTAATGTGGCCTTTTTACATCTCTGCTTTGAATTACCTTCCACCCTCCCACCCCAATACGTTTTATTAGGACCAACATCATACAGTTAATGGATGTAGATCCAGGGAAATGAACAATACTATAGTATAACGATAGTATACATTATAGACTACTCATTTACACAATAGCCTGACAATTGTATGCTTATATTTTAACATAACAGGCTAACAGGTTCAACAAGTTCCCAGTCTTGTGCAACATCACGACTCAATTCTTCCCCAGTTTTACTTTACAAACTTTTACAAATGTATGTCTATATATATATATATATATATATATATATATATTTCTTTTTTGTGCATAGGTGTGCAGTGAGTCTGATGCTCACCTCTTGTAGACAGCTTGCTGTAAATCTGAGAGTTGACCTCTTTATCTCGGAGATAGCATCTGATTTCTTCAACTGCCTCTCTCATGACGGTGACAATCAAAACAAGACCCTGTCAGGGAGGGAGACCAGAGAGTACACGACTCTTAAAATACCTAAATATTCACATAAGAGCTGTTTATACTGTAGGAATTATATAAAAAAACAAAGATTTTCCACATACCAGAGGAACCCAGTAAGTGTAGAGGGCACCCAGACGTAGTTCCTCAATAAACTGCGAGCAGGCCAAAAGCAGAAAGTACAAGTTGAAGAAGTACTTGTACTCGTTGTAGAGAACCTGTGAACAGAAATCAAAATGGTGTTAGAAATGGTGGAGATGAACTATTATATATTCTTTTACGCCAATGACTCCCAACAACTATAACATAGACAAATAATAAATAAATAAACTATTTATTCCACTTACTTTTTAGCACCGTGGTTGAACAGTTTTACGATTACAGATTACAAAATCTGTAATCGTTTCACCAATGGTTACCAATATAGAGGAATATTACAAAATCTGTAATAGTTTCACCAATGGTTACCAATATAGAGGGCGGGTCCCTTTAGGGGCATGGAGTGGGGAAAATACACCGATTTGTTATTTTATTTCTTTGATCAGTGAGAATTGCAGTTTTGTAGGAATCGTAGGAAGACATTTTTTTAAATAAGGTTCAGTGGGGTTTTGATACAACAGCTGTCAATGTGGTAATGTGAGAAAAGGAATGAATGTTTCTGAGACACAGCTCATCACGTTTTTCGTCCTCTACTAGTCCAGTTATTTTAAACATTTTGAGGACTTCCTGTAAATCATAACGTGTGGCTGACACTTTAATGTGTTCAACTGTAGTACTGCAATACAAATATTTAAATTAAGTAAGTCTTCTCATAGGTTAAGCCTAAAATATACAATTGCTAAAAGCTGAAAAAGACAACTGTTTATATTATAGAGAATAACCATTTAATGTTTAACCAATTCAGATACGTTGTCAAAAACAAACTATTTTGTTTGAATAAACAAATGTAAGCATTGTAAGAAACTGTCACTTATACAACAAATAAATTACAACGTTGCCCTATTTTAATATGATTAATACTGACAAGACTCGTGATGTCACATTACCGCTTCCCAGAAAGCCTCCGACGTGAACATAAATTTTACAATACATTGTAAGAACAAGAACAACTTGATGACATGAACCAGGTCTTTGCAATGCAAATACGCTCGTGTATTGTTTTTCAAAACAAACTGAAGCTACTTTCAATATCTGCCTTCATACACAAAATTAAGATCTTAAGACAACCGAATGTCTGAAAAAAACAAATTAATATGTAAATTCTTCTAAGAGAGTGCACGGGAGTGCGTGGAGCCAGAAGCACACAATTCAGGAGCTGCCACATCAAGTGCTGCTTCACAATGGGTCGATGATTACAAAAAATATCAGAGTAGGAGTATCTACTGTTTGTCTGCCACAAAACGCTGAGTCACGAATGGAAAGCCATTTGTCTGTAAGTAATGAGTACTTGAGTCTGGGACCTGGATCTGAGTCACAGTACATGGCAACGGTGTAATTCTCAGAGCAACTTGTGGGATCGAACCTGAAACCTTCCAGACCCAAGACCGCTTCCTTAACCAACAAGCCACCACTTCCCCGTTAAAGATATACCACCCAACGTTGGGCTAAAACCCACGACCCTGAGATTAAGAGTCTCATGGTCTACCGACTGAGCTAGCTAGGCTAAGAGACACAAAATGTTAAATATATATTAACTACTTTATATATGCAGTATATGTTGGGGTACTGATTAGATGCACAATATGATATAAATATGACATATGATGAGGAAATTCTAAAGAATTATATTCATATATATTTTAGTTGCTCACGATCTACCAGTACTCCCTTGGCGATCTACTGGTAAATCCTGATCTACTTCCTGGTCACCCCTGATATACAGCGTAGTCCGCATCATTTTTTGTAATGACCGACGGGTCCAACAAAATACTAATTAGGTAAGTAAACTTTAGGTGACACTAACCGCAGGAAGGAAGGTGAAGAAGTTGTACTTCTGGTTGTTGATGACATTCCTAGGGTACCTCTGCTCCCTCTTCTCTGGGTGGCCGAGCCACACCGTACGAGGACGCAGGTCACCCATACCACAGCATCTTGACCATGGGCAGCACCTGAGAACAGAGAAGCAAAATATGCTAAGTAAATTACATCTTCTAGTTAATGTTTAAAAAAAACAGCAGGCAAAGTTCAACCAAACAATGAATGGCGAGAGTTGTGAGAGATTATCATAAACATTTACTTAATCTACAGTACTCTACAGTCCTTATCCAAGACACACAAAAAGATTATCAGCTATGTTGAAGGACATTCTCATTCGACAAACGTTTGTTGCAGGTAAACAAGGAATATCTCCACAGATTAGCATCCACGAATGGGAAACATAAATGGTCAATAGGTCAAGACATGGCGTTTCTTTTATTTCATTGAGTCTAGACAAGGTGAGCGGAGGAGAAATCCGATCTAATTTGAAGCAGAAATGTGTTTTTATATAAACAGTATTGTCAGGTCCTGTGGATTGAACAGAACAAACGAGGAGTTAGGTTATTAACAAAGTCGGAGACAGAAGCAGTCGACAAAGTGTTGTCATTATGAGATTTTATCAGGAAAGACATCATGAGATTCCAAAGCAATTCAGTTCCTCTTTGAGACAAAGCTGATGTTGATCATTTTTGACATGATAACCGTCTAATATTAACAGCCCATTCCTTGGGGACAAGAAACCTCTTGTGGACCAAATTAATCAAATTATGTTTAAACAAAAAATTTGTTTAGTAAATACAACAGTAATCAACTGACACAGTGAACAAATGTTAGAAAAACATAATTTGTATTATAATGTCATCAACTGCATTAAAGTGAGGGAAAGCTGAGAGGGCACTTGAGGCATTTTTATTTTAACAGTCATAACAGGAAAAGCCGTAAGCCCGAGCCAACCATGCTCATCCCTCCCAAAATTTTCTCCGTCACACACGCTCCGCACATCATCCTTTATGGCACTGTTGCCAATATTGAAAAAAAGCCTACTTCTGTTGTATAGTTGTAGGTGCTGTGGACAAAAAAGGGGAAAAACTAAATTGGCAAATAATAATTTTGCAGTATAAAAAGATTCTTTTTTTTTCTTTTTTGCCTAATAATGCCTAATAATTCTGAATAGGAAGAGATAAGTTGCCAAATGGCAAATGTAGGTGCCCCGGTATCTGTTCCATCTCCTTTAATTGGTTCCTAAAGGCTCTCTCACTAATTACAAACCAAAGTTAAATACATGCTGTTGCTAATTATCAGGGAGCCAGACATTATTATCTAAATATCAGCAACTTAATACACATTTAACTGAAAAAACTTGAAAGGCTGAAAGGCTTATGTTCACTAATTTAGTGCCTGCATTTAAATTGCATTGTAATTAATCACGATTAATAGTGTGCACGTACCATGCAATGCTTTTTTCCAGCAGTGTGGGTAAATGACAAGGTGTGTCTTGACTGTGTATTAGATCTCTGTTAAGAGAGTGGTTGGTGGAATTATTTATTTTTCGGATTTAACCCACAGTGGGGAAAATTGCCCTGGTATTTAATTTAGTTTTATTTGTTTAATGTTTTGTAGGAGAAGCAGTTTTATAAAGAAATATCACTGGAATTTGAAGCAGTAGCTGTGAATGTGTCAACGTGGGGAGGCTTGGCCATAATCCTTTCGACAAAAGGGGGGCGCTGCCTGACATCCGTATGGGTGGAGTTTTTATTATCATTATTATCATTATTACTGTTATTATATCCTCAACAATAAATATGAATTAACCGGGTTTGGTTTTGGGGAGTTTATAGGTTCAGGTGGGTGGAACCACGGACAGGACTGAGCGTGTACCATTACATTTATTATCGTTCGGTCATTTACTGTCAGTCGCGGTATGGCTGTGCTGTTCATAACAAACCTACAAGTCATTGTGCCACAGACCACTGTATTCTAACAGGCCTTTGTCAGTGTTTTTATTTGTACAGGAGGTGACTTCACCGTGTCAGCCTGGCCATGTCAGTTGGCTGCATATACTGTACGAGACTCTGTCCCATCCCGTTATGAGGCCCGTTCTTTTGTCAGATTAACGACGACGAATGGGTGTGAAGACTCATGTCTGTAATGCGACAAACACAGTTAAATATCACTACATGCTAACTTAAGGCTAACACATTAACGCCATTTGAACGGAGGCAAACATTTGTACGAGGTCTCCGTCAGACAGAGCAGGAGAGAACCGAGCAAATATTGACATGGGTGTGAGATGCACTTGCTTCAACTGTTCCCCGGAACAAGGATGTCTCCTGTAGCTCAGGCTAGCTCTTTTAAAGCTACAATGAAGCTAACATATGTTTGTTATGCTAAAGTGGGTTATGTTTCCTCCCCTAATCTGATTTAAATGTTACTAAATAGCCACCGCCACCGCGCTGGTAACTGAAAGAAATGTCGTAAACAATGAAAAGCTCCACGAAAAAAACCTACACGTTGTGTAAAAAAAACAGCATCATTTTGAGGTCTGTGTTCTCTAAAAGAACGCCCTTACCCGTTTCTGTGTTTATTATCTTGTCGTTTGGATCGTCTCACGGGTTGTAGTGGGATG
>NC_024316.1:14979450-15004704 GCF_000523025.1 Cynoglossus semilaevis | reverse complement strand
TAGTAAACATTAAGGTGACACAAGAGAGCGAGTCACTGTTAGCCTACCTAAAACGCGATTTTATCATAACAACTTCTGTTGTATTAAATAATAATTAAAAAGGTCCCTGGAGGAGGGTTAATATGAGTGAATTATATATGTTTTGCTGTGTCACTACGTGGAGTCGACGCCACGCAGCGGTTTAAGCAGGTGTCAAACATTTCTGACATCAAGACTGAAAAAAAGGGAAACGAAGATGGGTTTTCAAATAATATATTGAATAACAGTATATAAAAGTTTAGTTTTAATGGTCGCATTCACAGTTATTTTGCCGTATATATATTTTTTGCGTAATACATCATATTTACCTTTCAAAAGAGAATAATATAAGATACGTATACAATTATCTGTGGTTGTTGGTCTTTAAACGGGAAGTTAATTTTAGGAACCGTTTTTAGATATTGTTGTTGGTCTTTAAATGGGAAGTTAATTTTAGGAACCGTTTTTAAAGGTATTAATATTCTTAAAATGCTCTTATTTTACGGTACAAACAAACATGACAATTATACTGAAGCAAGAAACGGCAACAATATTTACACTAGTATACTTAGATAAATTGGAAAAAGCCAAATAGCCACAAAAATACACAAGCTGCTGTTTGCCTCTATAATCAGTGTTTCAGGCTATTTTTTAAAGGTGTCAAGAATAAGTGGTTCTGCTTCCATCAATCAACGCTCACCTATTGCTCCATTGACTCCTGTTTTACATCTGTTATCCAATCGGCCTAACCTCATTTATTTAAGCCAGATGGAAGCCAAGTGAAGCTGAGCCTCAACAGGGTTAAATATGAGCTAATCAGCTAAAACTTATTAGATGATCGCTGAGAAACAGCTAATACCTGGTGAACTAGCTAATACACTTTTAGTGTGTGTTGGTAAATGGGACATAAACATTGTTACTAGGTGTTGGTAAATGGGACATAAACATTGTATATACATCTTATTTATTTTATAACAGCTGCTTCAGAATTGCTTACTTGTACCTGTAAGAGGATAAGAGAGAATAACGTAAGAATGTAAAAATAACACAGCAGTCAGCAACAAATCTAATTCTTGGTCTGGTTTGAAAACAACAGTTGAACATACTAGGAGACTGATATTTTAATCTTAGTGAACATGATCAAATGTAGAGTAATAGTGTACCTTTTAAAAGTAGTATGTTCAGGAATGTTTAATTCTCATGCTACATACATACCTAGAAAGCCAACAAGAACAATATTGTTTAAAAAATATATAATTGTAAACAAAGCTACAAGAAATCCTGGTAGAGCAATGGGTCATCAAATATGTAAATAAGCAGTGACAAGGAAGATATTTGAAAAAACTCACTCTGATTTATTTCTCAAAACCAGAAAACATTTAGATGAAGAAAGCATTTGAGAAACAAAAACATTTACATTGTAAACAAGCCACCTTGGTTCAACATCACCGGAACTGTAGAGACAACTTGAAAGCAGTTTTGAGATGTTTGCTAAAGAAAGGCACGATCTGGCAAATGCATATTGACAAGGAATGTACAGCAGGGGCCCAAAGTACTCTGACCATTCTGAGGTGTAAAGTGTCCAGTGATACATTCATTACTGTTCAACTCAGCAGGCTGAGAAGGAAAAAACTCTTATCGTACACTCACGAATGTATCAAAAAATATACAGAGCATTGCATGGAGCACAGGGGGCGTAGAGGACAACTAAAATCTAAACGAGGTAGAACGTACCCCCCGAAACTCAAGCATTTTATGCATTATAAATAAATTAGTGATGCTACAAGTTGATACGTCTTGACAGTTACTTTAAATGGCTGATTAAAACAAAACCTAAATGGGGAAAAGCGGACAAAATACTCGATTTGCCCCTTCTCCCCATCACAATAAAGCAGTGGAAAATGAAACAACAAACAAAAGAGATCAAAACCTGAATAAAGTGCAGGCATGAGAATGTCAAGCGTTTAACAGCCTGTAGAGCTCAGCCAACTTATTGACCATGCAGATTTAAAGAGGAATAGATTGGAGATTTTGAAAGAGTGAACCATGATACCCACAAAATAACCACAAATGTCAGTCTAACAGGGCCTTCATAACATAGTTGTGCAGATGAAAGACGACAGCAACAAGTACAATTTAGAGTTAGGCACTTGGCAAAAAAAAGTCTCTGTATCTGCCTTAGGACTCTCCGCAGACAGGACTGCAGAGTCGCTCTGACGAACCCTCAGAAGGAGAGAAAACATTAACCTCTCAGAAAAATGTACAATGTTATAAAAAGTACGGCACACAGTAAGAGAGAAAGTAGTCATTTTTAACACGTGTTTAGCTACACCATCATCAACACTGAAACATCAAGACCTGCCCTGAAATGTTTTCTATTAAAGTCAAAATCCTTCAGTATCAAAGCGAGAATTAATGCAGTTTCAAGTAAGTTATACATTCAAACTTCTGGATCAATAGCAAACAAGTCACAGAGAGTAAAATAAAAAAAAATACCCGCATATATATATATTTATGTAAAATAAAACACAACTACAGTAGTTATATCAAGTTCAACTAAAAAAAAACAAAAAAAAAAAACCACTTGAATCAGACGAAGACTTGTATTGAACCAAGGGAAATGATTAGCTTAGATCTAGAAGCTTTTCTCCGAGTATCGATTGTACCTTATTCCAAATGGTAAGACATTCAAAAATGAGATTCTAGGAAATAACTGGCTGATAGAACCAAATACCTAATTCACCGCAATTTTACCCTCTTCCATGAAATGAGGGAACTGTGATTTTGGCACACTGTCTGAGCTGTTCTTTTCAATTTCTGCCACTGTGGCAGGCAAACCAGAGTGGGAGCCATCCATCTTCATCAGACCTCCAGTAGATCCAATAAGAGGACCACCAGCAGGGCTCCCCGGGAGTGGGATTCCACCACCTTGGATGACGGATATTTCATTAGTCTTCATGGTCAGGCCACCACTGAAGGCAGCTGCATACTGGTTCCACAGAGACGTATCAAAGTTCAGGGGTTGAGCACTTAGTTCTTTCGGTGCCTGCATTATTTCTGGCAACCTCTTGGCTTCGGCGCTCATTGCCATCAGGGCCATTGGATTCTCCAAAGACAGACGCTGGCCACGGCGTGAAGTGTTGTTCCACATGTGAGTGCCAATGTGCACCTGAAAAACAGGATTTTCGGTAAGTTGCTGCTCCTTAAAACGTTTTTCTTTTTCTTTTTTAACTTTAAATAAAACTTGACACTCAAGACAGTGAAAGCTTACTTTTAGATTTCCCTTGGTGGTAAAAGCTCTGCCGCAGATATGACAGGCAAAAGGCTTCTCCCCAGTATGAGTGCGCTCATGAATCTGCAAGGCACTGGCCGATGAGAAATTCTTGCCGCAAGCGTTACACATGTGCTGTTTGGTAGAGCGGCGGGGTGCGGGGGAGACCGCTGAGGGCAGGGCTGTTCCCTGAGGCATATGGGAGTTGAACAAACTATGAGGGCCCAAAGGATTCTCTGAGGGAATCTTCATCTCCAAACTGGACAGACTTGATGGCATCCTCATGTAAGGCGGAGCTGTTGGCACAACGAAGGGATCGATTACACCTCTGAAGTTGGATCATGTGAAAAATATTTGGGTTTCTACAAATGTAGCAAGTACAACTTACCATAATCTCCATTTGAGAATGGCATGCCTGGTTCTTCTTTGATGGCTTTAGGGGTGAAGCTGCTGGATGCTGTGAGGTCAAGAGCTCCACTTGACTCAGTGCCCTCCTGATGGGCACTGAGGTCTAATTTTGGTCCACTGTAGGTAAAGTCATCAGCAGCTGACTCTGGAGACTTGCTGCTACTTGTGTTGTGGTTGTTGCTGTTCAAAGGAGAGGCTGAATGAAAAGACATGGCAGAGTCAGAAATAGCAGGACTGCGGCCATTGTGATACTCCTGCTCTCTAGCAGCCGATGGTGAATCTTTGGATGTTCCTTCACTCTCTGAAGCTGTGCTACTCTGTCGTTTCAGTGCAAGAGCAGATGTGAGGTTCTTCAAGACATCCAGGCTGGAGAATACAGCGGGGGAAGAATGGTTCTGAGGTTGCTCCTCCAAGACGGGTGGGATAGAATCTAAGGTGCTTTTTTGCTTCTGTGGGTTAACCTCTGTCTCGTGATCCTCCATTGTTGCATCAAATCCATTCAAGTCCATGGTTTTCTCCTCTGGCATTGATTGCTCCACTGCCTCTGCTTCAAACTGGTTCTCAGGCACTGGAGTGTTGGGGATCTGCCCACCCATGTGCATGCGAATGTGCTGCTGCAGAACCACTGCGTTTGTGAACTTCTTCTGGCATATGGGACAAGAGTGCTGCATCTTTAGCGGAGTGTTAGCCCTGTGCACTCCATAATGGGCTTTGAGATTGCCCTTGGTGGAGAACGCACGGCCACAGATCTTGCACTTGTACGGCCTCTCACCGGTGTGTGTGCGGTAATGCATTTTCAGTGAACTCTGGCAACTCAGCACCCTGTGGCATATCACGCACTCATTAGGGTCGTTGGTCTTCTTTTCCAGGCCGTCCACCATTTGCTGAAGTTTTGCCGTCCCGGAGCTTTGTTCTCCTGCAAGAACACTGCCATTCATTTGCTGCAAGGCTCCTAGCAGATCTTTAGTATCTTTCTGGCTTTGATCCAACACAGCCTCCTGACCAAACATATTGGAGGACACTGACGGAGAGCTGTCACCTGCTGTTGGGGACGGTCTCTGCAAGTACTGGTCCCCACCAAAGCCTTCAAAGTTGGACTTGAATCCTGACACTGATGACGGCTGGAACCCAGTAGCAGTATGACCAACAACTGGCTTTGTTTCAGTCATGTTTGCCTCTTCCAGGGGTATGGACATGCCAAATGGAATTCCACTGGTGGTTGGAATACTGTCAAGGTGCTCTGGCACAGGATGAGGATTCATGGTAATGTTTGGGTACTTATCTTTATGCCTCTGAAAATGCACCTTTAGGTTCCCTTTGGTTGTGAAGCGGTTTCCACAAATATTACACTTGAAAGGCCTCTCGCCGGTGTGAGAACGCAGGTGAATCTGTAGTGCACTGTCATTGCCAAAGGTCTTTCCACAGTACTTACATTTGTGCTTGTACAGGGACTCGCCATTCTTTGATTCTGGTGGGAGGCTCAACATCTTTGTCTTCAATTTTTTGGAAGATTCCATCCCTTGAATACCATTAAAAGTGCTTGGGAATCCCATGACACTCTCTGACTGAGGAAGCAATGCTGGTAAACGGCTTGCCAGATCTGGAATGCCCTTCAAAATGTCTGATTTAGAATTTACCGAAGCCAGTCCTCCAGGTAGAGAGGTAGAGATAGCAGCGGGCACAGGTAGTTTACCTTGCTTCATGGTCTCCATTGAAAGGCTTTGACTTCCAGTTCTTTTTCCTATTAGAGCAGCTGCTGCAGAAAGCTGTTGAGAGAGATGGGCTCCAAGGGCCTTCAGGGGGTCCATCACTGCCCCGACTGATGCATGGAGACCCTGTGGAGTCATCATAGCAACTTGAATTCTTATCTGCTCCGTGAGCTGGATTTGCTGCAGCTGTTGCTGCTGCAGGCAGACTAACTGCTCCAGGATCATTGGAATGGCCTGTATGGCATCTTGTGGTGAAGACAGGGATGTGTTACTTGAAGAATGTTGGGATACAGCAACCCTTGTGTCTGGCATGGTCTCGAGGGTCACGTTGGAATCTTGCATTTTGGGCGAAAGATGATAAGACATCTCGGGGCTAGCTGGCATATCTGCGTCCTGATGCCCTGTGTCGTCTGCATTCATGCTGGAGTCTTCGTCTACTCTGTCCATATGGTCTGCATTGCCGTTGGACAGGGAATGACCACTGGACTGGCTGTCATCATGGTCACTGGTGAGGCCGTCAGCTTCAGGAGATCCTTGGGAATATTCCTCTGGCACTTCATTGCCGTCCCCTTCCTTCATGATGACCACCTGTTGATTTTTAGTGCAATTCTTCTCATGCTCGATAAATTCTGCCTCATCGAAGAACTCGGCACAGCACTTGTTGCAGACCCTGGTCTCATCCATTCTGAATCGCTTCACTTCATTTCCAGTCTCTTCAGCCTGATGATCTTGATGAATTCCTGAAACGAGAGGAACAGTTTTAAAAACGTATTCTTTACCATTTAAGTACAAGCAGGTGATTATTTTATCTCAGCAAATCTCTATTGGAGTTCATTATGTGGAAAACTAGATTTAGAATTATTATATGTATATCTGTGGTCAAATATAGCTTTTTGGCTGTGTGTATTAATGTAAAAAAGGTACATTACATACAGGTAAAGAAAAAGTACATGAAAAAACTCAACAAAAAATAATTTATTTTCAACACTGCAACATTTCCTTGATGTTCTTTAACTTTTTGAATCATAAACTGGGCTTGTCCGAACACTGGATTATTTTTTTATATATTGACAACTCAGGTTATTATTGCGTTACCCTTTAAGATTTTTTTTTACATTTATTTACTTAAATTAAACATTAAAAAGTAACACTTCCCCTCTAAGATCACTTCGCTGTGCTTCTATTTGTCTGTTGACTACTGAGCCACAAGGGGGCAATCACTAACCTCCTACCTCAAACAGAACAATGTCCAGAAAGACAAAGAGCTGCGGGGCATTAAATTACTCCTCTCTGAAACGACCACCCTTCACCCCCCGCCACCACCAATTGCTAATATATCAGATCCGTTTCCAGCTCTGTGTGTGGTAGAATGCTCACTACGCTGGGAGTCCAAAAAATAATGTCTATTAATTACAGCTGTGACCAGGATAGAAGGTTCCAGAAGATATGCAAAAGTTTAAAGTTTACCACACAAACACAGGCTGACCAGAGCCAAGGGGCGGGGGCACAGACGGGGACCACCAAGTCTTTTCACAGCCTTTGAAGACCTGATAAGTGCTCAATGTGTGCATTTGTGTGTCTCCTAACAATTTCACAACTGGGTGTATTCTTAAATGCAAATGTGCCACATGAAGGGGGTAGACCACCTGTTTGCATTCACCCAGACAAACTTGTTAATTGCTCACTGGGAGGCATTTAATCAGTTTCAGAGGAAACTGGAAAAACAAAATACAGAAACCTGTCGCATCACATTGTACTCCTCAAGGGGGCGTTATTCATGACAGAAAAACTAGAGATTATAAACGTGCATTCGTTTATTTGCACCATAATGTAAATAAAAATATATCGTGTTGGTTTTAATATGAAAAAAAAAATGCGCCAGATTACCACTTGACGGCGCCTGACCCACATCAGATCACCTATAGTGGGGTACATGACACGAGGTCAAACTACATGAATGGCAATCATTTCTTAAAGTTTCAATACTTCAGTACAACCTGATTGATACTCGTGATTGAATGGTTTCTGGTACGTTTGCGTTCCACTGTAAATGTTGTGGAGATATTTCTTCTAGAGCAAAAAACTTGCATATGGCAACACCAAAAAAAGAAGAAAAAAAAGCACCCCCACCCAGGCTCCACAAAAAGGCCACGGCTCCATCCCCCACCTCCACATATGTACGAAAGGAAACAGTCATGCATTAAACTGGGGGATTTATTGCCTTCAGGTCAGCTTACACCAGAGTCACATTTCATAGTTTTTTTTTTACGCACCTTTGTCCAAAAACCTCAACTGTGACGCAAACAAATCAAACCATCACTGCAACAGCAATATCAAAATACACCGAGTAATGGTGCGTTCATATAAATGAGAGAAAACGAGACATGAAACTGAAACATGAAATTAAAAAAAAGAGCCAAATACAGGACAGATATCCCAAATATTGCAAAAATAAATTTAGGTACGTGATTATATAGAGGTTTCGAGAAATAAATAGTTATGCTGAAATATTTCAATGAATAGAAAGGTTAGGATTTGGTCCGAACAATTCGTCTGTTACATGGCAACATATTGTGTCCATTTTAAAGCGCTGTGTTTGGAAATACAAAATAAATAAACAGAAACAAGCGCGTCTTCAAAGAATGTAAAAGTTCAACAGATTAACCAACTTTAAAGTGAGTCTCGACTCGGGAAAAAATGGTTCATATGGCGTTAAATCACGATGTACAGATTTTTACCCAAACCACTAATAAAACATTTTCTCGCCGGTCGACCACGGTGAAGCACCTGTGTCGTGTTTAACATTAATAAACAGACGCGTCGTTTCCAGACTTCGCTCGGTTGGAAATCACACGTGAAAGCAACAGGTCAAAGTGCCGGAACAAAGATGTTAAAGTCCGGACTCCAAACTTTTTTTTTTTTGGTAAAATGTCACCGCTTGGAAACATGGGAAGCACGCCGCGGTCCGTGCGGCGGCGTTTCTATCGCTCTCCTGTGCGTAAACTTACCATTTTCAAGCGAACCGGGTTCGTCCGAGTTGATGTGCTGCGGCTTGGCTTGCTTGCGCCTCGACATGGTGCAACCATCAGGGGCAAAGAGTCACAAACAAATTTTCCTCCCCTTCTTCAACAAATTCTTGTGCATGGAAAATTAGGCCATGGAGCAGAAATGCGCATGTCAACGCAATTATTATTATCAATAATGCATTGCGATTTATCACGGTCCCCTGACAGCTGATTGGCTCCAGTCCAAGTGCTCACACATTATTCAAATGTGCGCCCTATTGATGAGTGCGGCGCTGTGGCAGGAGGGGGCGGGATGAGCTCTGCGAGTGGATGGAGAGCAGGGTGGAGGCAGGCTTACTTCACCCCCGGCTCATCGCTCTTTTCCTCCTCCACGGAACAAGAAGGAGAAGAAAAGAAAAAAAAACAAAAAAAAAACTTCTTTATCCTCACCATCTTAGACAAAAGTGCTGCAGGAACTGGAACCATTTAATCAGATGTCACTCATTCACGATTATAATTATTTATTGATTATTTATATTATAATAATCATATTTGGAATTTAGAATTGAATAATCACCAACAACAATCAACCACTGTTAGAACAGACTGTACAACAAGAAAGACAATAAAACATAACAGTGTTATCAATTAAAAAAATGTTTTTTTTTCTGAGTTTTGAAGATGTCCACCCTCTGTATTTAGTCAAGGAAAAAAAATAGCTGCAAGTATTTATTGTATAGAATATAATAGAGGAGCAACCACAACAACACACGTGCAAAAGTAGCCTGTGAACCAAGGGTATCAAAGTCCTGGCTCGTGGGCAGCTACTTGTCAGCCATGTCCCCACATTCGGCCGGTGACTAGATGTTAATAATAATTGAATTACATTTTATTTTTTATCATTTATTTTCAATTGGTTCATATGATAATTTATTAAATGCTTTAGTTTGCCATTTAAGAATGTGGAGAAATATTTGTACTTAGAGTTGTAGTAATATACATTTTTTAAATATATGAATCACAAACAAAGTGAAAGGATATTTTTCCACACAGTATACTGAAGTCTGTTCATACACAGAAGCTTTTGGATCATTGTTAGTGCAATTTTAAAACTAAATTAAAGCTAACTTTATTATTTCTGGACATATTTTAATACATCAATGGACCAGTTCATCTAACTAGTTTATTTCCTGAAGACTTGTTTCACCTTCTTCATTTTTCTCTGCACTTTAATCTGTTTTTTTATTATATTTAAAATCCTTTTAGATATTATATTAAAAAAGTTTTTGGAAGGTTTTGGATCTTATTTGTTTCTCATTACTTGAAATGCTTTGATAAACTGTGTTTATCTAAAAAGAATCACGTTTCTTATTTCATTTTATTAACTCTGCTTTTGAATAGGACAAATATTAAAACTTTCTGCGATATATGTGTTTTGATGAATCCCAGATCTGAAATCCACCTAGTCTGTGTTTTTACTTTTTATTCCAACAATAAGTTCATCGAGAATGGACTGGAGGTCTCAAATATAAAGTTTAGAAAGATTTATCGTCAGCTTTTTTTTGATTCAAATGCATTCTGTCCAAAACTCAAACAGAACAATATTTGTCACCAAATGTTTTTTGTTGTTTTGTTTTTTAAGAAACCCATAACTATTTTCATATGATCAAATTTGACCTGCTTTAAAAAAAAGTTTTAAAAAATGTTGATCTTAGTCTTTAAGCCACAACAGGACACTGCACCATTCTGACCAAAGCATCGCAATATGGCCGACGTTACTGGCCGCTAAGTGCTGCGACGTTATATAATCTCACAGCTGATAAGTGTGAAACAAAGACGAGCCCATGCATTCAGACAAACAAATGCCTTTTTACTGGGCTGGGCCGAAGGTGGAAAGAAGAGGGGAGTCGTGTCTAGACGCTTTATGGCCCCAATAAGAAACTATGCTCGAATACAATGTTTCTCCGCCATTCAATCTAAACAAGTCAAAGTCTGAGCAGTCGTTAAACTGCAGTGGTGGGAATCAAAAGACACTGGGGAGGTTGGACTCATCTGTGAAATATATAAAAACAATGAGTAGGAAATACCTGAATACACATTCACTCTGGTCTTTGTTTAGGACTTGAACTTCATAGTGTTTTATCACATCATGAAATTAGAAAAATATAGATGACACTTTGGACAAAAAGAGTAAGTAAAAAGATGAATTATGAAAGTGATTTATTTCAAATAATCATGATTAATTGAGATCAGAAAAAACATATACCTGGATATTATTGGATATAAATGGAAACAGACAAATGGTGAGTGAATGAGAACAGCAGGTTGATATGACTTAAAAAGTCTGAATGGAATCGAATCAAACCTAACCTAACTTAACCTGAGCTAACCTAACCTAACCTAACCTAAACTAACCTAACCTAACCTAACTTAACCTAACCTAATCTAATCTAAATAGAATCAAATCAAATCAAATGTAACCTAGACTAATCGAATCGATTCCCCCTGGTACTGACACCGCGGTGCATTTTCCAAACCTCACCCACTGTACTGACTCCGTGCTGATGGGTCATGTCTTCTCCTCAGAGAGGACAAACAATAGCCCCCCTGAAGAGAACGTGTTAGAACGAGCACAGAGCCCAACGCCGCGGTGCGGTGCGGTGCTGCGTCCTTGCTCAGGTCATATATCTGACAATAGTCTCTTCACAGAGGTGGGACATGAAAGGACTCATAACTGTCCAACGAGGCAGCTCGAAGACAACCTTGGCTGGGTTATTATTCGCCCAGAACATTCTACCTTTTTCTATATGCTGACCTCTCTTTTATTCCCACTGGGGTCGACCGGAGTGAATGCTGGGAGACGAGGAGAGGTTGACTTTAACAGATGTGTCATTTGCTGCGCTTTACGATGACCTTGCAGTGGACAAACAATAACGGCCCCACACTTGTTGAGGAATTGTGAATTGAACATGTGTTTTTTTTAGGACTCAGTAAAAGATGAAAGGCACGGGACAACCCGGGAAACAGTTCCACCTCGGTGTGATAACGGGTGCCGCTGCTCAAACAAACTGAGTTTGGAATTTTTTAAGTGTAGCGCAGAATGAACGGCCTCTGTGAGGCAGGGTTTTATGTATTTACAGCTCACCTCCAAGATAGACCTGGACGACATGAAGACAACACCACATTATCCTGCTGCTACATGACAACGTTCGACATGACGTCTGTAATTATTTGATAAGCTGTAGGCCAATGGGGTAAAACCAGTATATTCAAACAGCAGCCCGTGGGCCACATGTGGCACTGATGCAACCCCAAGAGCGGCCCAGTGTCACATGACAAACATGGAAGAAAAACTGAAAGGATCACAGTTGGCGAGTATGCAAAACTCCTACAGTAGAACAGACCATGAATGCAACACTCTCTGTACCCTAGCAACACGCAATCCACCATACATTACTTGTGTATGCAAGTGTTAGCAATAAACTACACAGCAGCTGTAGGTGAATGTTGTAAAACTAGACGATCCAAATGGTGGCTCTTGGCCCACATCGGGCCCAAAGAAAACCTAAGAGTGGCCCAGATCCATTTGAGAATTGGGGAGATTTCAGTGAGTATTTCAAAATTCTCTGTACCTTAGCAACAGGGAAATTTCAGCGAGTATTTCGAAAGTCTCTGTACCTTAGCAACATGCAACCCACAATGCACCACTTGTGTCTCAAAAGATATTTTGTTTTATTGCTTTGTGAAGCTAAAAACAAACAGTGACAAATGAAAACGGTTCATCTGACATTTGTTGGTTTTTCATGTAGACCCCACCCCCCCACACACACACACCCTGTTTTCTCACAGTATCAGCTGTGCCAATACGGACGATCGATGCACCTTCTTCTTCAGCCAGGAGAAGATTATTCAGTTATTTTCTCTGCCATAGTTTGTTTTCGTCGATTGCACAATCATCTAAACATGTCATTATCTGAGTACAGCAGCTCACAGCCATTACTATAGTGTCAGTCTGTTTTCATCATTGATTGGCCGCCGGCCTTTTTAAATGTCCGTCTTTTCATGAACACATGTATTTAGCCCTTTGTTTGCGAACATCGGCCCAGAATAAAGAGCAGGGCACCGAGGTGAAAGCGATTGGCTGTTGGTCCGCGGCACCAACATTGTCTTTCGCCAATTGATTGTTACTCTTTGAAAAGAATTACACATGTGAGTCATATTGTTGGACAAACGTGCCTCCTGTTGACCCGGCGACATCGACGTAGGCACACAGTCACAGTGCACTGTGTACATACTGTATATTATAAACAGCAGTGTTACGAGCATGTTCCCCAGAAGAATACCTTTACTTGTCCTGTAGGGGAGATTGTACTTGTCGGAAAATTTAAAAATAGATATAAAGTTGAAATATACATACACACAAATATTAAAAATTAAACACATATAATTATCCAGTGAATGAATGTTGTATCTACCATAGAGTATTTGGATTGTGTTTTTCAAACATGCAGTTTTACAGCTGTGGAATGGTCAACACGTACAAGTATCCAGAAAAATATATATTCACATATATAACTGAGCATTTGTGTATTACAGTGATTGCCATATAACTTAATTAGTCTGATCACTTCAGTGTATTTACTGAAAATCATTTGTCTTCATTCATCTGTGTGACATTTAACTACTTCTTTGCTCTTATCTTTCTTCAATTCCTGCAGTTATATGTATCAGTGTTCAGTTAAACTGGACCAGGTTTCACACTGAGAAAGTAAACTGAAACTAGAAGATTATTATATTTCATTATATTTTTGCAGGATTTTTCCCAGAAGAAAATGACATTAGCGCTCTGCGAGCACTGAAGCTGAATTTGCATGTTAAGAGAAGGCTGTGAATAGCTGTGGCACCTGGGTGAAACAGGAAGTATAAATGACTGTCTTTAAACTAGATCTGTGACCTGGGAGATAACAAGATGACTGCTTATTTGTCTCTCACCATTGACTGCCGGGACTCGGGGGTGGGGGGTTGGGGCTCAAAGGAAATTACGGGCCACAGCATTCCACAAACAACTTTGGCTCTGGTGATGATTTTTACCTTTTGGAAAATGTGGGAAAAAAATCCTACTTATGATGGACAGGAATTCTGAGCTAATTGCTAATTTTGCACCTTTGTAATTTTTATTTCTTCACACAAAGACATGAGAAAATAAAGACCAGAGTGGGTTTTTAAGGGTCTTTGTTTATGGTGATGGTAACAGTGTAATATTCTCCTGGACCCTGTGTGTGTGTGTGTGTGTGTGTGTGTGTGTGTGTGTGTGTGTTTCTGCTGCATGACTGGGCGGGTGAGGGGAGAGATCAGTGGCCCACACATGGCTGTAATTTAATGGAGAATTGCCCAGTGGTTCCTGTGCAGAGGTAAACACAGCAATAGTCAGGCTTTTGTTATAACATGGCTGCGACAACTGCCTCCATCAATAAACAATAGAGTGGGGGGAATCAAGAGACCCCCGCTGTGATGACTTCTCACTCTCACTAACACTCAGCCACTATGATAATGTAACATAACAGCATTATAACAAGCTTTACAAATGTTAACGTACAGGGAGAGAAAACTTGTTTTCTTCAACTCCTGTCAAGATTTTTTTTTCCAAATCCAAACTCAGAGCAGAATTGATTGTGGGATTTTTTTTTTTTTTTCTTTTTTAGTTTTGCAGGAGAAAAGGTCAAACTTGAAGAATTTGAGACACAATAAACAAAGAGATAGGGAGAGCTTAGCAGAAACCATCAAGCTGTGAGTCAACAGGGGGGCCAATCCTTCAAATCTGAGATTCAATCTGGGCCGGGGTCATAAACATTTACAGGGTGGGAAGAACTGAGCAGAAAGGCTTCAGGACGTCGGCCCTCTCTCCCACTTATAATTACCTTATGAGAATGCATTCAGGAGCACAGTGGCAGCTTGTGCTACCATGATTTACATGTCTTTGGTAAAAAGTGGGCGAGAGTTACAGCTAATAATTTCAGGTGAAAGGAGAAAGTCTCCGAATGTGTCGGGAGTTATTTAATATATTTATTGGGGCTGACGCTTTAACACGTTCATTTAAATTAATTGATCCAGGACAAAAACATGTTTAAAAATAACGGCATTTAACGGCACCTTTCTGTAGCACACTGGCAGCTTGTGTTATAATGATTAACACCTCGGTTCTGGTTAAAGCGCAAAGAGTTCGATGATATAACCAAGAGCTAATAATTTAAAACGAAAGTATAATTATATGTAAATGAATATCTTCATTCATCAACACTGATGCACACTCCTTCCAGCCCTGTAGATGGCAGTAAAGTTCATTTAAAAGCCAGAAGAAGACAAGATGCGACTCCAGTGCACCAAAAAAGTTTAGCAAACGATATAGCATTACCTGACCTGTTGGCTGAATTAATTAAAAAAAAAAAAAAACTTTTGTGAGCTAACTGTGCAACAAAGAGTTTCTTTATCACTGAAGTGCCCTAGGCTAGTGGCATCATCTCAATACAAAACGTATCGTTGTTAGCATGGCCACCAGTAGCAGCTAACATTAGCGTTAAATTGAAAAATGTGCTTCTCGTGTCAAATATTAACACTGTTAAAAATGTATTTAATTATTTAATAAAAATTGCGCCCCCTACTGGCCTTTATGTAAATCCCATCTACAGAATAAACAGCCATGAGGAGGCACTGTGGGTGTACACATTTTCAACTGCGCTAACCTCGTTGGTGTTACACTGCGGCAGAACATGTGCTACGCTCATTCACATTGATGGATTAAGGTGAGTGGAAAAGTGCCCCCAGATGGTGAAGTGACTGCAGCAAAAAATATGACGCGATGAAACATTGATGACTGTAACACGCCTGCGTTAACATGATCCATGCTGACACCAGTCGACAGGAGCACGGAAACACGGAAACACGGAAACAAAAAGAGTCACATCAGAGTGAAGCCGATGATTTAAACGATTAAATTTAGTTTATAAACAAAAGTTCACGCAACTGACACTGATATTTGTTATTGCGTTATTAAAGGGTCAGTCCAGCGTCAGCAGCGCCCTCACGCCAGTGCCTCCGGAGTTCAAGGAAACAACAGCTGGAAAAAAACTTGAATACAAATGAAATGCTCAACCTAAAGCCCTTGACAGTGAATGTGGCCGTTCTTCTGGGACTCAGAGACCATAAAGACACCTGGTGGGTTTTCAGCCTCTTCAATGTACGTTTTACAGCAGCCATTGACAGAGACAGCTGCAGCCCTCTGAGGTATTGACTGCCTTCTGTGAGGCCTGAAAGAAACCCTTAATCCCCCGAGCCTCTGCCTACTGTACTTAACCCAGTATTGTTCCACTGACGTTTCCTGTCAGACCAGCCAAATATTATAGAGATTTTTCAACCGTTCGCCGAAGGAAATCAATGTGATTGAACCTGTGTGTTTAATATAATCCAAGGTACAGCGCTTTCCTTTTCTTATGAAAGTAAAAAAAAAAAAAAAAAGTCAATGAAGAGACGTGTTTATGTTATGGCTTCTTTTCAGCCGAGTCTGAAGAAGCAGAGCTGTAATTATGGGCTGCATTGTGCCAAGACATGGATAAGAGTGTATTATGGTTGTTATGGCAACCAGAGAAATGCCAAACAATGGTCAGATGGGGAGGCCTTGGGGAGGCCCAGTGGTCGGGCTAACACCCCCAGCACACCCACGTCCGCCGCCTCCCACACTCGCACTTATAGGATGTTCTGCCGATTATTTTCTGTCCTGCTTTTCTCTTTCAAAAGTGACGGGCCGAGAGAAGGAGAAGGAAATTAGGAATTCTGACAACATCTGCCCCGGACTGGGGCTGTGGTGGTTTGGTTGATGGAGAGGGCGAGAGGGGGAGAGAGGAAGGGAGGAAGTGAAGGACCTGTTGAAGTGATTCAACTATGAAAAGTGTGTGACAAAAAGTCCCGTGTCTCTGCAGGGATTGACAGGGTGGATATAATCACGATGCCTTTAATTCACTCACTGGATTTATGAGTGAGTTCAGAGGAACCAAAAAAATGTGAGCTGAGGTTCTTGTTGTCCAGTATGATTTTACAAATACTGTTTTATTGTATTCAAAAGTAAAAAAAAACAAAATCAACAACTCAGAATCACTAAATTCTCACAATGTACATAAGAAAAAAAAAATCTTTTTTCTGTTCTCCACAGCATCCTGCCTGACTGGAGGACAATACCTTGTCTGCAGGATTCCATGACTGTAAATCACAAACCAGACAAAAGGAAAGAAACTCTTTTATAGTGTCTTTGTCCTGAGACGGTCACTCTGAGCTGGACTGAAGTCACCTGCCTGTGGGTGAAGCTGGGTGATGGAGGGCGTTGCATGATAATGGAAGAAAACATCCACAGCTTAGTCTCCCTCCCCCCCCGACCCCCTCACCCCAAACTACAAAATCTGCACAAAAAACTGCCTCATTAAATTCCAAAATGACCTCCACATACAGTAGATCTAGACACAGACAGACTGTAATACAACGGACATTACAGTCATATATATATATATATATGTACTGTATATATATGTATGTATATAGTTAATAGAGCTATCAACATCAACGCAGTAATCATCAAATATTTAATGTGTACTGATGCATACACAGAATGTGGCACACTACATATCCCATAATTCCTTTTTATTCCTCTAATACAAAGTGGATAGAGTGGTTCATCAAGCCTAAAATATCCCAGCATGCCTTTCTGTATTTGGATTGGTCACAATCAGTCTGTTCCAGCTGTGAACGGGAAAAAAATGTTTTTTTTAAAACTATCAATTAATCATGACTAATCGTGAATTCATTGCACTCTCGATTAATCATGATTAATCACAATCAATCCACAGCTATAATCAGGGAAACATTTTTAAATGTTCATTATTTTATATGTTAAGCATTACATTTTGGGGTTTTTGTCATGTTTTATTGTTATTCAAATGCAACCATTTCAGCTCCGTACTGATCAATAACAGATTTATCAATAGTCACAGAGAGGAAACAAAACCTGGGATTTCACCGTAACCTTTGATGCATTCACGAGTTTAAAAAAAAAAAGAAAAAAAAGAAAGGGAGGAGAAAAGAAAAGACTTCTGTCTGAGGATATCACCCCCCCTGCCCCCCCCACATCCATATTGATTAAACAAATTGCGGACAAATCATTTTACAAATGCCCAGTGGGGGGCTTTAGTGTTGGGTGGAAATACCCCATTCAGCCTGTGTCCTCCCCCGCGGGGCTGAAGCCACGACTCTTGGCTCGTTTAAGCGTGCTGACAGTCTCTGATCCTCTGGCCATCTGCAGGGTGGGCCGGCCGCTGGGAGGGGGCAGGGGGAGCGGGGTGGCGTTGAGCAACTTCCGGAGATTTTACAATAAAAAAAATTAAAAAAAAACTTCTCAGGGTGAAAGATCCTCCTCTGACTTCCTGTCACGTCTGTTGGGTTAGAAATCACGTCGGTTAAACTGTGACGTCAGAGGACGTCATCAGACCAACGGCCGTAAACATTCACATTAACGTTCAAAAACTTAAGGACAACTTCAAATAATAACAAGCAGATGAGGCTCGGTGACTCACTGCTGAATTTCAGGTATCCACAGACACCCCCCCCCCCCCCCCCCCCCCCCCCACCCCCCCCCTGTGCACAGCATAGACAGCTCCCAGGAGCGTGTGGACACATGTGCCAGGGAAGATTTTTTTTTCTTTTTTTGTAACAGGGGTGTGTTTGCATGTGTGAGCACATGTGAAGGAGCAGAAAATAAACAGGGATTTTTAAAAACTGCCTCGTCATCAAACCTTTAAAATGACGCAGCGTGGGGTTTTTTTTTTAAAAAAAACTTTATGCTAACCGTCCTGACCGTTAAAACTTCATAAATGTTTTGCTATTGTTAGCTGGTTGTGTGTTTGTGTGTGTGTTTCTGAAAAACTGTACTTGGGGGGACATTTTTTTTAATAGTATTGTTCTTAGGGACATGTTGTCCTTGTGGGGACACTTTCTAGGGTCCTAAATGAATATGAGAGTCTATTTAAGGTCAAGATGAGGCCCGGATGAAATACTTCAGAAAAACACAGAAAACTTTTTCGAGTTTTCGAAGGTAAAGTTGTCGTTTTTTTGGAACCTTTTTTTTTTATAAAAAGCTTTGTTGTGGGGACCAAGTGTCCTCAGGAGGACAGACACCTTTTCGGTCCCTAATAAAACATAGAACATTTTGACGGTGGAGTAAGCGTTGGAATTAGGGTCAGGGATTAAGATTAGGCATACACGCGTCCCGGTTAAGGGAAGGTTCAGGGGTGAGAGGCTGCATCTGATGAAAACCACTGTGTGTGTGTGTGTGTGTGGTCTGATGAAAACTACTGCGTGTGTGTGTGTGTGTGTGTTTGGGGGTTGGGTGGTGGTGGTGGTGGTGGTCCCTTCCCTTTTTTATAACCTCAAACACATGGTCAGCTCCTATTATTTTAACTGCTTCCAGTGACTTCAGATCTCGCTCGACCTCCGAATGCAATCAGGAGGAGGAACAGCCGCATTAAAACCACGACAGCTAAGGTTACCGTGTTTACGGAGGGTTGAATGTCATTACAGCTACAAATGTTAGCTAATGACTAATCAGTGTCTCCTTTGTGTATCGGGTAGTAAAGACCGGCGAGAAAGAAAACTGATCCGTCAGTGAAATTATTAACCTGCCTTCTTAAAACGCTGGTGTACGAGCGACAGATGGGATAAAACGTAAATCATTTGAAAGGTTTGTGTTTTTTTTTTTCTAAAGGTGTTTTTAGCAAATATTTTGATTAATATGTCAAACATAAAGACCATTTATTTTTTAGACTTTTTCCAATTACGTAGGTTCACTCCCAAAATGAGGGTCGGGGCCCATAGGAGGTACAAAGCTATATTTGTATCACTGGGGACGTGCACTAATTTGGAATTTTATTCCCTTTGTTCAATGAGGATGAGCTGTTCTGTATGAATGACAGTGTTTTAATCTAGGGTTCAGTGGAGTTAGTTCTATCTGCAAATAGAGGGCGCCGCAGAAATTTAGATTTTTTTAATGTAACCCTCAAGATCTCTTCCACTTTAGGACATGAGCGGACGTCTGTCCACTCAGAGGACAGCGTAGCTGTGATGGCTGGTCTCAGAGGGACAAGCTGAGGAGGACAACAAACAGGTAATGCTTACAACAGCTGTCTGAATATTCCTGCGTGAATAACATTTTCTCCCCTGGTGAGTGAAGGGTGAGGAGGTGCAGGGTGTGGGGGAGGTGGGGGGGGTTTCACCAGTATGACAGGAGGGGCGCTGTTTTCACAACATGTTTTCAGCTACAACCACAGTATATTGAAATGCTAACGTTCATCCAGCCCTGATTCTGCTTCATACAGACCAGACCCACGTCCGAGCTCCAGAAACCTAACCCAGCAGGCAGAACACAGACCAGACCCACGTCCGATCTCCAGAAACCTAACCCAGCAGGCAGAAAGCAGCCGTATGAGTGATGTGAGCAGAGCGAGTTATAGTGACCCTGGGACACACAACTCCTCCGCTCCCCAAACACACAAATTCCACTGATCTGCACTCATCTGTAATCCCCGCCGACTGTCACGCCGTGCATGGCTAACTTTGATGAAATGTTTTTAAAGGCTGGAAGAAAAAAAAAAAAACAAACAAAAACATAAGGCTTTTTTAATGTTTTTAACATCTGATTATAACAAGTAAAAACTCAACTGGCTTGATATACAGGGAAAATAAATAAAAAAAAGTTGGACAGAATATAAGGGGCGGGGGCCGTCAGAGGGCAGTCGTGGACTTGCCAACCGCAGGAGATCTGAGGTTTGATTCTGTCTAGTTTATGATCACAGGTTCGGTTACAGTATAAAACTCTGTCCAATCACTGTGCAGCTACACGACTGTGGCGACCCCTGATGGAGGGGCAAGTCAAAAGAGATTTGTCCTTTGTTTTTTTTCTAATATCATCCAAATAATTTCACATGGTGTGAATTTGGCTCTAAATAAAAGAAAAGGTCTTTTTTTTCTGTAAAAAAAAAAAATATTAGTACGCCGCTATCATTATATATAGCCATCATGTACATAAACAGGCCAGGAACACAGTCAGGCTTTACATATATTTACATATATTGTCATAATATATATATATAAATATATTAAGAAATATATAAATATATTAAATATTTAATAAGAAGTGATACATTTTTAAGAATAAAAGTAAATACTAAAAAAAATATGTAAAGTTGACATTCTATGTGAGATAAAGTGATGGATTTTTCAGAGTAAAGATATAATATAATAAGATAAAAAAATATCTAATTTAGTCATTTTCCCTTTTGATCTCTGAAACGACTGCTCTGGTGATCTCTGGTGACAGTGGGCAGAGGGTGTCTCTCTGTATCCACTCCTTCCACCTAGTCGGAAGCCACTGAGGCTTTGTCCTGCACACAATGAGATAAATATACTACCTCACTCTTGGCTGCAGATTTTTCTCATAAAAAAACCCTTTGATAGTTTAGCCATCTGGCTGGAGCCAAAAAAAAGTCCTCATAAAAGAGGCCCAAATAAGGTCAAGGGTCACTCCCTCCCTAGGTCAGGGGCCCTGGAAGGTTGTTATAGTGGACTTTACTAAAGTTGTCAGCTCAGATCCCCTTGACAAATTAAAGCACATTCTTCTCTTTTTAACAAGTATTCCATTACAGTCAGACTTCTCCGAGGGAAAAGTTGATCGTCCTCTGTTTCTCTGTGGGCTGGAGAGATAGAATCTGGTTGCAAAAATATGGAATATGAACCCACTCTGGTGGAGTGGAGTGGGTTATATGTTCGGTTATATGTTAACCGTTTCACCATACACACGTACAGGTAAATACATATGCATATATCTTCACTCATACAATAATTTCTGCAGTGCAGAATCAATGAAGTTCAACCTCAGACATATACATGAACGGCATCAGTAAAGTTCAACCTCAGACATATACATGAACATATATGTATAAATATATTTATTTGTATGTATGTATGTATGTATGTATGCATGTAGTGTGGGATAAATAAAGTTCAATCCTAAACCTCAAGCATATACATGAATATATGTATAAATATATTTGTTTGTATGTATGTATGTATGCACACATGCACATATTTATATATGCATATATACATCACATATGTTTGAGAAAATGTCTATATATTTATTCATGTATGATATATATGTATATATACATACATAAATAAATATATACACATATAATATATGTAACTTATAACAAAGTTATAACGTATGTATGCTTATATATATGTATATACATATACAAATACACAGACACATACACGCATATTTTCCTAAATGTAGGTTGCGTAACTCTGTGAGTGTCGCCCCCTAGGTGACATTTTGACCTCCCCCTCCTCAGTGGAAAGCCATTATCAATACAAAGATGAGTAAACAGCCTTTACTCAACACATTGTACATTAAAGGTGCAATGACAGCCTGTCATTAACCCTGACCTGTCTGTGTCTCCGTCCAAACGTCCAGAGGATGAAAGGCTCGGCCAGGACTTATCACACAGACACATTCAGTTAGCTGCCGTCTGTGTGTCAGCGCACATAATCTGCCTGCTAACACAATACAGACTCTGTGGAGGTACGCTAGCCGGGCACAGATGACAGGTTCTCAGGGTGATGTCAAAATGTTGATTATGGAGGTGGGATTGTTGCATTTAAAGACTTTTCCCAAATCTCTCAGTCATGTTGGGAATATAGTCCTTGACTATAAATGATCGTAAACCTGACCTGGATTCTACAGCGATATCCCAATCGTACATTGTTAGATTTAGCATTGCTACGCTAGCTGCTACCTTTTGACGTTCACACTTCAGAATGTGTTTGGTTCCAGCCCACATGCTTTCAAAAACCCATATAAACCAGTCAAAAAGCCTGGGCGTGTGACAGCCCCTATGTGGCTCCTGGATGCACTGGAAAAGGAAAAAAAAAAAAAAAAAGCAAACAGTTTTCCATCACACAGCTGCTCAGTGGGAAACTTGTCCTGCACTCATTGTCCTCGTCTTTAAAGGAGCCCTAAGACTGTGCTCCATGCTCCAGTCACTTCCTAAGAAAAGGTGCGGCTGGATGATACATGGGCAGAAGTGTCCAGTTTCAGGGGAAATGGTGAGAGAATTAGTGAGAGACGATGAGCTCCATTAAACACCACTGAAGGAGTGGACCACGCCGGTCTGTCCAGAGCCATCAATACTGCAGGAGACACAGGTCGGAAATGGGTGCTGAGGCAACACAGAGGGAGGCCTCGGTGTGGGAAAATAACCTGAGCTGATGAAGTCCACCTTTAACACGGGAGAAAAATGACGTATCACTGAAACCACGGCACTAAAGCAGGGCCTAATAGATCGTGGTTTTTACAAACTGATATGATATTCGTGTACTTGGTCATACAAGGTACCGTCACCAATACTTCTTTAGGTTTGGTTCAATAAATATGTAATTAAGCGGATGGCCATGTCACATGGGTTACACAGCTCTGTGGGTGATAGGGTGATGTGCTGTGTGTGTTTGTGAACTCACTCAGTCATTTACTGTTTTATTTTCTTCAAAATAAAATTTTGTTTTTTTAAAATCTTTCTCTATAAAATGTCCTAAAATAGACACGATCATCAGATTGGACAGTGAATCAATGAGACAGGATAGAATTATTATGATCAATAATAATAATAATAATAATAATAATAATAATAATAATAATAATAATAATAATAATAATAATAATAATAATAATAATAATAATAATAATAATAATAATAATAATAATAATAATAATAATAATAATAATAATAATAATAATAATAATAATAATAATAATAATAATAATAATAATAATAATAATAATAATAATAACACGATCAGCTAGACAGAAAGTGAGCAGAGCTTTACACCAGTATCACATAGTTCACTCCTTTTATATCTAGTGCCTTTACGGTGCTATTATTCATAGTAAGAAAAATATATTTTTTACACCTACATCACCTATCACACGGGTACTTCTATATATATATATATATATATACATATATATATTTTAATTGAAAGGCTCGGAAAAAAAGTGATGTATTAATGTGATGCTATTGTCCTCAGGACAGTCTTTGGTCTCAGAACTTTCTGGACACCTGTTGAACTATTTCCGACGCCCCCGTCACTTTTTCCTGGGCGGTGGTCGGAGGTATCGTGCCCTCAGCGGCCGTAACGCAGCCAACATTCCATGTGTTGAACGGTGAAGTTCTCCTCTTCTGGACAGGAATGCACCGCGCTGGAATCATTGGCCAGTTAGTTAAAAGAGATTCAGATGGTTTGGGATCTCTCTGCCTCCCCCTCTCCCTCCACCACCCCTCCTCCCATGGGGGCAGGGTGAGGAGGACAACTTGTAGGGGGATGGGTGTGTTTGACTAGTTAAAGCTGATTTTTTTTTTTTTTTTTTGGAAGGGGGTAGAGAGCATTTCATAAAAAGGCTAAACAGGTTTTTTTTGTCTCCGTTTTTTATCCTCAGATCTTCTGTGCTGTGGACAAGAAGATACTGAACTTTCAACTGGAATTCCACACAGATTCCTCAAACCAACTTCCTGAAACGGAGTAATTTGCACTTTAGACATGGATGCTGGATTATGGTGGCATTTTAAGGGTCACATGACCTTCCTGGATCACGTTATGACCCGGCGTCTTGTCACCTCTTGTTGCTACGACTAAGTGGCTGCTGGGAGGTCGTGGTGGTCGGTGGGGCCAGTGGGATGGTGGAACTGGTGGGACGAGTGATTGCAGGGGGCTGTGGCTTATCTGACCCTGTTTATGAATGTTCACTCACACACTTATCCACACAAACAGCCAAGGAGAGGGTCCAATTCATCAAAATAAATAATTGTTAGGTTACAGAATGGTGGTCGTTTAGAAATGCTACGCTTGCTAATAAATAAATGTCTTAAAAAACAAAACAAAAACGATGTAATTCCCAGCTGGGGATCAATAATATATATATATGTATCTTTATAGCTAATATAAAAAAAAAAGAAATAAAAAATAAAGATTTCTTGTGCTTTAATACTAAGCTTATAAAATTATGATTCCTGTTTTGCAGCAGAAATACTAAATCTCCAAATCTGCACACAGATTAAAAGATTTTGATTTATTGATAAATAAAGTCTCCCATATGATTGGAGTTTAAAAAATGCTCTAATAGAAAATAAAATAAAAAATCCTTCTTTTAAGCAGAAACGCTAGCTCTAATACAAAATAAAATATATTTTTTTAAAAATCCTTCTTTTCAGCAGAAACGCTTCTTCTCGACTAAAGATATCTGGTTCCTTCCAAAATTTCTTTCAGGTTTAGAAAAAGAAATAAAAATAATTTGGAACTAGAACAAAACCTGTTACAAATCTTCAATGATGACTTTAAGTTAAAAACGAACTCTAATTTCAACTCTACGTTCAGGTTTGGAAATCCTGAAGACCTGGTCGTCGCACATCTCATCAACCTCATCCCAGTCCTGATCCTAATCCCACAGATTGAAATTAATATTTAAAAAATCACATTTTCTGAGTCTTTCTGAGTCTTTCTGAGTGTGAGGTAGGTGGTCCGAGGTTAGAGACGTTCCTTCATTGTCATCCACCGGGCTGCGCTCTTTCCTGAGCTGCCACCTTTACTTTATGACTCATTGTGTGTTTTACACACTGTATCTGTCATTTCCAACTCTGCAGTGTCACGCTCCTGTGATTTTGTCACCTCCCTATAAACTTTCTTACATTTGCCA
>NC_024316.1:14965170-14979305 GCF_000523025.1 Cynoglossus semilaevis | reverse complement strand
GTCAGGGATCAGGGCCCCTCCACACTGGCAGATGGAGAAATTTGCCCCCCCACCACCCACCCTCACCCTCACCCTCACCCTCCCTGGTAGGAATGAACGACCAGCTCCACTGTCTCACTGCATAAAAACAAATAAATCCAAAACCTCATCAGAATTCTTTGGCCGTGTTCAACTGCTTTTTGTGTTTACTTTAAAAACTCTAAAAAATGCTGCTTCCAATAACAACAGTGATTTAAAATGATTTAAAAACGACCCACAACACTGACATTCTGATATATTTATAGAAGGGGGGGGGGTTCTTACACCCCCCCCCCTCACATTCCAGAGGAATGCAGCACACACCCCTTTCCCAAAACAGAGATTTGCTGGTGACAAATCTTCAAACCAACTTCCTCTCTTCCCTTTCAACTCAAGCAGTGGCCCAGTGAACTGGAGTCTGTCTGTCCTGACTCACATCCTCTGGGCCATAATATTTACAAAGCCTATTTAGAAGCAGCTTCACTTCAGTTCGATGAGCAGTTCACACAACCTCCCTCTGTTAACCTGCACTAACAGAGCGGCAGTGGGATGTAGGTGAGGGTGAGGGTGAGGGTGAGGGTGAGTCCAAAAACGCTTCTGAGGCGGATGTTACCATTTCAAAACAATGCTCTTTCAGACCACTGCAAAATTCTTTCACATTTTGTTACATTATGGTCGACAAGTAATTAAATTATGAATCTGATCAATCGTTGCTGCAGATTCATCATGATTAATCACGAATAATCATTAGTTCCTATCTAACAGATGAAACTGACTCGTTGGTCTGACCTGAAACTGAAGTCTCACTGGATGTTGAGATGGTATTTTTAACTAAGAGCGTTTTGGTGAAACGAAAACTTTTTTTCTGCAGTGTGTATAAATGACAACGAGTGAATCAACTCCGATTACAACAATAAGAACGGTGTTACTTACTAAAACTGCAGATAGTTTTTATTTGATCAGGTTTTCCATGAACATGAACTTTTTTCAATCCGACCAAATGACAGTTTCTAATGAAAGCGGAATGAACTGCTGCTAAAATAATTAAAGGTTTGTAAACAGGTTTTTAACTAGCTCTATCTGTTTTTATTTTATTTAAAAAAAAACTGGAAGAAAAAGTAACTAAATTAAATAAAGTAAACTGAAACTACTTCATTTGAAGATATCTAGAGAAACTGCTTTGTTATTTAAAAAAAAAATCTTGAGAAAACATTTTTTTCCTATAACTAGTTTCTTTGGTTTAATGTCTGGTTTGTCGAGTCCGTGAACCTAGCGTTAGCATACCGACTTCAAAGCGTGGTTAAGAGTGAGCTACCAGTCTGAACCTATAGTGAGTTATCACATTAGTCTGGGCCACAGCAGCCGGGGTGTTGACAGTGACCATCTCATCCATGCTTTTAGGGTATTGTTGTTATCTGCGTGACCAGGCCGTACTTATCTCACAGAGGGAACTGTATGTGAGCAGAAACAATAGGATTGATTGAGTGCATTCTTTCCAGGGTGTTGGGTTACACAGACCTGCTCTTTTTAATAGATGATATCTGTCTGAGGGGACTTTGCCACATGGTCTTTATCTGTCAGCTTATGTTTTTTTTTTTTTTTTAGAAACACGTCATCATTCATAACCTGACATGAGCTTGTGGAAACAGGAAGTAGCCCAGGGCCGAACACTTGGGGTCAGCCCTTAACCACTGATTAGGATTAGGGATTTAAAAATCAATAACAAAAAAACAATAAAAATCAGTAATTTATTAAATTGTAAACAAAGTGCATGACTCATTATAAATCACCACAGTAGACATCCACACCAGACAGAAGAGTAGAGAAAAACCATATGATTACCATTTAAATACAATAATCCCATCCAGGTTTGTACATTCATGCAAAAGCCCAAACCCCCACACTAGATTTTTTTTAAGATGCAATAATGCAATTAGCCCAACAAAGGAGATGGTAATCCATGAGCCAGTATGAGTGCATGGGTGGGGTGCATCTGTAATGACCCAAGACTGACTCTGAGGAATTTTCACACCAATAAGCTCCAGGAGAGCCAGACTGAAAAAGTTTGCAGCAACACGCATTCATAAAGTGCTGCCCTGTGTGTGGGGGGCAACTGAGAAAACAAAAACAAAAACAAAGAAAAACACCTTTTTTGCATTCACCAAACAACGACCAACTTCCTGTGTTTGAGCCACAGGTTGAGATGTTAATGTTTGATCAGAGTGTTTTTACAGATATCAGTGATGGCAGTGATGCTATGACACGTTATCAGACCACCAGCAGTTTCATAGCTGGGGGTTGAATCACAAATGCTAATAAAGCAGATGTCCACAGTCCTCAACACATTCCAAGCAGCCTATAAAAACAAAGAGTCTTTCTTCCTCAAGGAGCAGAGCCCCATCTCTGACTGTCTCCGACAGTCACAAAGCTTCATATAAACATTTAGTGTTATAGCCAGCTGATCCCCGCCATGCTAACTCCATCCGCTGCTTCTAAAACAACCATAGAATTTAGCGCTACGCAGATGACACCTTGCTCTCTTTTTGGGAGGATGGTGTGTGTTTGATCAAGGCGTTTCTCTCCGCCTTTAAAAACTTTCCATGACACTGGAAGTTTCGGGCCATGTCTGTGTGTCCACTGTGCCAGACTGTCGCTGAATTCATCAGCCATTGTTTTCCTTCCACAGGCATTTATAATGTCACTGCAAACATAAGCTTTGTCCTCAGATGAAGGATCAGCCAGGGTCCGCGCCCTGAAGGGGTCAAACAAACAGCAAATATGGACAGACTATGACTAAGACGCTGGAGTCGGGCTAATGGCATATGGTCACAGTGGGAAACTGTTGTATTTTTTGGGCTATTAGAAACCAATAAGTCACTCAACGTTAGCCAAAGTAACGCTGCTAGGCTAAATGGACATAAATACAAAGACTCCTTTATTGTCATTTTATGGCACGTTATACATGAAATGAAAGGAAATTCAGGTAAAATGACTAGATCTATGATTAAAAATATTTTTTCAAACATTTTCCTGTTTCTAGATAATATAACACAAGTGAAAACACAGATCGCTCTGACTAAAACCCACACTGAATCATTACGACACTTATAAAAGTAAGCAACGCTAAAAATGGCTTCTAGGGTTTGGGTGATAAAAGAAAACATGGTTTTTCACATGGTTATAAACTTAATTACAATAAAATTGAAAATAATGATTGAAATGCGTATGACAATGTTTTTTTTTCTCGCATGTGTGCGTGTATTTAAAGCCTTAAAAGCAACAAAGATAAACACAGAACTAAGCACATGCTCACACACACACACACACACACACACACACACACTCACTCACACAATGGCCAGTATGTGAAAAGATCAGATTTCCATCGTGTTTGTTTTCTTAGGATAAGGCATGTGTGAACAAAGAAAATACTTTTCTCCCTCGTAGCCATCTGCTGAAACCAGAGGAATTTCTTTAATTGTGAATAGTTCTGTTCGGCTCAGTGAGCCCAAATGGCAGAAAGGGCTTCGGCTAATCATTTATGGGACGCTTGAATAAGAGGTAAATATTAACTTGTAGTAACAAATACCTGAAAACAAACAACCATATTTTCATGATCTCAAAGAAAAAAAAAAACTATGAAGAATAAATATTATGACCTACTGTTCAGTCTCTGTCTGTGTTTTTTGGCTACTATTCCAATGACCAGGCTAACACCATGGACCTACATTAAAAACATTAAATATATATTTATGATCAGTCTCTGTCTGTGTTTTTTGACCAGGCTAACACCATGGACCTACGTTAAAAACATTAAATATATATTTACCCATATGAAGAGAACATAACTTACATACACAATATATGATGATGAAATATATGCCCATATATGGCACAATATGATTCAATTATTACAGTATATGGCAGACCTGGGCAAACTCTGGCCCGTGGGCCAAATACAGCCCACTGGTCTTTCTAATCTGGCCCACCAAACACTGGTACAAGGTACGGTAAAGACTGATGTCAATCCTGCTGGTTCATGGATTACAACAAATCAAGTGTGATTTCTGTTGACGCCACTCAATGTCAGCAGACATTAAATGCGCCAAATTAACTTCAAAAGTTTAGGTTTATTCTTCATCCAACCAATACTGAAAATTCGGAACCTCATTTTGGCCCGTGAGCCAAAGATTTTGCCCACCCTATTACACTAGTACAGACTATAAAATTATATTTATATTTTATTTTTTCATTTTAATTGCTCATGGCCTATCAACACTGGACGTTCCTGATTTACTTATCTGGCAGCTCTGGTGTATGAGAACACAGAGAGGAAACTGATGAAACATCATGCTGACATGTGCATATTCAATAACCAGGCAGATTTGTATGAAAAAAAAAAGCAACAAATCCCTTATTTGCACACAAATAAAACCTGACGACCTGACTCCTACCCAGTGTTCCCAGCCCCAACTGCATCCCACAAAATATGGAATAAAAGACGACAATCGAGCAATTGTTCCCTTTACAATACACAGCACCATGCGCATGGTCAAAAGTAGCAAACACTCATTTGTTTAGGGTTAGTGGCACAGAAACAGGACAGGAAAACAATGGCCAAATGTCTTTGTTTCTCCGTCACAAAAGCTAGCTGCTTATTTGCATTCACAAGATCACACTCACTGCTCAGTGGTGAAAACCCAGAGAGGATATTGTAATGTCTCCACCCTGTTAGATAGTCAAACCTAATTGTCTGTAAATTTAAAAAGAAAGAAAAAAAGAAAGTAGCACACATCCTGGTCTGCACGCTACAGGCAACAAGCAGTGTCTGAAAATTAAACTTTCTGCACCCCCCCACCCCCTCCACACTCCACCCCCCAGAGAGACTGGTGTTAAACTGCTGCATTCAACCCTAAAAGCAGCTGCAACAAAAGAGCCTGTCAGGTTAATACTTCCTGACAACCAAAGATAGACAAAAACAACACCGTAAACACTTAAACACCAAACGAACGCCACAGAAAGGCATCAGTTCAAGCGGACCGTGTGGAGGAGGAGAAAAAACAACAAAAAACACCCGGACATAAAATCACTCACTGGCCTCGGAAACAAACATATTCAAAGCGGCCAGAGGATATTGATCCCTCTGTTGGAAACTTTAGTTAAAAATGTTTCTTAACAAATAATCACACCGCCTTCAGGGGAGCAAATTAGAGTGTCTTTTTTAGAGGGGTTGAACACACACTCTATGATCCAAAAAACTGAACTGAACAAAGACCAGATAAAAGCCTGCAGTGTTCCCGAGAATCAAAACTCACTTAAGATGTCAATAGTGTCACAGAGGAAAAAAAAAGAGAGAGAGATGCCTGCATTGGAAAACAAATCCATATCAATACTTTACCAATCAGTTAATTTCATTAAGGCATTCAATGCCATTTACTCTGGGGATTGCAAATTGTGTGCAAACAAAGCAAAGGTCAAAAATGTATTGTTTAACCCAGTGACAGATTGTATCTGCGGGGAGTGCAGTTTGAAAGAGTTTGCGCTCGGTGGCCGTCCGAACGATTTACAACCACCTCTGATGGGAGAAATTAACTGGAATACTAAATTCACTTAGGCTCATTTGACATTTTCACACCATCAAAAGCAACAACTCTTTTTTTTTCTCCACTAATGGACACGTGAGGTCCGGCTTCTGCTTGTTGTCGTTTTTCACCCGGCCCTCTCTGGATCTGTTTATGTCCAGGAGGAAGGCACCACAGCTTACGATTTCTTTAAGCAGCTGTGAGTGGAAATTGCTTTTTGGGGGAGACATTTATGACCCCATTCAAAGGCCCACATCTCAAACACAGGAAGGAAGGAACTGAGAAGTGCCATACAGTATCAAGAGATCTGTCGAAAACTCCTGCTAGGTTTCTAGAAAAGATCAAAGCAAACGTCTAAAGATTTATAGACGGTCGTCTTGGTTTTTGAGTTGAAACAACTTTTTAGGTAAGAATTCAAATGCACCAGAGTAGGTGTAATTTTGAAGTCCATCCAGACAGCGCTTAAATCAGCCGTGATGTCATGTATGGAAGGGGGGCAGAGGGGTACCCACCTCCTCAAGAGTGCTCAGGATTAGGGCCTGGAAGTCTGTCAGATAATAGATCAAAGAGATACACCAGAGTGCACTTCTTGCTTTTTCCCACATGATGCTCATCTTCACACATATAGGAATTTCAAGGACCCCCCCCCAAACAAAAACACCCACACAAACTTCACCTGAAGACAGACTGACACCAACAGTCCACAAAGACAGTCCTCCTAGTGGCAGAAAACGGCATTGCTTGTGATTGTGATATAAAAGGAAGAACACTTGGAGACGGATGAAAGTACAGTTTATCACACAGAGTACTCTGTAAAAGGCAATTTGTGCTTCTGTCCCGTGAAGATTTGTTCCTGTGACTCAACAGTTCTCACGTGAAAGTCGAGCAAAAGCAGTTCTTTACAAAAGCATCTGAAGGAAATTCAAGTTTCTACTTCTTCAGACAGGTGAGGTACATGTTGCTCTTAGATATTAGGATTCTAAAGAGAAGCGCTTCCCGTGTCTTTTTCTGCAGCGCCCCCTTCTGAAAATAGGACCGCTGTGCCTGGACATGTTCACAGCTATTGTTTCAAAACGCCACTGAACTTTAGTTAAAGCACTGTTATTTCATTTACAAAAAGGCATATCTGTATACTTTTGGGTTAAGACTTTAGTTAAAGTACTGTTATTTCATATACAAAAAGGCATATCTGTATACTTTTAGGTTAATTCTGTTTAAAAAAGGGAATATTTCAGGCAAAATGACTTGGCTAACTAACTAGCCTTCTGATTTAGCTCATTTAGCTAGCAGCTTTTCTACTGTCTTTTGTGTTATTCTACTGATGTGTAGATATTACAATTACTAACATTATGTAATAATATTTCCCAAACATTTGTTTACAGTAAACCATGTATCATTTAAAGTACTTATAATTTTAAAATCTTGGTCAAAAAATTAAACAACTCTATATGTAAACACATATGTGCGTTGGTTTAATGAACACGTTGATAGCTACAGTGCTAATAATAATAATAAAAAATACTTTGATTTTTTGGTATTAGTTGTATTTAATACGTCACACTGGCCTTAATGTTTGACAATAAATGTGAAAACAACAGTCAGCCTCACCGAATTCCACTTAGGGCTTTTACCTTTACATACAGCATTCAGGTAAAACTTTAGTGCAGACGAAGTCATTCGTCATAAAACTACACCTGAGCCACAAACCTCAGCAGCCAACGTCAGGAGAGCCATTAGTGCAGAGGAACGGAGGGAAATCAATGGTCAACTGTTCACAGGAGACTCTTGTTCTGATAAAGCCTTCACTTTCTGCAAATACTAAGTGCTGAAGTCTGAGTGTGAAACGGCCAGAATAATGGATGGCCACCAGCAAACCGGGCACTTTATTGAAAAATCTATGCGCTGACCAACCTGGCTTTTAGCGAACAGGACCTTGATGTACAATTGATTATTTTGTAGATTCTCAAACGACGAGGAGAAAAATACTCCACGCAGCGTGAGTAGAATAAACTCTGTCACAGACAAGGCGCCTGTTCACTTCTTGAGCTCTACTGCCACCTCCTGGACGAAGAGGAGATAACACGGCACAAACGAATTGAAATCCAACTTGTGATGGTTTATTTCAAATGAAATTCTTTTGCAATTCTACAATGCGGCTTTTTCCAGTCAAGTTTTTTTTTCCACAAAAAATAAACACAACTTAGGTATTGAATATTGACAATGTGAGCAAAAATGACAGACGTCGTATCAGCTTTGTATTTAAAAATGTTTCAGCGTTAACATAAAAACATGATATGAATCAAATGTGCTGAGACAACAACTAGTAACCTGCTTGTCCATCACAGTGTCACACACCTGGTCACATCACACTCGTACATTGATTCTGCAAAAAAAAAAACCCATAGGGAGAATATAGAAACTCCACACAGAAGGACTGGGGCTCAAACAAGGAACCAATGATCTTCTTGCTGTATAGGCAAGCACTCTCACCACCTTCACCACCGCACAGGCCCAAATACACTGCATCCTTCTTCAAATGTAATGTTTTTTTGGTTCAACTTCAACAGTTCAAACTTAAACTTCTGACAGCAAACAGAATCTGTTTTTCCATCCACGACCTGCGCAATTCTTTAAAATAGCTTATTATGGTGTAACAAAGTTTAAGTTTCAAGAAAAAAACAACACACGCTCAAGCAGGAACTAAATCCTACACTCATTATGGGATGTCTTCCAGTGTGTGTGAGTCGGAGAAGTGTGTCTGGGCTCTATGGCACTCTGCTGCGGCTCAATCAACGGAACGCTGTGGATGATGTCGCCAATAATTGGAACCATCGTACTTTCCTCACAGGCTGCGACACTCTCCTTCGATGTGTCCATTTTGTCTTCTAACGGAGGGAAGAACTCACTAGGTGGCGTCTCAGTGGACGTGTGCCCCACGGTCACGATTGTAACTTCTGTGCCTCCCTCCTGGATTAAGGCGTTGAGGCTCTCCAGCTCTGAGCAGGTAGTGATAAATGCTTGTGCGCCGTGGCTGGAGTCCTGAGCAGCGATGGAGGTTTGCAGCAGGGCCTGGTGGAGCGGGTGGTCAGTGTCCTGGGAGCTGAGCTGAGTCAACAGCACAGTCTGGGGTTTAAGGGCCGAGTCTGACGCTTCAGCAGAGCCAAGTGTTGGAGTTAGTAGGTTCACCTGCTGGATCATGGAGTTGACTACCACCTGCTGGTTGTCTGGTCTCAGTAGGACCACGTTGGTCTTCTCCTGACCAGACAGACCTGCAGGGATCACGGTGCTGTCCTGGACCAATGGGTGAGATACAATAATTTTAAGCTGTGCACTGCTGTAAGGAGCGGCTGAGTGGTCACCTACAGGAGGAACCTGCAGCTGAGTGTTTGTCTGTGAGACCAAATCCACAGTGTGAAGCTGCAACATGTTCTCAGCGTCTCTGTGCTGCTTCTTGTGGCTCCGCAGAGAGTCTTCTCTGACAAAAGAAGCGCTGCACGAGTCGCAGGAAAAGGCTCGCGCTGCATCCAGTTTGGCCCGGTACCTGGAGCTGACGGGCTTCGGAGAGTCACTTCCTCCACCCTTCCCTGCTCCTCTGCCACTTTTCCCACTGACAGCCTTCTCCGGCTTGTCCGAGTGGCACTTCTTTTTGTGAATGACCAGGCTGCTGCGCTGCTTGGTGGCAAAGCTGCAGAAGTCACATTTAAAAGGTCTCTCCTCCGAGTGTATCCGCTCGTGGACCTTGAGCGCCCACTTGCTAGAGCAGGAGTAAGTGCACTTGGAGCACAGGATGGGCTGAACGGGCTGATGCTCCCGCGAGTGCTCTCGCAAAGCATTCTTGGTAGAGCACTTGAAATCACAGTGCGTGCACTGAAAGGAGTTTTCGGTGCTGTGCTTGAGCTGAATGTGAGATTTGAGGTTGCCTTTCATGGCACAGCGATACTCACAGAAGTCACATTTGTAGGGCTTCTCCCCAGAGTGAGTCCGAATGTGTCTCTTCAGGTCAGAGTTGATTTTGAACTTGGCGTCACACTGGTGGCACTGGAATGGTGCGTCCCCTTGAAAAAGAAAAATACAATTAACAGCATAAATAAAGCTACAAATGGCAGTGATCATGGTCTAACACAAAATTATAGAAAAAAACAAATAACAATTGGAGTCTTATTTATCCAACACATTCCTGTGTTACTTTCAGACCTGCTACAACAGACTGCCCCTTGTGATGTTCGCCTGGGAATCAAACCCAGATCATTCTCATTGTAAGGCAGGTGTGCTAACCACTACACTATGGAACCGTAATAATGTAGACCCTTATTTGTCCCACAAAATGGAAATTTATAATGCGAGTCTGACACAGGCTGCCACAAGAGGCACCAGGGATATGTGGTTCCTCTGGGAATCGAACCCAAGACTCTCCGTTCTCTGCTTTCAAGGAAGCCATGCTACACTTTGGACCTAAAGGCAGGGTTTCTTGTTGTTTAATGCTAGCCATCCTATCACTGATACCAAACAAAGTAGAAGAAGACAGCGACATAATGTTGTTTATTGTTAACAACAGACTAACACACACGTGTTGAAAAACCTACCGGTGTGGGAGCGGAGGTGCACGGTGAGCTGACTGGAGTTGCGACTGGCGTAAGGACAGATCTGACATTTGAATGGCCGTTCGTCGTAGTGGATTCGCAGGTGCTTCTTCAGACTGCTGCTGTCCGCCGCTGCGTACGGACAGTGTTTGCATTTGTGCGGCTTCTCGCCTGTGTGTAGACGACTGTGCATGTTCAGCTTGTCCCGCCGACTGAAGCGTTTATGACACAGCTCACATTCAAAGGGCTTCTCACCTGGATGAAGTACAGCCAGAAAAAGTGAATTGAGGTTTTAACACACGAGAAGGAGCGCAGTGTCAGGGTGTCGTGACTGACCAGTGTGGGTCTTGAGATGACGCTCCATGTCTTTTTGGCCATACTGTGTTTTGAAAGTGCATCCTGTAGATGAAGAGAAATTGTATTTTTCTGAAAGTTTGTAAAAACCTGATGTCATTCAGAGAAGTTTTACTGTCGTAAAAACGAAGAGGCGCCAACCTGAAAAACAGCAGCTGTGTCTCTTAGAAGTCAGGCTTGGTTTTAGTTTTTTGAAAGGCGTTTTCTGTGCTTTGGTCAGGATCTTTTTGACGCCTTTCATGACGGAGGACTGGTAAGTCTCCTCAAAGATAAAGTCAGTGGTGGAGTCTGGAGTAAGGACAAGCATAGCTGTGAATCATGGGACAAAACAAGGAGTCTTCACATCAGAGTTTTATTAAAAACAACGCCCTACGCTTTACCTGTGAAGGATGCAGACAGATTGATGGCTGATGGATCAGCTGCAGGCAGGGCACAGCCATTTTGCTTGTGGGCCAAAAAGACCTCAACGTTATTGTACTGCTGTTTACAGAAGCCACAGATGTGAATATCTGGGCTGACTTCCCCAACCACAGAGTGTCCTGTCAGAAAACCAGCAACAGCGTTAAGTTGGAATGAAAAGCTGTTCGATACACAAACAGTAACATCATATTCTACGTGAGTTCGTGGAACTGTTTCCATTTACCTTCGGCGCTATTTGATGTCATTTTCGAGCTTCTTTTGCTGGAGATCAGCTCATTCTTTTTATCTCCTCTGACTCCACTGCGTCCGCCGTGGAGTCAAACTAGTTCCATTTAGCTTTATACTGAGCCAAACGCTGTAAGTGCGTTTCGTTCATTAAAAATTTAAAGCGTTTTGTCCGAAGTTATCCATAACTGTTTATTTCTCTCACCTCTAAAACAAAATCCGATGCGGACTGTTTTTACGACTCACTGTGTAAGGTTTACGGCAACAGGGGAAGTTGTGCGTTTAGATGACGTCACGTGTTGCTTTTACGTCAGTGGGAAATTCCGTATTTGATCTTTTACAGACAGATCATGGCGTTAAACATTTTTGAAGATACTCGCATTCGTTATTTTTTGTTTTTTAACTCCTGAAACTTCACAAAGCAACTGATAATGTAATACTACAATCTGTACATTTTTTTAACTATGGGTAATTTTATTTTTCAAACGTCAACCCTGAATGAAAAAAGTTGCTACTGAATGCAAAATAATTTTCCGTATTCTTATGAGCACGTATCGGACATAACTTCACGTAAAAAAAGAACAACAACAACAACAACAACAACAATAATAGTAATATAAAATCAAATTAAGGGCTAATGGCTATCTAATATTTAACAGAAGCGATTGAATTAGTTAGCTCTCAAATTAAGCGCTAATGGCTATCTAATATCTAACAGAAGCGATTGAATTAGTTAGCTCTATTGCTCATGAATGAGCACTTAAAGGCAACACGCAATAAGATCTAAACTTATGTACAGATTCAAGACACACAAAATTTGAAAATAAATAACTAAATAAATAACAACAAAATAACCTGAAAGACTATCTGAGTTTTTGTGTAACAGTGTAAGTTTTAGGATTTGGTAGGTTTATAATACAACCCCTCTGAAAGCCTACTGTCTGTAAGTACAGACAATTTACATTTCCCAAATACAGACCCAACAAGTGATGACATGTTCAACTAAAACTGACTGCATTTTGTTTGTGTCACTAAATACATCTGAACAGGTTTATTTTACAGTCAAACATGTTTACAGTGTTGATGCAGTTTAGAAAATAAGACGAGCTGTGACACCTGCAGAGAGCAGCAGTCCCTCCGAGGGGCAGGCCTTCTGTTGTTTAGCAGTGGTTGTAGGACACCAGACTTTACCGGCTCTCCAGCAAGGTCAATTTACTGACTTGGTGGTGTGTGTGAGCGAACGAGAAAGCCCTCCTTTTGTGTGTGAGCAGCAGTTGTGCTGGTGTGAATAAGCCATGAAAGTGAGTGACGTACAGCTCCATTTTCAGTGGCAGGTCCTTAACTGCCTGATTGCCACTGTGAAGCACAGGAATTTCCTTACGTTGACTTTCCTGCGTGGCAAAGGCACAGGGACTGATTCCCTCCCTGCTGAAGCAGCAAATCCTCCAGAGTCAGACTCTACACACACGCACACACACACACTACTTTGCCTCGATCCCAAGCACACCTAATTCCAATTAAAGGAGCACAAAGCCCCGTAATGTCACTAAATATGCAGATGATATTCCCTTAATGTAAACAATATTTGCCCAGCGTCTGCACATCCAACAGCCTCCATAAGACCAGATCATTCAGACCACGGTTGACTTTCAGTACTTGACTATATTGACATATATTTTGACATATTGACATATATTTTACATCTTATCGATGTGGTAATAGGGATTTCACAGTGACATTTCAAAGTTTAAAAGAAACTAAATAATAAAATAAGTGTGCGTCTCATCATATGCACATAAATCAACGCCTACACACACGGAGTCATTGGAGTTAAGTGTACATCAAAACATCTGATTTGCATAAGACACACAAAATGACTCGGATATGTGGTAATTAAAGAAGGACTCATGCCTTCCCCACAGCGCTGGTTCACAGGCCGGCCGGATCACTACTTTGATCTACGCATCGTTTTTTTTTTTTACCATCAAAAGAATTGTAATTTTTCTTTCCATTTACTGTCACTTTATCATCAGGGACGATCTGAGGAAACTGCACCAACAACAATGTGACTTCTTATGTTCCTAATGTAATTAGGGGCCGCAACAATTGTTTACAGGCCGGATGAGATATTGATCAACCATTGAATAAATGCAACAAAATGACTTCAAAATGATCCATAAATATTTTATCCTTGAATCTAAAAGTTGCTTTTTATTTTCTGTCACAGAGGAGCAACAAAAGCACTAAGTTCAAATGCCAAAATCAGATCATTGGTTATTTGATAATTAGATGTCTATCAGAAACAGTTGATGAAAAGAAAAGAAAAAACAAAAAAAGTAAAACTTACTTATTATTCATTATGTGAACATTTGTTTTTTTAAACTAAAATACACAAATATTAGAACAATAATCAACCAATCAATCCTTTTGTGTCACATGTATCAAAACCACACAATAATTCAAAGTAATACATTTTAAATTCATTTTACTTCCACTGTTCTCAGTCCTCACGAGAATAATTTAGCAAAATTATCTGGAACCTTAAAAACCAAAACAACCTTCAGTGTCAGTGAAACAGCCTAAAATAAATTAAAGCACTGACATTTGACGAGACATCCGACAATGAAGACAGAAAAAAACCCCAAAACTGGTCAAGTAAACAATATTAATGATTTCAATTGGCCGTTCATCTTCCATCAGGTGATTGGTAATGTGACTCACTGTGACAGAAGCACAGTATTAATCTGAACTCCTCTCCTCCTCACGTCGGTTACTTCCTCCTACCGGTCTTCATTTCTTACTGATAATAAACTGGGCTGTTGTTGTATTGAAGTCGTAGTCGGACCTCCTGCTGTGCCAGGTCTAATTTGTCGATGTGCAGCTCACACGTTCAATGAAATGCCCAAGTATTCTGTGAGTGATGTAACGCTCCTCTTTTTCCCCAGTGAGACAAGGG
>NC_024316.1:14950560-14965126 GCF_000523025.1 Cynoglossus semilaevis | reverse complement strand
GGAGTGCCTCTGTCACATTATTTTCCCCCACAGAGGCACGCCAGCTGCTTACAGTTGCTTAATGGCTACGAGCTGTCACAAGGCATCACAGGCTGCTGCCACACAGGAGCGGCAGATGCTTTAATTGCACAATGACTTGTAGGTTGTCAACAGCAATTGTACCGGGCTTCCACCTGAGGGCACCCAAAGAACGCCGTCTGCTCACTTCACTGGAGAGACGCGGCCTTCAGAAGCTAGCTGCTGCACACCAGCCCCATCTCACAGTTTCTGCCTCTGTCCAGACGAGAGACGCAGAGGGATTCCAAGTCTCTCTCTCTCTCTCTCTCCTTTTCTGTCTCCCTTTTTTTTTTCTTAATGGTTTGGCCGTGTGCTGCAAATATCTGGGCAGGATTCTCAGACAGCAGGCACAGAATCCCAAAATCATATTTAGACGTAAAATATTTATCTAGCTTTGTCACCTTAGGGCCTGCAGCTCTCTGTGCTGTGGCAGGTCGTGTTGTGCAGTTTGAGTAATTTTTCTCATTATTAATTCATGTCATTTTTTTCCTCTTTGTGATTCAGGGGAGTCTTATTCTCTGCTGCCAGGCCTTAGATGATTATCATTAAGGGGAAGCAAATAAAAAGGCAGAGTTGTGCTGTGCAGTGACGCGCCGCCGCGCCGGCGCTCAGGTTTGTGTCGTCACGGCCTCTTTTATACACAGCTCTGAGAAAATGATATATGATGTGTTTTACTTTTGCGCCCCCTCTCCGTATTTATAACCAAGGCCTCAAATTTTAATCAAGCGACTCCGGAAAGCACGCGCATGTATTGACCTTCTGTTTGTGAACACAATGAGAAAAAGATGTCCCAAGTCCCGTGTTTGTTTCGAGCCGTAAGATAAATTATACACACGAGTATGAATTCCTTTGGTCAACAGCTGCCATCGCAGCATCAGATAAAGCCGAGCCAAAGTCTGGGAACCATCAGATGCCTCCTGCGCTCGCACTTTATCACATAAAAAGACAGTGTGCGCAGACATGCACACGCAAGCGAGTGCAGCCGTGCCACTCATAAAAGGGGCGCACATGCTCACACGCAAATCAGCGCTGGGCTCTTTGTATCTGCCAAGTGATGCAGATGATAGGGCTGCAGATGAGTGCAGGCTAACCAGAGGAGAGAGGGTCCGTGTGGCTCCACAGACAACAGCACACTTTAAAAAGGACAGTATTCAAACCCAACACGGATCTCAGATCTGAACGTGGGCAGAATAAAAAGCAAAAAAAAAAAAAAAAAAAAAAAAAACCACTGTGGTGTAAAAATGTGAGAAATGATTTAAAAAAAGATTAGTAGAGGGGAAAAAAAATATACGTGTATATAATAAATAAAAGCAAAGAGTCAAAGGAGTTTTTTTGTTTGTAGTTCTGCAAGGGAAGAAAGGAAATGTTGTCTTGCATTTTGCTGTAATGTCGGCAGGGGGTGTCCAGAATGAGGCTGGATGTGAGAGAGAGGGAGAGAGAGAGAGAGAGACCCTCGTGCTTACAAGGCACTGCTCCAGTTTGTTGCAGCTGACATTTTGGAACCAGTGGGTCAGCAAAACAGAGAATCCACAGAGATGCATCAAGAGCAGCCGGAGCTCGGATCAAAGAGTTGGGTTCAATTTATTGTGTTTTTTTCTTTCTCTCTCTCTCTCTCCCTCTCTCTCTCTTTTAGCTATTTGTGTGTCCTAATTATGTTTGCTGGGAACTCACTATTACCAACGTTGCTCAAGTAGGTTTCAGGTGTTGCTTTCTCCTCCCAAGTAGAGCAGCAGAGGAAACGAGGAAACGAGGCCACGGACTGAATATTTCGGGGTTCGACAGATGTACGGAGCTAAATCCAAACAAAAGAGGGTGCACGTGTGTGTGTGTGTGTGTGTGTGTAGGATGTGTGAATGTGTGCTACATTTTTTTTGTTGGGTTGACAATGACTTCATGATGGAGAAGAGAATCTTGATAGTTAGACAGATAACAATGAGCAGGCTTATTCATGACCGTCACACACACACACACACACACACCTAGACACACACACACACACACATACGGCAGCGCGATCGTCACAGAGGGAGCAAGGCTCATAATTGGACAGAGGTGTCTGTAGATAATGAAGCCAGACCTCACACCTGCCAAACCTTGGGGATTTCACTTGACTGGCCACTTAAATCTTCCTCACTCTGTGGGTCTGGAGGGCAAGAGACTGAGTAAGAAACTAATGGAAAAAAAGCACGCGCTACAGGGAGGATCCCTGTCAGCATGAGTGGTGTGTGGACCCCCCCGCGCGCGTGTACCCCTCGCCCCCATAGCCCCGTCACCCCACCCATTCTACCCCCGCTAACTCAGCCCCCACAGCTCGCTCGGTGCAGCACCCACCTCACTTCACTTCACTTCACTGTAAATCCTCTGGTGTCAAGGATTTCAGACGGAATGGGGAAATGCTGCACCAGCTATTTTGTTTCAAACTCTCAAAACATTGGCTTCTCCTGAGTTGTCTTTGGTGACAGCGTTGTGTGCGGGGAGCGCATCGTGCCAGCTTTTAGTGGGGTGTCATTCGGGTTGCTGAAAGGGAAATCAGATAGACACTTCAACGGAGGAAGACTTCTTCATAGGGAGTTTACCTGACAGCCATCAGTGAAGGTGTGACACTGTATCAGTGGTAGCAAAAAGCTACACCAATTAGGGACTGGGTTTACTCTGGAAAAATCTCAACAATTTATGAGAAACAAAATGGAATTTCACTCAGCAGTTGATCCACAAATGAGGCTTGAAAAACTTTGTTTTTCCGGAAACACCCGCACCTCAGATGTTCTATTCTATTCTATTCTATTCTATTCTATTCTATTCTATTCTCATTTCATTAATATCATCAATAGTCATATTCATTGACTGCAGTGTAAACTGTTCCAACTGGAGAATCTGTATATTTTATATGTATATATTTGTATAAAATGTTGTGCTATCCCTCCTGTTATAGGACTGACCTCCACTTTCACCAGGGGTCAGAAAATGGGGCGAGTGTTTAGTTTGTCCCAAGCTCCAGTCAGCCCATTATACAGCTCAGGTTCTCACTTTAGGGTTTGGAGACAGAATATACAACATTTCCTGTTTTCCAAAAACACGTGCTACTCTAAAATTCCCCCGCAGGGGGTGCTATGGACCAATAAAAATGCCCTGGGCAAAGAGTGGAGTGTGAGGTTACTCTGTCTCTCTCTCTAGATAGATAGCAGTTGATGTAGCAGCTGTAGAATCTTACCTGAGTTCTTCAGTCTCACAGCCTCTAGGTAGAAACTGTTCTCCATTCTGGTGGTTCTGCACCTACCAGTACATGTACCAGTACCAGTACCAGTACCAGTACCAGGGTAAGAGATACCAGAGGGCAGCTAGCTCTACTGTTTCTACACAAGTCACTCATCTAGCTCAGCTAGCAAAGCTGCTTCTTCTTCTTCTTTGAGTTTTCCCATGGCAGCTTTGAACCATTCTGGGTGGCATTACTGCCATCTACTGGGTCTATTCCCCCCCTGCACGCAGCGGTAATTCACTTCCTGTGACATTGATATAGACGTCAACACAGTTTCATGGACCAGCATCATCAGTAACAGCTGTGGCCACAAAAAGTATTGCATCACAACAGAACCGATCTCCAGAAAATGCAAAGAAAGAGTTGGTTCACTTTAGAGATCAACTTTGTAGAATAAAATAAAATAAAATAAAAACCAGGTGGAACCAGAACCGTGCTGGTTTGAAAGTACTATCTGAGGAGGCTAGTACCGATTAATGCTTCAAGTTTGACTAGATTATGATTTAAATGTACCTGAAGCACAAAGGGTCACTTCATGTTGTGGTCGATTTTTACTAAAACTCTTCTGTTTGGCTTGTTTTATAGAAGGACAAAGAAATTGAGTAAAAATCTTATCAGATTCAAAAAGAATCCTGTTCTTCCTGTTCTTTCAATTGTCACAGAAAAATCTAGAAAATCAGATCCTGACTAGTTTTCTCGTAATCCTCCATCTTATTTCCCAGACCTAGCCAGGCGATAACACCGGTCCGTGAAACCCAGGACGGGAGTCTGGGGGTCCGCAGCTCCAGAGATGAGCCACCGCGCTGATGGATAGAGTGACATGGCCACCTGGAGAGCGTCAGCGCTAAGTGCTGTGCACACAGAGACAGTAGCTCACCTCGTGTCCTCCACGCTGATAGATTATAGATAGACAAAAAGCTGCACGGGCAGAAACCATTTTGGGAAACGCGATGTAACCGTAGACCCCTGGATCGGCGCGGTGCCGTCTTCGACCAACTGAGACCCGCCACCCAAAGACACTCCAGGAGTTGGCCGACGCCGGCTGACCTGGATCCACTTTCCCAGCTGCAGCGATAAGCAACGCTAAAGTGTGCGCTGAAATGAAATCACGCGGAAACCGAAGGCTTATCAAGATGAAAGTGTGCAATAATACAAGAATTATCCATCACCATCCATCATGTATTTGTTTGCAGGAAACAGATTACATGGATCTTAATTGAAATATTATTTTACCTTCATTTGAATTATTTATGGGGATGCTGACTGGATTCATACCTCAGAGAAAAACACGAACACATTATGTGATGCAAGAACGGGTGTGTGTGTGTGCACGTGTGTGTGCGTGTGTGTGTGCGTGTGTGCGTAAGCATTTCTCATATATAATTCAAAGTGTAGAGTCAGAACCTGGTCTTATGTAGCCATATGAAGGATATCAAAGGGCCTGTCTTTGATACAATTTACTTGAGATGCACCGGCCAGAGCCGAGCTGTCCATTGGTCTGCCATTGCTAATGAGATTGGGGGGGTAAAATTGAGAGTGGTGGGCAGGCTGTCATTCGCTAGGTGATGGTTTTAAGACTAAGCAGTGATACTTCATTAATTAACCTTCACATTCTATGTAGATCTGCTCATCAAGATGCAGTTAATTAAAGAAAGGTCATTCCAAGGGCTGCTGGGAAGCGGCATTATTACAATGGAGGGATGGCACTGCTTTGAGCAAGATAACACAGGAGAGGGGGCAGGGAGGAGGCGATCACACAGTCACTCCTGAAATGGCAGACGACTTGCTAGATGTTTTTTTTTCTTCTTCTTCTCCTTTTCTTTTCTTTTATTCCCCGTATTTTGAGAAGAAAAAAAATTCAAAAGCCTCAAATGGAGAAAAGTCGGTGTGAAATATTCATTGCACTCAATTGATGGCATCTATCTTTAAGCATCTTTTAGCACATCCCTATAGCTTCTCTTCTACCTTCTCTCTGCAGCCTCGCGTCTTTCCTGCCAATACCTGGGGAGAACGTTACCGTCTCTGACCTTGGTCAGTGGGCAGAGAAAAAAAAGAAAAATCTTCTGGAGTAAATAAAAGGCCAGAAACCAGCAGCATATGAAATAGTTATGTATCATCTGTAAGTGAAGTCCATTTCTGCTGATGACTTATTTATTTTGATTTCTGAATGCCCGTCTGTCCTCGGGCAGTCGGTCTGTCTGTCCGTCTGTTAGCCGATATCGTTAGCCGATATCGTTAGCCGATATCGTTAGCCGATATCTTTCGTTTACTTCCCTTTCAGGGAACGTTCACTTGACTTACCAGGAAGTAAACCCTTGGTGTTTGAGCAGAGCAGCCGTTGACATCAGGACAGTGACCGGTCGGAGACAACTCAGGATGAAATAACGCGTCGTTGGACTCGCCTGTGGGCAGACGACATGAGAAAAATCAGTTAGCGTTACAAACGGCCGTCGCTAATGTTTTGGCCAACCTTTATATTTTTGGTAATGGCGGCGCCTCCTCTCGCGGCGCTGTCTTCCTGGTGTCCGCGGTGTCACTTTTTCAAATTTGTTGCTCTGCTGCGAAATTGTAGCGAGACATCAGCGCCTCCCGTGTGTCCACTCGGTCGTCCCGCAGTCGCTGCGGAGTGTCTTTTGGCATCGCTTCCAATGGCAGGTGTGGAGACAAACGACAAACAGCGCGCACGAACATGCATTCAAGTGCGTGCGTGTGTGTGTGCGTGCGTGCGTGTGTCCCTCCCACCCCGCTACGATACAGTAACTGCAGTGCCTGGACACAGTGCCATTATGGCAGACGAGGCAGGGCTCCCCTGGCAGCGGCTGGTTGCTAGGTGGAGAGACATTACCGCGGGCCTCTGTAATAATTTATCCTAAGAGCGCGGCGAGCCGTCATGTAGCCCCTGACAGAGAGCTGCAGTACTTTATCAGGCTGCCTGTAAATCAGCCATGTGTGGGTGCAGACGGCAACATTGTTTGATCTCTTTCAGACACTCTAATAATCTGCTCCCCTCTGATTGATACCTCCACACAACAAAGCACATTACGCCAGCAAAGCACACCAGCCATCAGTGTGTGTGCGTGTGTGTGTGTGTTAATGTTTGTCTGTAAGGAGTGCATGCCTCTGTATGTGTGTGTGTGTGTGTGTGTGTGTGTGTGTCCGTCCGTCCCTGATGTGTCTGGGGCTACTGTTAGATGATTGGGAGAATGTGGGAGGATCGGGCATCGGAGGCGGAGGCTGGCAACGGGGCATTTGGCTGCTGGTGCGTTGGGGGGCGGGGGAGTTAGCGGTGGGGTGGTAGTGTAGATAAATCATTAGAGGGCAGGTTATTGAAAATGCAGGGAGATAAAAGAGTGAAGAAGCCAGTAATTGCCTTAAAGATCAAACTACAAAGCATTACTTTGGCGGTTGTTATGTGAATATCATCGTAGCCCGAAGATGTTTTTATTTCAATACAACAGAACAGATACATAAACGCAGCCTGTTTTTTTTCTTCTTCTTCTTCTTTAAAATGCTGACTTTTGTTTTCTTTCTCTACTCTATCGGCGGCCCTCTATCAAATCAAAGTGAATTACATCTTTTTTTCAAATTGCCTTCCAACCCCTGGCTGGATATGGCTCATATACAAAGGAGAGCAATGTCCCATCCAACAATACCCATACCATTTGTGCCGCTCAGCTTCCGAATGTCATTGGTTTGAATGTGACAGTAAAACATAACTCTGCCTTTTCACTGGCTCGCATTGGAACACGGCCTCCAATTATTTAGCTCCAAATTCAATAGCAATTTTCTGCTCAATGAAATAGTGGTTTCAATCTCTGGAGTAATGTCACTTTAGAGGGATTTTCAGAATGGCATGTCTGTGAGTGAATAGATGGACATGGGAGGATTCATTTTGCTGGAGGAAATGATACTTGTCCACTGGAGCTTGTCATTTATTGATGAAGAGGGAACATCTTCAGATGCTATAGAATGTGCGGCGTTGGTACAGACCCAGTGTTTTTTTTTTCTGTGCCACTCGTTGGAGATCCTCATTAAATATATATCTTTTAGCCCTCAGTCAACATTTCAAAAAGAAAGAAAAATGGCAGCCAGACGCCTAACCTTATCAATGTGTTCGGTCAGACGCAGGCCATTTTGCCTGAGTGCAGCATTAAAAGTAATGCTGAACAATGAAAGAAAAAAAAAAAAAAAAAAAACCAAAACGCAATTATAAGTGTGTTTGTGTGTAATGTATCAGTAGCCCATCCAGGGCCCCATAATGAATGCAATGCAATGTGCGATCACTGAGCCGTGCGTCTGCCCCGCTCAATGCATCTCTGAAAATAAACAGAGCAATGGAAATGGTTCTCATTAGTGTTGTTTTCATATTAAGTCCCTCAGACAAGGTTGACAAACCCAGCTCCCTGTGCCAGGCTCCTCAGGGACCACTGCTTCAATACAGCGAGGGCAAACAACACCAGCCGATACCAACACCATTACCATGTCCTATAGTTACTTATCCTCCCCGCCCTCCCTGTGGAACGCTCCCTCTCTCTCTCTCCCTCTCTCTCCCTCTCTCTCTCTGCGTCTACACTCTCTAGGGAATAATACATTAACATCTTCTAGAAGCAGAAGGAAAGAACTCCTACTTCCATTTATCACTATTCCTATTTGTCCTAAAAGGGACAAATGTCTGCTCTCTGTCCTCGTGCTATTAGAACAGGAGAAATGTGTGGTTCTTTTTTATATTTGTCTCTCTCTCTCTCTCTCTCTGTGTGTGTGTGTGTGGAGGGGAGGGGTTGTTTCGTGCTCCACAGATGATCCACTGCAAGGCTGTTTAGCAGGAAGGGAACAGGTGTGCAGAGCTTCTGGCTTCCACCATGTGTTCCAGTTGTTTCATCTGCACCTGTTTCCCCGACTCTCATCTCAACCATGATCAAAACACGTTAGCAGCCAGGAAGTGACTCGCGTTTGTTGGTCTCACCATTCGTCTCCGTGCCGCACAGCGTTTGTCGTCATATACATTTATACGGCCGTCGCGGTCAGAGTGACCAGGAGACAAATGGAAAAGTCGTGTTCGGTTTTTGGTTACAGTTGTGTCTAATGTGAAAAAGTCCAAAACATAAAAGATAGTGAAATGTTTCGATTGTGACCTCTGACCTGAAAGGTCAAGCTACTCGAGCAATGCTAAAGAAATATGTTTTAAATTAATAAATAAATTACAGATTATGACATTTTCAAACTGCTGGTGTTGATGACTAAAATTCTGTTTTTTTTTAAATAATAATTACAACTAAAATTCTGAACTCAACTATTTGAGTTTGTAGTTTGTAGAAAATAATAGACAGTGGAACACGTTTTCCAAAAGCAAGTGCTCCTTTATTAAGAACTTTATGGGTTGGCAAAATATGTAGTTTTTATTTTTATTTTTTTATCTCATTGTCAAGAAACTAAATCCAGGCTGTCCAAAATAGAGGCCGAGGCCCCGCTTTGGTCCATGAAATTATTAATTTGGGGCAGAGATAGAAGGTCGATAAAAAGGGTAAAAAGTGAAAAAACAACATTAGTAAAAACTTCCTTTTGTAACGTAATTTAATGTAATATAGTTCAGATTGATAAAATCTGATGTTTTCACCTGCAAAATAAAATAAAATGAAATAAAATAGCAAAATGCATTTTTTTTCCCTAGTGGTTATTTATGGTAATTCAGCAGCTAGGAAACACTAGTACTGTTTGAAACTCAGAGAACAGATTTTTAAAAATTAATTTCACAGTTAATTATTAGGTTTCTTTTATTTGTCTGAATGGAAGAGCTCGTCTTTAAACCTCTGCTGTACTGTGGCAGAAAGACTTTTTCACAGGATCAACAGTTAGTGGCGCTGTCAGCAGATGCTGTGAGTCTGCCCTGTTGGGGCAGAGTCACTGTTTCAACTGCAGCTGTGGTTTATCTGAGACTTAACAGTGAAAGTCACTGTGCTGGAGCTGACAAACAAAAAGTGGCCTCTGCTGGAATTTAATAAGCCTTTTTTCACACCAGACTTTTGGAGTTGTCATGGCAGGAAAAGCACATGTTACTAATAACACGAACAATGACTCGGTTCTATTTAAGTTCTCCGGGAAGCCGTGACAGCGTGACAAGGAGCCAGCGCGCACCTGCAGCAGCAGGACCAGCAGAACTGAAGCAGCTAAATGTAATTCAGCTGTCGTTAATTTTATGATTTATTCTGGTTCTTTTCCCACTGAGGCTTGTCAAAGTGTCAGCCCTGAAACCACTCCTTAACATAAAACAAAAATCAACAACATAATCCATATGGAGCACCTTTGATTGACAGATGTCTGGGACGTGTAAAATAAAACGTTGGCAACTGACACTCGAGGTTTTTGATTGGTTACAATTTACACCATGGAGGATTGGAGCTGTGATATTAATATATTAATTATTGGAGCTGGGATACTAATATATTAATTATATTTAAATAACATTACTTAATGAATTGATACAGATTTTCACAATAACAATTATTTATCAAATAACATTACTTAATAAATTGATACAGATTTTCACAATAACAATAATTATAATAAATAGAGTGACATTTATTATTCGGTAAATGGCAAAAAAAATGGTTGAGGTCCCACTTTTGACCATAAAGTTGTGGTTCTTAAACTTTAAACATTTAAACTTTACTAATTGTTAACCAACTAATCTGAAAGATTACAAAATTACCATCTGATTACATGTAGTTGGCCAAATTTCCAAAATCACCATCTGATTACATGTAGTTGGCCAAAGTAAAGGCTCATGGCCCGGGATGGACCATGGAATTCTGGAATTATGGCCTGAATACAAATAATTAAAACTGAACTACTTTGAGCAAGTCCCCGGAGGCCATCAGTGGTACTACACCCAAAACAAATCTTTGAAATCAAACTCCAGGAAGGATGAAGTCCATGTTGAATACACACTCTGCTGTGAGTTGTATTTCAGTGTATTTGTATGTGTCCCACTCTTGTCCGTGTCATGTCTCTAACACAGCCTAATAACAAACTCTGTCCCAGCTGGACCCAGAGGTTGAACCACACGACATGGCAACAAACCACACCATTTTTCCTGGACAGGAAATGCTGTGATACATCAGTCGTGCGGATGTTCCCGCTGGATGGAATATTTATTATTATACATTATATTAAAGCGCTAGAATAACTCATGATTTCCTCCGTAACACTCGTGGCGATAACTCTAACTAGCTTGCGTGCTACATTTTATTGACAATAACAACACTATTGAACTGCATGTTCCACACTCCAAAATGAAAAGGTATTTGGTCGTTGGCTGCAGCACTGACTGTTTCTGGTCCCCGTGGCACTTTGTAATTTGTTGCAGTGTTTGTGTTCTTTTTCACACTTTAATATCACTGTATTGCCTCAATTTGAGCTGCAAGATAAAGTTCTATTTCATTTTCTGGGATTAACTTGCTAGGAAGCTCACGTCTCAAGGTATTTGTTGTGTTTTGTTTTATCTATGAATTATTTAGAAGCTTCAAAAATAGAAAATGGGCGAGACGACTGTACGTCCTGTCTCTCTCAGCAATCTCAGTCAGATGTTTAATTTGGTCGGCTAGCGTGGAATAGCACCCGCCACAACAGGGATTAGGCGGTTGGCTATGTAATTTCCCTGAAGAAGAAGCATGTTGAATTGCAGAATAATGATAAAGCAGAAAACCCAACATCAGAGGCAGGGAAAAATATGAACCTGCGCGTGCTACGTGGGCTCGGAGTTGTCATGGATTTTAGTTGTGAAATAAAGCGCGCTGCATAAAAAAAAAAGAAAAGAAAAGAAAAGAAAAGGGTTTTGTTGTGAAGAAGTGAAATGTGACCTTAATTCAGCGTGGTCACAGGACGCTTGTTTAAATGTGGGCCTGGTGCGCCGCTGTGCCCGTCCCGTATCTGGTCATTTTTCTTAATTTGGCCACGCGTACATGCTAAATGTCAGCAGGCCTATTAATGAAAGATGCTGTGTTTTTCTTTTCACTCCGAAGCACTTTTTAAAAATGCTAATGGACTCCCAACAAGCACCTGAGCAGGGATGAAAGTGCCCTAATTCCTGCTCAAAAGGTCACAGAGATGAGTTATAGTGGTATAAGCACCTGAAAGCTATTCCCTTGTTAGGTTTGACAAAGGGAGGCTGCCATTTCCCCCCTTTAAAAATAGTGTAGGGTAATAAATGATCATTTGTGCAATGTGGCTGCTACCAGCAGTGACTTTTCCTCTGACATAACTTTACTGCTGGCTGATTTACATCCTGAAAGTTTGTCCCCAAAATATTGAAAACGAGCGTTTTATTCATGATGCATAGCAGACGGCGGTGACACACACAAGAGCTCTTATTGTGCGTGTTGAGTAAATGGCTAATTAGTTGTCCATGAAAAATGTACCATGGATCTCTTTTACTTTTATCCACTTTTTTTTTTCAGTCGCTCAACAACACTTAAGGCGTCTGCAACAGATTTGCAGTTACACATCAGGAGAGATCCGGACACACACCCACGCCTGCGCTTCTCACATCATCACATTACTGACGTATGCGTGTGTGTGTGTGTGTGAGAGAGAGAGAGAGAGAGAGAGAGAGTGCTACTATCAATTATAAAACACACTGGTCTCTGGGTGAAAGTGCCGTCTGTACAGTAGGTGTGTGTGTGTGTGTGTGTGTGTGTACACACCTCAGCGTCTGTGATGGTCCTCCTCGGCAGCCCTTCACTGGTCCCTGAAAGGTGCTCCTGGTGTGGATGTGGGGCTGGAGTCGGGATCACGGTGACAGTTTCAGGTGGAGGACTCTATTAATAGTTTACCTCTCAGCCAAAGCATTTCATCATTCCTGGTGTCTGAGGGTTTCCTGCTTCAAAAAAGCAGGATGAAGTTATGCATCTCAATCTAGCCCTTCATATTTCATGCTGTTGAGGATTATAAATAAAAGGACAGGCTCTGACCCGGGCTATTAGTTACCTGGGATCCTGTGGGTGGATGGTGCTTTGTCTTCTGTCAGCTTGTGGTATTTCTCCCGCAGAACACAACAGGATTACAATCAAAGTCTTTGGGAAACAATATGAGATATGATACCTGCTGCCGAGCGGCGGAGGGAGGCGCGGCGGCCGGGCGGAGTAACAACAGACGGCCAGGCAAAACAAAACCAATCAGTCAAAATCAGCCAAAAGGGAGCGTCAGAATGGAACCAGAAGGCAGATTTGACAGGAGGTCACACCACGGATCAGTCCACCGTACCACTTTGTAGTGATTGCTGCCCCCCCCCACCCCTCACCCTCCTCCCTCTGTGTGCGCCTCGATTGTTTTGACCACACAAACTGGCCAGCAAATCTCTGGAGATGAAACTCTGACAAAGTGATGAGGAAAACACTGAGCTCTCAGCCTCTCACCTTCCCCGCGGTCGGACAGATGAGTCCGACGTACGCCACGCCAAAGTGGCCTGTCAGTGCTCCTTGTTGTCGGACAGACCTTTGATCCTGCACAAATAGCGTAGAGATGGTCAGGGCCGCTGCCCCGGGGCGTGAGAACGCAGGGTCAAGTCAAGTCAATTTTATTTGTATAGCTGAGCAAAAATGGAACAACGTACATACAGTCAATATGATACAGAGTTTTTATGAACAGTTTTACAAATATTAGTGAAAACCAGATTCCACCACAAACCGAAGAAATCTCCAACTGATCCAGAGTCAGAGGTAAAACGTCTGCCTCAGGAAAGAGAGATGAGACAACAGAGGGGTGAGAAAAAGGGGAATGGAGGGGGGGGGGGCAGGAGCTGACCTACAACACTCAGTCAGTACAGCTGCAGGAACAACTCCATCAGTGGTGAGTCAGATTATCACTGAAGGCCTATTATCATAAATGCTGCTAGATGGCAAAACTAGAGGTCGAGGACCCACTTTGGACCTCAAAATAATGGTCCGAAATTTTCCAATAAAAAAATCTGAATATTTAAAAATAAATTCTCTTCACGAAACTCATAATCATGTACAGTGTTCCTGTACAGCGTTCCTTCTGAATAAATGTGGATGGCAAAAGTAAAGGGTCGAGGGCCCACTTTGGACCATAAAAGCGCGGTCCTAAAATACAAAAAACACCATATAATACTTATATAATTAAACAACTATTTAAAACACAGATGACATACATACATTTGGATTTCTGAAATTACAGAAACCCTTTCAAAATAAATACAGAGACGTGTCTCTTTGCCACTGAAGCTGACGGCTGACCTTTAACCTTTATTGTCATTTTATGAATTTATTCCTTTTGGAAATTTAATTACTTCTATGGAAAATGACAGAGCTTTGTTTCTCTCATCAAGAAATCTCCAGATGAGAAGTCTGAAGAGCTTCAGATGAAAGTGATGCGTGTCAGTCTGGATATACAGTAGAACAGCAGACGTGTGTTCGCCGCGCGGAGGCGGCTGCTCTCAGCCACGTGCCACGTCTTTACTCTTTGCCTCCCGGATAAAAAGCTAAGACGATATAAAAGTTTGCCGCACGTCAGAATGTTTCTATCAAACCCAGACTGACAGTCCTCACTTCAAATTAATGATTTTGTTTTTCTGCGAACACTCAGACGCTAACCACCCGAAACCTCACGCATTGACTTTTCTCCACAGATTGCAACTCATCCATTTTTTAATTGTGTTCATTTTTACCTGGGTCCCACCGGACCTGCAGCGGCGGTGGTCGTTGTCATCCGTCTGCTCTGACAGCGAGAGAGAGAGCGAGAGAGTGGCGCCACGCCACTTCCCACCCCAAGCTGATGTGTCAGGCTTATCACACAGCCGAGCGATTCTGGGGTGACATCCTCCACTGAATCAGTGACATTTCACGGACGGTGCAAATCTATCCATCTTTGTCAGGCACTCGCCTCAATTTTAGCATTCTCGGAGTTAGCATATTGATCACTAAGAAACGCATGAGTGAGGACTTCTTGTTTTCTGCTCCTTAAAATGGGCATGGTGAGTCTGCCGGACTCTTCAGTCAATGTCCATGCTCATGGACCTTAATCTAGACTCCGCACAGAGGCATAATGGCTGCAGAGGTTCTGTCATTTAGGAGCGGGAGCTAACTGAAGACTGAAGACTTTGTTTGATGATTTCATCTGAAGCAAAAAGTTTCAACAACGTTTATGTTATTTAAGACAGACAGTTTTGATTCAGCCTTAATCCCAGTCTTAGTCTTAGTCCCAGTTTAGCAAATTTTATTTTTCAAAAAAAAAAAAAAA
>NC_024316.1:14905707-14950507 GCF_000523025.1 Cynoglossus semilaevis | reverse complement strand
AAAAAAAAATCTCAATTTTTTCGGCATTCTAATTAAAAAGTGCAGAAATTAATGCAATGTAATAAGAATGACAACAATATATTACTCATGTCAAAAATATATTATATATACTGCATTAATTAATCTGTTAAATGAATGGGATTCATTTAACAAATTAATAAATGAATGTCGTTTGTCACCGTCTGCTCACGTATCACAAAAAACAGTCAATACATTTACATTGTCATTTATGCAGCCTGTGGGGAAGCGTTTTCATTTCACTGAAGCAGCTCAAACTTGAAATACCAACTCGACGCCCAGCTTGTGTTTGTGGAGACTTCAACTTCAGGTCAGACACCTGGCTTGTTTTTAAAAACAACTTTTGACACGTTCTACAAGAGGCTCCAGTAATGGATAAAATCCATCAACACTTTGAGGCAAAACTTAGTGTAATAGTTTGCTTTCAGTTAGTCGACACTTGTCCATATTAATAATTCCATCATGAGGTTTAGTCACAAACTAAACAGCTGTTGATTTCCTCAATTAATAAATTAATCCACAGTTTAGTCAGATTGAAAACTTCAAATGTTTTACAAAGACAACTCTGATTGGCTCCAGCCTTTAGTTGTGTTTCCTGTTTACACGAGGAAATCAACTCTGATTGGACGTCATCACTTAGCCCAGAATAACTTCCTTTTATTATTCATTTAACTTCCATCAAAGGAAGGAAGGCCGTTGACTGAGTCGATTATTAGTCGACGAAATCAACACGATTTGTAAAAGCTATTGTTGTTGCCTTCATGACCAGTGATCTCTGAGGAAGGCCGCTCCAACACACACACACACACACACACACACACCAACTGTTAACTTAGCATTTCTTGGCCTCAACGTCTTCATTGCCCGCTGGCAGACGTATCAAAGGAAGTTCTCCTTCGTCAATCGGTCTGTGTCTGTGTGTGTGTGTGTCTGTGTCTGTGTGTGTGTGTGTCTGTGTGTGTGTGTGTTCGCAGCACAGTGTGTTCCCCTATGGGGGATTATTAAAAGTACATCTTACATGTGTGTTCAATAAAGCGCAGAGCCATGACTCCATGAGCTGTTTGACCAAACAACAATGGAGCTTTGTTTGCATCAGTGAACTTCCCGTGACGCATTTCTCTTAAAAAACACCCAATAAACAGCCCCGTCCCCCCGCCCTCCCCTCGCCCGCCCCGCGCTTCATGGCACAGGAAGTCCTAACCACCTGGGTCCGGCGGTGTGTAAACCGTAGCAGCTTTTGTTATTTGTGTTAGGACACGCAATATAATAATTGATTAATAATGCAAAGCTTCGGGGAAAAGTCTAACCCCTAAAATGAGGGCGATGATTGCGGCCGCGCCGAAGCAAATCAACAGCGACAGAGCAGCACCAGGGATTACAACATCTGCAGCGCGTGGTGTCGAGGTTAACATGTCCTGTGATTACAAAATGCATTTCCCGGGAGCAGGTGTTACATTGACACTGTTGCGATGGCGCCTGCGTGCTACACACACACACACACACACACACACAGATGAATCACCCAATCACACAAAGGGGGTGAGAAAGCAGAGAAAGAATAGTCGCTTCCTCGACCATATGCTGTCGGCCCGGGCGCCCGTGAGACCCGTGTGAAAACATGAATGAGCCGGCTGCAAATCGATAGGGACAAGAGATCTAGTGTCGAGCAAATCCAGTGCAGACTGACATGTTCTCCATGTAATCTCTGGCATTGTGCTGTGAGCGGAAAGATTATCCCCCGCTCGGACTGGCTGGTAAAAGGTTGCCGTGCTGTAGTTCATGTCTGCGTGAAGGGAGGGGGGAACGGGGGGGGAGAGGGAGGAAGCATATGCCTCTCTGTAAACGATGCTGGCCCCCCCCCCTCCTCTTGTCAGAGACTGGATTATGTCCAACATCATCCACCCCCTCAAACACACTCAACTCCTCAATAAAGGACCCTCTCCCTCTCTGTCTCTGTCTCTCGCCCCCCCCTCCCCTTCTCCGTTTCAAAAATCATCGGATTTATGACAGTGGATTTCAGAAAAGTTCTCCGCCGATTTTGATGCCTGCTAAGTACCCCGGCAGGATTAGGAGAGGCCTCTTGATGTGTGCACTCCAGTGTGTTGAGCGGTGCTTTGCGGTCAGGTTTATCAACTCAGTGGGGGGAAAAGAGGCAGCGGTACATAGTGCATAATGATAAGGCTTGTTATACACATCAAATGTTGAAAGCAGAGCGGGAAAGAGCATATGTGTGTGTGTGTGTTTTCTTTTCTTTGCTTTTTTCTGTTGGAATCAATAGCGAACGCCATCACATTTAATTTGTCTCCTGCTGCCTTTTCCATCTCTTTGCTTTACATTCATAAACAGTAGATTGGAGGAGATGGCTGACTCCACCGTAGCTGCACTTTTATGGCAGATATAGGGGGAAACACCGCAGGGCCTACTTGGATGAAATGACTGCTTACATTGACAGTAAACTGAAACCTAACACTGCAGCACGATTTACAAAGGTGTCGTAAAAGCTTGCAACAAACTCGGGATAGACCTGTAAAAAAAAAAAAAAAAGGGTGGAGATGTGGATGTTGTAAATTGTAATGAAATACAGCGATGACTTTCCTCTGATCCAGAAATAAACAGGCAAAAGTTGGGTGATATTTGATGCAGGATTTATTGTGCCACGCTTGTATTGGCATGTGTGTGTGTGTGTGTGTTCCTCAAGTCTAGACGGTCACCTTCACAGCCAGATATCCCTCCCCAAAAAAAACGTCGGCTTGCGTTTCCGTCAGCGAGATGATGCTAGGTGGCCTGTGCTGTAAATTCGGCGCGTTGACTGACAGGCTGCCTGTGATTTGGACTGCGCTGATAGAAAGTTCTGGCTCTGGGGCGGGCGTGAGATGAGGAGGAGCTCGGTTGGACTCAGTTAATAAAGCCTCCAACAGTTCCTCCGTGTGCCCTTGGAGAGCGCTTACATCAAAGCACCAATCAAAAACTGGTGCAGATATAATTTGTCATCAAGGATTTCCTTCTGGAGAATTATAGAGAAGATACAGGCCGATCAATACTATGGATTTTCACTGCAGTGGCTGATTGTCCAATTGCCGTGAAACATGTACCGAGATAAAAGGCCACGCCTGCCATTTTGTAACAGACTGCCGAGTCAGCATAGGGCTTGTCAGATACTTACAGGCTGCTGTGATAGAAAATTATCATGCTGCAGTGTCCAAGTACTATTTAACACGTTTTCCTTCCATGAGACGTGATTCATCTCCCACGTCCTCCTCCCTTTCTTTCTGTTCCTTTTTGAGAAGACTTCATTCGCCGTCTTTGTCAAGTTTAACCCTGGCCTCACGTGCACGGCTTCACACACACACACACACACACACACACACACACGACTGATGAAAATGATGAATAATTTTGAAGGAATATTCAATTTAATTATGAATGCTGCGCTGATTAAAAAAAAAAAATCCTAATCAGATTATATTTCCCAAGTGTGTCTTTCATGCTACGTTGTTAAAGAGTGTGACCAGTAATCTGTGCGTCTGTCGACTCGTCTCAGTGTCACATTATAACACGAGAGGTTTTTTTAGGAAATAAAAAAATAAACGTATCATAAACTATAAGTCAGAATCATCCTTAATGTCATTACAGTGAGAAATCAGTGCAATAAAAAAAACGATCAAAAATATCAGAATTGTCAACATGACAGATGTATATTTTAATAACATATAATGAAAAGCCAGTGGTCCCCAAAAGTGACCCCTGCTTTGATGTTTCTCTTCAGAAAAGAACTTAGAAACACGATGGTGCGTCTCATGGGACCATTTATAGATATAAAAAAAAACGAGTTCAGCATATGGTGCGCGGGCTGGTTGGTGCCATCTTAAGTCTTGGCTGAACAGATTGATGTCGTGTGGAGTGGATAATCTGTCACACGTTTCCAGATGATGAAACTGTCGGATGATCCAAATTATTTGCAGACTTTTGTGTTACTTTTTATGAAATTTAGGGGGAAACCTGTGTCCTAACTGGGAGGGTTGCCAGTTCAAATCCTGGCCTGTTCTCTGGTTCGATGTAAACACCAAAGAACCAAAGAACAGCCGATGCAAAGGACACGTTTCGTAACCTGTACAATGATACGTGAAGCTAGTTCTTCTTCTTCAGTCTCCGGTAGCTGTAGTGTAAAATAAGAAAAAAAAACTACTTTCTTGTCCTGTTAAACAAATACAATTTTGAATCAGATCAATCAGATCAATCAGATCAATCAGATCAATCAGAGTTCAGTTGAAGCGTCCACAAACAAATGTTGGGAAACGTGGTATTTTTAGTTTGAGGAATTTGGTGAAACAAAACCTCCTCCCCATATTAAACTTGGAAGGAAATTTGGTGAAACAAAAACTCCTCCCCACAGGGTGTACAAATTACAGGTCTGCTGTGTATTAATGCAATGACAAGTGGATGGAGAGTGAAATTACTACATATACAGTGTGTCATTTAGTGGTAAATGTTTTTAATGAAACAAAAAGAATTAAAGAAATGAACACATTAATTTGAAAAGCCCTTAAAATATCCATGGGTTAAACGTTGGGCTCTTAATTTGAAAATGTTACATTTGCTAATGTTAGAATGCAGATGAGTCCACACTTTTATGGTTGCCAGATTTCAACCTTTTTTCAATGTTACAGCCAAAGATCCAGTTTCACCTAGAGTTGGTTCTGAAAACCTTTTCACTCACACACATCAGCGACTGCTGTCTGACCAGTAGGGGGCAGAGGTTAAGACGGAGCAGCTACAACAGCAAACAGGAAAATGTCTTCCTTTTAATCTGTTCTGTGATTTTCTGTTACCTTTCATCTCTCTCTCTCCCTCTCTCTCTCCCTCTCCCTCCCCCTCTCCCTCTCTCCCTCTCTCTCTCTCTCCACTTGTTGTTTACCTGATTCTATCGGATGTAAATAAATTACATCCCAACTTAATTCACGGAACTGATTTTCTTTCTAAATGAGGTGGGCGTGTCATGAACGGGCCTCCTGAGTAACTTCAGGCTAGGATTTCTAATTTGCTTATTAAGGTTAGGAATTGTTGCTGGAAACATTAGCCATTATTAGAACATTAATCAAAAAATGGGTCTTTGTGCGGAAAGAACCGCTGGTTTGTAATGATGATTAATTAAACCCAAATTAAACCAACGGTAATAAAAACAAGTACATGTTCCACAATCCTAAAAAAAATACATATATTTTTGTGAATATTATTTTAAAGTGGCCTGTGAAACCACAAACATCACAACTATCAGGCATTTTATTTTGTAGGTCCAGGTCAAATAAAAATCCTAGGTCCAGAGTCTGAACATTTGACAGACTCTCAAACTCCTGGCTCAGGGGCCTTATCTGGTCCGTAAACCCCTCACATCAGGCCCATCACTACCTAATATGTTTTAATAATACCGTATTTTCCGGAATATAAGTCACACTTTTTTCTCACCCCTTGGCTGGGTTTGCGACTTATACTCAGGTGCGACTTATATATTAAAATATAAAATTAAAAATGTACCTGTTATTTTCACACTGACAGTTGCTACAAGCCTAGAGGGCGCTCTAGGCTTGTGTACCAGTATCTGCTACTTCTGCACCACAGAAAATGTACATGTTCATTTTTTTCGCACTAACAGCCACTAGAGGGCACTCTAGGCTTGTATACCAGTATATTCTACTTTTGTAAGTTGCAGTTTTTTCATGCTTTGGTTGGTGCGACTTATAGTCCGGAAAATATGGGAATGAAATTTGCCCTGCAGGAAGATTTTTTTTAGACTTACTAAAATTATAAATTGGTCATTTAAGAATGAGAGGAAAAAAATAACATTATTCTTGGGGATGTTTTTTTGCAACACACCTTTGTGCTCCATGAATCGGTTCTGTAAGTTTCCAGTCATTCTGCAGCACATTGCCAGTCGGTGCTGACATATGGAACCGACAAGCACATGTCTTAGAACGTTCTGACGTTTGTGGTGGGTGGAAGAGATCATCAGTGTTAATAGGTGGAAATATTGCAGCTAATACTGGATGAATGGGCCACAGTTCTTTTTTCTGAATAACATTTCTGTCAGACCAACAATGAATTTGCTCATGTCACTGGATAAAAACAAGCTTTTCAGAATGGGTGGGCTTTGTACAGCACAGAGCTGAATGGAGCCCAGACGTGTCTGTCTTTGTTGGATATGTCAAGCCAGTCCCCAGACCGAGGGCATGCAACATACAGGGCCGGATGCCAGGCAGAGAAAATGAGAGGCTGCAGCTCAGTGACAGAGGCACTGACCCTCAACTCAACATCTTTTACTGTTTACGGATGTGCTGTTTCTATAAGGAGCCTCTTTTAAAGCTGCTCAGCCAGCGCAGAACATTATATTTTAATGTGTTATGGCGAAGTTGGCAGTTTTTCCCACAGGGATGAGCAAAAGGTTGAGGCCACAGGAGTTTGAGGAATCTCCCGGCCACACAAGTGTTTTTTTTTTGTATGCTGCAGGTTCAGTTTCAGGCAGACACAGGAAGTAAACCTGAGATTTTCATGTTTTATTTAAATGTTAATAAATATTAACCTGTGATGATTGGGATTTATCACAAACTACAAATTAAAAAAAATGTGGAAAAATACTCAAGTGTATTCAATTATACAAACATTGGCTCTATATATAAGTTGAAACATTTATTTTCTTAAATAACTTAATAACATAGTATAGAGTAGAGTATATTATAGTATACTTTTTATAGAATAAAATATAACAGAGTAGAGTACAGTAAGCTATAGTTCCATATTATAGTACATAAAAGTACGATATTGTAGTATATAGTATAATGCTATATACTACAATAGAATCTAGTATAGTAAAGTACAGTATAGTAGTGAATAGCAAATTGCAGTGTGACATAGTACACGTACGGATAGTAAAATGTATGGAATATAAGAACGTAATATGATATTGTACAGTGTTGCTTGATGTAATATAGTATAGTTAAGTACTGTATAGTAAAGTATATTAGTATACAGTCAACCATACCATAGTTTAGTTAGGTATAGTATAGTGTAGTATAGTGTAGTATATAATGTGTATTATATGGTATAGTAGTACTATAGTAATCAAAAATGTAGTAAAGTACAATATTAGTATTAATTGTTTATTAATTTATTACAAATGTCTGATTTCATATATTTTTGGTATTGCTAAAGTATTCTTGGTTTTATACATTTGAACATTAGTCACAAAGGTCAGAAGGTCATTGGTTCAGATCTCACTTGTTCTCTTCAAATCTGTGTGGGTTTTCACTGGACATGTAGTTTTTGTTCACAGAACAACAAGAAGAGAACACCTGACCTGTCCAGGTGTGCAGTCCACTTCACATCCAGGGTCGACCCCTGTGACCCTGAGGACAGAGAGGTCAAGGTGAATGAACAAATCAGTTTTTATCAGAATGGTCAGAATCAGGTTTTCATACAACAGAGGCGGTAATTTAAAATCCACTGCACTCAGGTTTTCATACAACGGAGGCGGTAATTTAAAATCCACTGCACTTTTTCTCCGTCTCTGCAGGATGGAGAGCATCTGTTTAAACTGTAATAATGACAGGGAAAAAGTTGGCTGTTGACCTGTTCACAACTGTCATGGCTGACGTGTTTGGAGAGACTAAAATGAAGCGAGAACACACTCCCACGATCTGTCCAAAAAGACAACAGGTCTAATTTGCCATATTTTCCAAATGAGGGTTTGTTTTTTTTGTTTTTTTTTTATGATCAGGCCTGGCGACGATGACGACGACGACGACGACTCCAGAACGAGTTCAGACAAGTAGCCACGAGCCAATCAGAGGCTGCGCCGTCTGCGCCGTCTGCGCTCACTCTTCCCAGCGGCTCCATTAAAAACAAAGTTTGTGATTTTGTTTGTCATTCTGTGTTGTCCTACCTGCCGTCTGTCGGAGATGATCGGCGTGGGGATGAGTGTTTTGGGAAATATGCGCAGCAGAATGAATTCATACTGTAGGGTAATGAGCTGTAATTGTTATTATTGCCAGACACAAATTGAAAAGCATAACCTGTCTGACACCAGCTATCAGTTGTCATTATGTGGGAAAACATGCCCTCATTGCAGAAAGCTGTCTGTTGACACCCAAAGTAATTGAGGAGGTAGTGGAGCCGTTGAAGGCTCTCAGAGGGGAGGACGAACACTTGATCAGAGCGTTTTTGTGTCTTCTGAGATGATTTGATTTCACGTAATGTCTATTTTACAGCTATATATGCCATTAATTTGCATGATAGCGAGCCAAAATGTGACATTTTTATTTAGACGTCCCCACAATGTTTGGAGAACAATTGGGCGGTGTTTTTTCTTCTGTCACTCTTTCAGAGCGGTGGCGTCTCATTATATCATATCTAACAGAGCAGTGAATAGCTGCCTCTCTCCTCACATTGCTGTGTCAGGTCAATGTGCCATTTTTTAAGTGGTGACNAGCCAGATGATGATTTCACACTTAACTCTTTGTTGTTGTTTACTAACAGCAGAAACTAACATGAGAAACAAAGAAATTGCTTTAGCAGGCACATTAAGTCACAGCCTACTTCCTGTGGACAAAGCAATTACAGCTGAGCTGTGGACAGGTGTCCTTGAAGTACGGCAATGTCTCACACACATTCTTCCTATAATCATATCGCAGTCTTTTATAATTCTTCAAAAAGTGCGCAACAATATTAGCTCACTGCTAACGTACACGTAACCGACCGCATTCCGATGCAGGAAACTGTATTTTCTGGGCTCCACTGGTGTTTTGTCCACCTGGTCCGTCCACCCAGTCTGTCCTAGTGTTTAAAAAACATTTGGTCCGTCCATCTAGTCTGTCCACCTAGTCTGTCATAGTGTTTAAAAAACATTTTCCTTAACAACACATACATATAAGGTTTTGTAAGGGATGGTTACCCACTGGATGTGACACAGACATTTAGATGTTTGGCTAAATATAACACAGAGCTCTGGTGTCAACAAAAAAATGTTGAAATAATGACATATTTTGACACCGACAGGTCACATGACATTACAATTTCATTCTGCTACAAAATAAAAGAGAGATTAATACAACCCTTTTTGAATTTCCCTAGAGGTTTGGCTGAGCTAATAGCTAGGCTAATAGATTAGCTACTATCGCTAATTCCCTTAGCCCTTTTGCTTTCTTTTCTTGCAGAAAGAAAGAAAAATGTTGAAAAAACAAGTCTGTTGATTAGACTGAAACTGTTACGGAGTAATTCTGATTGCAGGCTACATGCTACATGGCTAGTCAGCAGTGAGTACTCTGGAGTTCTAGGCTGGTTTCTTTTTATACCCCTCTGCGCAGGAGTTTTTTTTTTTCAAGATGTCATTTTTGAAAATTAGGATCGCAGTTGAAGAAAATGCAAATATTTAATAATAGTAAAAAATAAAAAAGTTTTCTTATTTTAAAGGTTTTTGTTTGCTGTGTGTCTACACCACTGGGTGTTGCTCTCTCTCTCTCTCTCTCTCTCTCTCTCTCTCTCTCCTGATAGCTCAGGCTGGCAAACTGGGCAAGTTTGTGTTCGAAGCTCGAAGCGCTGAAGCGAGAACAAGGGGCTTCTTTCCCGTGAACTGGAGCCAAGTGCCAGCACTTAAGGTGAAGGGCCGAGGCGCTGGAGAAGTAATTTAATCTGAGGCTCTGCCCAATTCCCCGGGCGGCCGAGTTTAAGAAAGGTCACACAGAGAAACAGGCACCGACGACCCCTTCCCAATTACGGCCGCTACAGCTGAACATATCACAGCACCGTCCAAAGTGACAGTCATTTAGCAGCAACTCATCTGAGGGGAGGAAGTGGGAGATGGATGATAAGGAAATAAAAAATGATTTGCCAGGACCCGTTAGCCACTTCTCTACACAGGCCTGCTGCTCCCCCAGCTCCTCCTTGTCTTATTCACACGCACACACACAGACACACACACCCTTATACCCCCCCCCATCCCCTCTCTCTCTCTCTCTCTCCTTTCCTGCTCTGTGTCTTCCCACCCCCTGCCACCCCTGCTGCCCATCTCCCTCCTGCTCCACAGACACGTGACAACTCCGCATGATTATTGGCGCAATCACTCATGTAACAGCCTGCCCAGCTTTCCGTGGGGGCTCCAGTATTTGTCACTGTCACTTCCCCAAGTGCTCCGCCATTGTCTTGGAAATTGTATGTGTAAGGCAAGAGATGCCTGTGACCCACTTCGACAAGGGAGCCAGCGATGTGAGGGTGCTCATCACACAAAAAAACAGCAGTTTGATGTGTCCTATTATGTGTCCCAGCAAGAGCCATAAATAATTGTGACAAGTTTTTTTGTTGCGCGTGAAAGTCCTTGACTCTGCCTCCTGTTCCAGCACCTCCTCTCTCGTATGGAGACGCTGCCAAGCACCCCTGATGATAGATGGCACGGTGCAGCAAATGACAACGGGATAGATTTTTAGTTTGTGCTTTGGAAAGGATCAGTAATGGTGCTTTGCTGTACAAAGCAATAAAAGAGAAGGACAAGAGACAGAGGGGGAGACTGAGGGGAAAACAAAAAAGGAAGAAATATATTGATGGCGGAGGGGAAAGAATGATGGTTGGTGACGCGTGATTTTTGGGCACTTAGATATATGAAATCAGGCTTTGTCAAGATGGAACGGTGGTCCGGTGTTCGGCTGCTCGCTGCAAAAAAAAAAAAAAAAAAAAAAAAAGCCCCACATAAAAAATGCATGAAAAACACTTTGTGCTGCTACATTGTCCACTAGCAGCGAGAAAGAATAGTCTTCTCTTCTAACAATAAAAGGACAAATTGATATACCCCAGCGCATTGCATTGTTTTTTGACAAACAGAAGCTGTATGCAGTTGTTGAACTATTCATTTGAGCACATTGTTTTTGCTCTTTGTACCTTGCCAAGACGGGATTTCAGACTGCTTAGCAGTGGAAAATTTTTCGGTGAGAAATCGACACACGCATTAGATAAAGTACCACCTGCAGGTCCTGGGTGCCAGGCGGGCAGGATACTGTTAGACAGTATGATCAGTCATGGTAATGAGTGCAAGTCTGGCATACATGCTTTGAATTATATGACTTTGAGGGCCTCGGCACCTTCGAACCAGGCCTCGGCCATTAGTTTAACCGCTCTCTCCTTATCTGGGCGTCAAGCTGTGAAGTTTTTACAGTGCCATTATTCCTCCGTCTTCCTCTCTAAACTCTTCCACCTCCACCGCAGATGATCGGGGGGGCATCATAAATAAGGACGGTGGGCTGTGACCAGGCCGCGTGATGGACAGCTTTTTCGTCCCGAAATCCTCGAGTCGGACCTCTCCTCGTTTAAACTTTTCACCCAGGCCTGACGTGTCCATGCCATGGACGCCGCGGCACGTGAGCATGTTTGCGCCTTCCCTCCTCAACTGCAGATGCATTTGCTAATTGTATTCTGCCTCCCCCATCACAATTATTAATTTATCCCTTAAAACCACTGCGGCAGCGATGATCATTCATGTCAGCGCATCCGATAGTTAAGAAGTGAGCTTCCGTAAAAATCCATCATGTACATCAATGCACATTACTGAGGTAATTAAACAGGAGGTAATTCTGCCAGATATCGTAAAATATCAAGGGGCGATCATACACCCCTTTATAGTTCCTCAGCCTCAGCATATGGAAATGATGCAGTAGGTGTGGGGAGGGGGAGGGGGGGTCAGCTGCAAAAATCCGACGCAAGAATATAAATGTAATTTGTCTATTTTGGAGTATCTGTATCTTCTTACCCTGTGAAAAATACTAATTATTTGAAATATACTGATTACAGCTCGCTGGGAAAGTGGCATTAAAATAATTACTCGTGAGCCCTCCTCAGAGTTTGTACATTTAGCACTGTACCACCATTAGGAATAATCTGTCCAATTAAAGGTTGTGTAATTAATTAAGTGCACGTTCTGTGAAGAGGAGAGGGGAGAGAATTCATCAACCTGCTGAAATATGACCTATCTTGTCCAAAAGACTAATATGTTTAAACAAAAGATGAAAATTGATGACAACATTATTTGTAACAAAATGCTCACTGTGCAACTATGATGCATCTGTGCTTGTATCCGGCTTTGTTGCATTGTCCTCACAAAAGCGGTGATGTATTACCCCTCGGCTGCCTGGCAGTAACTTTCAATGAAGGGCGCTTTACCTATCTAGTGAAACAGTCTGTTACTTTATCCCGGCTCACATCTCAGGTCTCTGCTGTCGTCGCGTTATCTGGCAGATAAAGACGCCCGGTTTCCCGTGACTAAGAGCACACACGGGTTCTGCCGGCGGCCTCCGCAGTAAGACGCGGTCGGGGGCGAAGAGTGTTTGCGACGAGCCGAGGAAGCGTTGGCTCCGAGCGGACATCCGGATACCACCACCCGAAAGTGTAGTAGAGCAGAAAACGTCTTGCTGTGCAAAATCTGTCGGGTCATTTCTGTTACAGCAGGACATTTTCAGCCAATGTCCTGACCGCAAGTGTGTGTGTGTGTGTCTGTGAGATTCAAGTGCAAGTGTGTGTGTGTGAGATTCAAGTGCACATTCTTTCACCTTGCTTCGCAGACTGTTGCCAGCCTTACATCAACATGTTTTGGAACAGGCGCCCACATTAATTACCAGCTCGTGCTGAACGACATGTAAACACGGTGACGACGATACAGTCGATGACTCTCCCGTGTTTTGTAGCTAATTCTGACACATGAAAATTCTAAACCCATAATTTTCACGGTATTATTTCGGGCCAACGCAGGACTAGCGGCATTAGCGTTAAAAAGACTTTAAAGGTAGGCTTTGCTGGCTAAAAGGAGTCAAGCTTAATGACCAATAAAAGACCTGATCCATTCATTCTGTGGCTACATTTAAAATTCAATTTTCTTTATTACATTTTTTTTTTGATCCAAGACAATGATGGTTGTGAATAAAATACATCATAACAAAGCAGGAAAGAAAACAAAGACGAACAACGACTACATTGTTCAGTTGAACGTTGTACGTTTTACAGACGGCAGTGTTGATGAAAGGCACAGTATTCTGCTGTAAAGTATACTCTACCATTGGGTAGAGCTGTTAAATTAGCAGAGTCACTGATTATGATAATACCATTGATGATTGCCAGGCTGTTTGCCAACACTGTTATTTAATAAAGCTCTGCAAACAGAACAGAACCCAGATGTAGAGCCCAAGTACTCGGACTACTTGGATTTGTACGTATAAACTGAAGTTTCTAGGACAGTCGATGACCTCTACCTTTAGATGTAATTATTCTTCAAAGAAGTATGACGCCAATTAAATCAAATCTAAAGCAAAATGGGGGGAAAAAATGACAGGGAACATGGAGCATATGTTACTTTTATATGCGGTCCTGGGGAGGATGTAGCCCAGATCTAACTGCTGTACACATTCAGACATCTACAGTATATGATACAGTCAGGCAAAGTGGTCAAAATCACAAATGTATTATTCCTCACTGTAGGTGATGGACTGTTCTCTCTCCTCATTTCTAATTAACTGATTAATTAAGCTATTGTTTAAACCATGTTCAAACCCCATTCATTCAAGTCAGTGGCGGTGTTCCACAGGGACTCGTCTTGGGACCATTTTTGTTTATAATATCATCTAAATGTTTGACTGTGCAAGTCCACAAAAAAATCTTTCATTTTTCTTTCCTCAAATCCTGGCTGTCATCAATCTTTGGTAGAACGCAGCATCCGTCACCAACTCCGCTTATCGTCACAAACTCCACCTAAACAAACCACGGGGTGGTGTATCTCATTCCATCAACACCACTTCCCCGTTTGACAAGTCAAGAATCCCGATGTCACCCTTGACAGCCATCTGTCAATTCTTGCATCAGTAACATCATTTGTCTGTCTGCGTGTTTCCATTGATGAAACATTAGTCTCCACCGTCTACAGACAATACTGCTCTTCTCATTCACACCCCGGTCACATCACACATTGATTCTTGTAACTCTATTCTCTTTGGTCTTCCACAAATTTCCCTCCACGAACTTCAACATTACCAGAAGTCTGTCCATTAATTACATCACCCCCATCCACTGGGAAGTTCATTGGCTTCCAGTAAAATTGATTTCATTTCAATTTTGATTTCGCGATTCTGGCTCTCACTTAAGGCTCTTTATGTACTGAGCTTTGGACAACTCTCTGACCCGCACATCACCACGCCCACCGACAATCATGTTTCATGATCTTCTAGTCTTCACCCCTGTTCTGCGAGATTATTAAAATGACAGCTTAATTCTGTTAAGGGTGACATTAGGAATCAGGGTCAATCTAAGTAAATATCACATAAAGGGTCGAGCTGCAGCCCAAACTACCATATGTTATAATATTAAATCCATAGTATGTTCATATGATCTATAACAGGGGTTCCCAACCCCTGGTCCATGGACTGGTGCCATCAAAAGATAATCTGACAACGTTTCAAAACAACAGGTCAATCAGATACAAACGAATGAAATATTTAATTACAAAACTTAATGATCCTTCAACGATATTACCGGTCCGCTGAAACAGCTGATACCGAATGACTGGTCGAATGACTGGAAAAAGTTGGCGACCGCTGTTCTATATGACCAGTGACCTTTGAAGTGAGCGGGTCATTAGGTTGGTAGTGACTGATTCTTGGTGCAAAAAAAAGTTGGCGACCCCCGATCTATATGACCAGTGACCTTCGAAGTGAGCGGGTCATTAGGTTGGTAGTTAGCTAACAGTGATCTAGACTAGGTTACTGCTTTGGTTTCCCCAAACATTTCATTCCCTACAGTTTGGACGGTTTCAGCCGTGAACCAGTTGTTCCAAGTTTGTTTCAAAAGTGTTGAACGTCCTTCGCCTGTGACGCCCTCGGTGAAGAACGGTGCCTTATTACAGGCACCATTTTCTACTGTGATTTCACAAAGGCAGGTTACAGTGTGAGCTCTGTGAGCCCCATGGCCCCAGCGGAGGTCAGTGTACCGTTGCACCTTCCCAAAGTGCCGTCCGGCTGACAGCTCCCAGCCAGGGGAGAGACACAGAGGGAGGCTGAGAGGAGAGGGAGACATAAATCCTATGTCCTATTTAAAAAGAAATACTATCCATGTCAAGGAAAGGTGGGATGCCCTAAAATGAATGATAACAGACTCATTAAAAATAACGGCTGCCTAAATGACAAATAGCTGGGCTCCTTAAAGAGCTCAGGACAATGGCTTTAACAAAGTAAGGCAGCAGCGGTGTTTTGGCCTGGAGGTGTTATCACTGCCCTTCCCTTTCACCAAATTATCCATTAACAAAAACACTGCATCCATGGCGGTTTTAAGGACCCTAGGCCAACTCTGTATCCAGGAGTACAAAACCGGATGTAGTCGAAAGTATTTGTAGGAGTACAAAACCGGATGTAGTCGAAAATCAAACAAAGTAAATACTCATAAAATAAAATAAAAACATTTATATTCATATCTAATTTTTTTTTATATCACTTCACGAGCCACCACCTAACATGGATGCCGGGGTTTGAGACCCGTCGCACTTCGCCAACCATGACAGTGACTGAAACCACACTATCTCTGCACATTCAAAACCGTGCACGTCTTCATTCGGACTGTAAAAAGTCAACGAGCGTTCACGGAGTATAAACATTTACATCTGAGTGACATAAACAGATTCCACCACTGTAAATACTGCAGAGACGAGACAGAGCCCGGCCCCATCAGATGTAATGAACATGAGTAATAGGTCAGGTGCTGAGCACTGCTGACTTTTGAACTGATAGATGTCCACTCTCTGGCAGGCTTGACATTGTCCCTCTCTTGAATGCAGCCCCCCCCACCCCCCCATTCCTCGTCTGTAAACACGGGCATTCCATACGCATGAGAACATTTCTTTTAGCAAAAGCTACGTCAACCATTCAGAGAGCTGCGATGAACAGAGTTATGAGCCTCAGTAAGAGTGGAGAGTTTTTACGTTGCTCTATAAATCACCAGATCTCTGTTTACAATAGAGATACATGTTGTCAGATTGGGGGGTCGTAGTGACTAGAACATAATACCAGCTTTTATGCCACGATGTCACATACAATATGACATCACCTGACACATACAGACAGGAAATGCTAAGACTGTATATCCGTGGGCGATGTGTTCACTTCACTTTTAACTTCTTCCAAGAGGAAACCGTACTTTGAAACAGCTGACATCATGTTCCACCAATGACAATTAAACAGACGCTCCGTACAGTGCATTTGATATGAGCAACATTTAAGGTTGTTTTGGACAACTTGTGAATAAGTTTTAAGTCTCAATCTGACAATTAGTCACGTTATCTGTTTTAGTTTATTAGTGCTTGAAAAACAAAAGGAAATGACAGCGACCAGGAAGTCCAGGCACAGACCAGTTGTCAGTTGAGCCTTGTGGCTAACCTTATCTAACTTTTTCAGTCGTGAAAAAAAAAAAACCCATCAACTGAATGTATGCCACCTCGACGTTGACAATTGCCTTGTCTGTAAATTACAGCAGAATTTTCATTCAGTCACTTATGGTGTTCCACATGGTACGGTCCTGGGACCTTTTCCTATTTAACATCTTCAGACTTCTAGGCAAAAAGTGCTATGATACAGCGGACAGTATGTTCCAGGACTCATGAAAGTGAAACATGTCCACACACACAAATTCATAAACTGTAATGAATTATCTCTAAATCCGCCGTCAGTCACGCTACATCTTTTAAGATGTATCAGTTTTTAAGAAACGACCAGAAAGTCCAAACCAGTTTACGTTGCTTTTTAAATGCAGTTCACTTCATTTAAAGTGTGTGTCAGATTCTGTAAATGACTGCAGGTTTTTCACCTGGTGTTCCCATCTGGGACTGCAGTCATTTCTATATGGACATTGTAATGCAGCCTGATACCACGTACTGTACCGCTGGCTATCGAACGACGACCCCGCAATCTCTGTAACGATTTCAAATTCAAAGCTGTTTGGGGAGAAGATAGTTGGAGTGAAGTTGTGGACGAGAGGCGAGGCCGGGATGACGGTGGCTCTCAGACAGATTTGAGCATTTGTACGGCTTGATTATACATAGCGACGCTGCGATAAGGCTTCATTGAAATTTACAACAAGCAATCTCGACCATATGGACTCACCAAATGGAGATCACAGACTAGCAAAAGCAATCAGCTTTTTAATTAACAGAATTAACAGTGCGATGTTAAACCATAATGGCGGCAATAAAAACAGTTGATGTGACAATCAAAGTGCACCAAAAACATTCATAACCATTATTTTCATTAGTCTGAGAGAAAGACAATAGCAGTGAGTAGGATTATATTAAAGAGGGATCTCAGACCCCCCCCCCCTGTAATCACACTTGAATTAGCTGCAGATACTGCAAATACTCCAGGAGACTATAAAACACGGGGTCACAGAGAATGCTCATTTGCTTTATCTTGGACCCTTTATTCGATGTCGGCTCATTTTCTGAAGGAGTGAGTGTTGTCAGATGCATAAAAAAAAAAAAAAGAAAAAAAGAGAAGAGAAAACAACGTGCATTTTTAGAACACACATCTACAAAGTTGGGGAAATCATCATCATCCTTCAAACGGCTACAATAAAGCCTGAGATCTGATTAGAAACTGAGGAGTTTGGCAGGAAAAAAAACAACAAAAAAACAGAGCACTGACCATAAAACATGTGCGTGCCCATAAAAAGCACGAGCACATGTCGAAATGCTTACACTTACACAAATAAAAGTGCGAACACACACACACACACACACGTGTGCCAGCACCTTCACATACCAACACAGACTGTGGCACCACAACAGGGGCCATACCCCCGGCAACAGCACACAAAAGAAAAGTCAAATTATTAGAAATAATGAAAAGCCATCAATAAGAATTCAGCAGAGACTCATTTCATTCCGTTGTCAACAGCGCTTTTCTGCCCATTATTTTCTGTAAATGTTAACATCGTCGAGCCTGCCTATCGATTCTATTATTTTTGACCTTGCATTAGTGTCGGCTAATCTCGCATGCTATAAAATTTCATTTCATAGTGAAAAATACTCCAAGGCCCTAAGGGTGAGTTATACACAGGTTGCGGCACCCCTGGGATTCATAAGTGCACATGCGGGTAAACAAACCGTACATTTAATGTTTCTTAGATGAGTGAGCAGCTCTGAGGCTTTCATTTCTTCCCAAACCTCAGGATTTTTTTCCCCTCCTTTTCTTTTCTGTGTGTGGGCTCGGGCAGATGAGGAATCGTCTCTGCGTCGGCCCGAGAGAAGTGCTGTTTCAGGGCTGCAAATACCTTTTCATTTAGGACATCAGGTTTGGGGCTAAATGATGAAGTACGATGAAAAAGAATTCAGTCCAAACAGACGATAGTCCAGCTGCAGCAGAACAACATCCACCGTCCACCGTTAGTGGAGTTAATCATCAGAGGATACTGATATTTATTATTATTATTTTATCACTATTGTTGTTATTATTATCAATATTATCATCATTATTTATACTGACATCATAGGTACAATCTGCAGGTTATAATTCAGCTCTTTTTTCTAATTTTCTATTGGACAAATCAAAGGAAATTTCCACGGATATTTGAAAATATATGAAGTAATACATGAACCGAAGTTAATAAAAAAAAGTTACTTGAAGGAAAGGTCTGCAGAAAAGTACTAAAATCTCCCCTGCCCTCAGTTGTTGTGAGAAAACAGTGATGTTTTGATCTGCAGTCACACTGCCCTCTGCCGCAGTTTTCTAACCAATGGTAAAAAATCACCACGTAAGTTGAAGGATAACTGCTGCTCTTGAAACACGTAATAAAAGAAGCCAAAAATTGCACTTTTTAAAAAACAAAAAAAATCCAACCTTATTGCGTAAATAAAAAATATATAATTTTATGACGATGAAGGAAAACAATTCTGTTCCAAATTATTACATTTTCTTAAAATTTTTTTTTTGCAATTCCTGTCATGTTGTGCATATTTTATATAATTATTTGTCACTTAGCCCTCAAGGTGTGTCAACATTTTTATTTACTTACTAATAACTCTATTTAGAAATAGGTAGAACACACTACCACTCACTCAATCACTCCATATTTATGTTAAGAAAGAAAAGAAATACTGTATAAACTTACATATCCTTAAATTCTCATGTTCTCATCTCTTAAAATTAGTTTGTTAGCATTAGCATCAGCAGTGTATCAAGGTCTAATAGTTATATTCTGTGTTGAATCCATATCTGCTGTTTGAACACCAGGTTCATATTAAAGAATGGTGAATAAAAATTACCTGGATGGTGACCAATGTGGCAGGTTAAAACAGGGATAAGACAGTGACAGGTAACAGACTGGGAAGGAGTTAATCAGACGCAGGTGAGAGAGAGAGATCAGGTCACTTTGGCAAAGGGGTGTGGACACAGGAAGGTGGGGGAGGAGGAGGACGGACAGGAACAATGGGTGAGACCAAAGAAACTGAAGCGATCAATAATTAAAGCTGAGAGAATTAAAAAGAAACAAAGACTGGGCTGGAGGAGCCGGGAGTGCAGGCTGAGAGTCAGAGTGGCAGAGTGGAACCTGCAGACCTTAAGGCCTGGAATAGAGCAGTACCATTGAAAACAGTGGGGGGGTGGTGTTGAGCCCTGTAGCTCATATATGGAGTGCAAGAAGAAGACAACGGAAGAGAAGAGAACGACAGAACGACATCCTGATCCACGGAAAAGGAACATTATCACCACCTCCTCCTCCGATGCTGGACCTAGTACTGCCCCCTAGTGGATGTATTATTTACTACCCCTGACATAGAGGTTAAAAATGTACGTACGTTGTCAACATACACCAGTGGTGAAAAAAGTAAAGGATACGACTGGATTCTTTTGGAATAAGGAAAATTTGAAAAACTGAAGTACCACATGACCAACGGACGGGCACTGGTCCCTGGACCGGGGGTTGGACGGACGGGCACTGGTCCCTGGACCGGAGGTTGGGCAATCCTGACATACAGTATATACAGTATATAATCCTAAACATAACTTGGTCATTTGTCAATTTCGATCAATCCCACAAAAAGTCATTCATGAGATTAAGAGAAGATCAAACCTACATCCCAAATCTTTTTTTTTTTAAGCTCCAAAATTGAGTTGGGAAAAAGTTGGATAAGGAATGGGAGATGAAGCAGGAGAGACAGGGGGGTGGGGGTGTGGGAGGGGAGAGAGCCAGTGAATTTCCAACTGTAGATGCCTGTTTTCTGGGTGTCACTTTGGTTAATAATCTCCTACCAATCCTTCAACTTGCGTGCATGTTCCGGATGCTTCAAACCATGAAAACAGCTGGCTTTGTGCAGCCCAACTGTCAGAGTCTCCTTTGCTGTCGATGATGGAAATATCAGCTCAGTGAGCCGTGAGTGGACATCTCAATCTGAATCTCTTCAGCTCAGCTAAACCACCACAGCCGTCCTCCCACTGATAATTCATGCAACATACACTCACATTATGAAGCAGCTGAACCGTCCCTGTGCGGCGCTCGCCTCCTCGCAGTGATACATAGACAACATCAGGCTCCCTAATTCAGTTAAACTTCAAATGGAATTGAGTTTTTTTTCTTCTTCTTCTTCTTTCATTTCTCTGACTTGCACTCTGTTACACAGTTCTCCAATGAGCATCAATTCAATATCTATTCTCGCTCTTGTACTCTTTTCATATATTGAAGCAAAAGTCAATCTAATGAAGAGTTCAATGATGCACACAGAAGACGGTGTTTGCCCTTAAAATACATACCAGTAGAAATTAACTCAGAGCTGTGGTTCCCAAAGTGGATGGTGTCTCCCCCTGTAGGGGGGAAGTGGGGCTGTTGTGGAGCGGCCATACATTAAAAATGTGCACAATTTTTAGTTAGAATGACAGGATTTTAAATCAGTATTTCACAACCTTTTATGAGCTGCGGCAAACCACCAAACAAAAATCGCACAAAAAGTAAAATGTAACAAAAAGTATATGTAATGAAATATGATAATCTTCTAGTTTAAATATAAACTAGTAAAATAGTCTAGTTTCTAGACTAGATATTCTAGTTTAAATGACCTCATAATCGACTAAAATCCCGGCCTGTTTAGTTGAAGACAACGCTGACATACTGGCAGGAATTGAAGAAAGACACTCACAAAGATCCTGTTTAACAGCTTTTCATAGCCATCTGCTGCCACCTAGCAGAAGAATATTTAATTGTTCTGCCTTTCTTGCTTTGATGAGCAAAGAAGAATGATATGCAATAACAAAAATCATAGAGTTGTTCAAACTAGGGTTTGGACTCACTGTCCTCAAAGTGTAGCCAATCACCTTATTTATTATTATTTATAGCAGAATAAAAGGAAAAGACAAGGATTTAAAACCAGGTGTGTCGTTCCACAGGAATCATAATCCACATTCGTGTCCAAACATTCCCGAGTCGTTTGTCAATTCAGAAACAAAGAGCGTCTCAGTGTCTGTTTGAAAACCCTGGCTCTTAGATTTATTAACTAGACGGAATCGAAATTAAAACACAGTGACGAACCCTCTTTCCGAGGAGAGTCGGTTACAGCACGATGTTTCAGAAGAAAGGCAGAAAGAATGCGGTGTTTGTTTTTTCTCCTGCAGACCACCAGTATGTGTTTTCAAAATGATGTGAGTTGGAGATAAAAAGCCAAGAAGTCCCCGGAGCTCATCCAACTTTTACAAAGCACCAAGGACAGGCAAACCTTAAGCCCGCACATGCAGCGCTACAATGCCTCTCTCATGGAGAATGTAATAAATAAATGAGCAGATGAGTTTGGTTCTGACAAGTGAGGGACACGGTGCTCCCTGTGCATTTTTGATAGTGATCTAATTCATCTGGCAGGCGTGGATGTTGATTAAATCAGAATGTCAGCCACTTGACAAGACAAGACACAAGCTGGCACATAACCTGTTTGAACAGCGCGAGCCGTGCAAGATGGCCGGGGAGATTTGCAGTGCTGCATGTCCACTGGGCTCCACGCACGCCGCCCTGTTATCACGGCTCTCCACAACACGTCCGGAGAGAGCGACAGCAGAGAGACAGATCGGTGGAGACGTGGAGGAATCCACCCAGGCCCACCTCTTCTGTTCTCTCTCGGGGTGACATCAGCGCTCTGACACTCGGGGTAAACAGAGGAGCGGTGTGATGGCACGGCCGTGTTCCCCTTCACTCACACATGCTCCAAGCCTCCGTCAAATCTCCATGACAATCAGGGAGTCGAAGGCGAGACCTACGTTTGTGCTGAAATCACAGGCCGGTAATTATGGGGACGGAAGCCTCTGTGAGCAGCAGAGTCTGACTGAAGGAAACCACATCAATGGGAAATCAGAGCGGCCCATGCTTTGGTTGGTGGCTCTGTAGCTGCACACAATGAGACGATGATAAAGGGGGGGGGGGGGGGGGGATTCAGAAGCAGAAATTGTTGCTATTCAACTAATGAGAGCCTCTTCAGAATCACTTTGTCTGTGGGAAAAAAAAAAATGATCGCGTTTGCCTCAGATCAGCACAATACCCCGACCCTCTGCCCAAATATGACAACATGATGATGTAAACACGCTCAGGGAGAAGACACTGTTTCTGATTCCTGACATGAAACGGCAGGTGATGTTTGACAAGTCCCGACCTTTGATCACTGTTTTGTCAGCAATTTTTTTTTCGATATATATGTTTCTTCTTTTTAGTGGTGAAAGATAATTAAAAATACTGCGTTAATTAGAGACTTTCTAAATAAATATTTGTTTTATTTTTTAAATAGAAACATTTGACAGAATAAGCAAAGTTTTTTAATTGAAACTTATTTGCTTTGACAACTGAAAAAGTCAACAGACAAACACATCATTCTTCATTTATTTATATTCAGATTAGTGAAGTTATTTTACTCAGTGACATTAAGAACCGTTCTCCAACACTGGATCCTGTCACCTGGTCTGTTGTGAGCTGTTTGTCCTGTACCAGGACATAAGTAGCTAGCTTTAGCTCCTCATCTATAGCAGGAGCTTCGTAGCTAGCGTTAGCTCTGGTGTCTCTACCAGTTCTGTGTTCACAGCAACATGCTCCTATCCAAGCTGCCATGGGAATAAAAAACAAACAAACAAAAAAAAATTACATCCAACAGGGCAAGAAACACAGTCTTGTCTCTACTGTTTAGAAGACATTTGTTTCATGTTGACACCACTCACCACCGTGCTGTTTTTACGCCACCTACTGAGCTGGTGCACCAGTGTTAACGGTGTACCAGAAAATAGAAGACTAGAGAACGGGTGATTAAATGTTTTTTTTTTTTTCAAATAATTTTGAATGTAATCTGAATATATTAAAAAAAAAAGAAAAACAGATTAATCTCTCAGCTCTAACATTTTAAATATTATTATTTATTTTTCTAATCTTTGTTTTAAGGTCCTACCATCTCTTAATGGCTGAATTTGATATTTGGTAAAAACGAATAAAAAACAAACAAAACTGAATGGTGTCCTTGGGCTTCTCTGCTCCTGCCTTCTGTTCACCTCCCTGCTTGCACAGCTCCAAGGAGGTCAAAGTTACATGTACAAAGTCACTCTTCTAATCTCCTTTGTCACTCATAAAATTTACACAACATCTCCCTCATGGAAGCCTGTCAGTTTGCTGCTGCCTGTGGCTGTCAGAGAACACAGATAATTACTCGGAGGGATCAGACAAGGCCTTGATTATTTATAGGGCTAAGGGTGTCTGGAAAAAGAAAAGAAATACTGAGTGCTGCTTTGAATGATTTTTGTTTCGGAATAATACGAGACGCTGTCTTCATTGGAGTAAAAAAGCTGGAGTCAGGAAGGGTAAACTCTGGAGTTTTCTTTTAACTGTTGTTTTCTTCTCTATTATTATTATTGACAGAATTTGCAAAACGTGTCAGAAGGAAGTTTTCTCAAATAAAAATATATATACAAAAGCAAATGACCCTGAAAAACTGACAGGGAACAGTCAAAGACAACGTCCCCGATCCTGCTGCAAGACAGGCTGTCAGTGTCTGTCTCCAGGCAGGATGTGAGACGGTGGACATGCTGTGTGTGGACAGTTCATGACACATGAGCAGTTCCTGCTCCCATCACTTCTCGCTGCGGTTTGATCGACTTAATAAATGTTCCGTTTATTAACAACTGATTTTATTCTGTAAGGATTTGGTTTATACTCCCACACAACTTTTTTTTTTAATTTTAATGTCCCTGAAAAAACACATGCCTGCCTTCAGATCTGAAATGCTCTCTGGATAAATAAGTAGCAATTAAGGTTTGAATTAAAATATTACAAATATTTACAAGGCCAAAGGTAATGAATTTTTAGTGTAGTGCTGTTGTTGAAATACAGGAGTAAGAATTTATGTTGAATTTATCAGATTAATTAAAATAATATTGGACATAAATAACATTTCAGATGAACATTTTCTTGTAAACACTAATTGCAATATACAGTCTTATCACAAAACCTTTATCCTGAATAATTCAATAAACAATACCTAAAACAGAAACATTTTACAGAAGTATTTTTTTCTAATAGCGTCAATTTCTTTGGTAAATTAGAATGATAACTGTAAACACAAAGTATTTTATCTTTGCAATTTCAAATTGTCCAACTAATAGCTTTATTTAGGTCAAACATAAAATCTAATATCTGTAAAGTACTGCAGTACTGTAATCTCTTGTAACTTCTCGCAAAGCTAAACCAATACCAGGATTCCGCCTCTTTTGTTTCGTCCTTCTAGCGCTAACATTGTCAAAGCTAAACCAATAGCAGGATTCCACCTCTTTCGTTTCGTCCTTCTAGCGCTAACATTGTCCTAGAAATACCTTCAGCATGACATTCCGAACTTGTGAGAAAATTCTTCACTTGTGTACCACATTATTGGCAGCGGTTTTACCTACATACAATCCAGCAGGGGGCTCTCTTTGCACGTATTGACCCAACCTTTTTCTTAACACGTCAGTCAAAGAAGACGGTAAAGCTCGATTGTTATGCTGTTAGCAAGCGAGGTAAACGATTTTTGTAATTATAAAAAAATAAATAAAATATTAAAACTACCAGCGTAATCTTAGGAAAACCAAATATTTAGGGTTTTCATTTTGGAGTTGTTTGTTGTTAGGCGCAGGAGACAAACCTCTTTAACAGACGTGGTAATAAATGAATTGATACGACGTCTAGTCTGCTAAAGAGAAGCTAACGCTAATGCTAGAAATTCAACTTGTGAACTTGTTTGTAAACCAATCAACTTTCTTACACTTGTCTCAGGTATTTTTTTTTTTTAAATGACATGGATCCAAACGTGCGACGTCTATTGTGAGGTGATTATAATACCAACGGCGGCTAAACAATAATGAGAATTATGTATATTTTTAGAAGTTTAAGCCCGGTTCAAACCATCTCGCCTGTACGCGCTTGTACCTCCGAATACACGTGCCTATTTAAATGGAATGCGTTATTTAAATGCCAGCTTAATAAGAGCTGGCAATTCCACGTGCGAATCAATTTGATTTCTACAGGGACTGAAAAGTGCACATCACACATTACGAGCCAGGATCAAGCTGGGGGCAGGTGTCTCTCTTCTCGGAATTACAAGGGGTTTGCAGACGGATATGAATTTACAATTAGTCTCAATGTGGCGACTTCTTAAGGTTTGTGACAGTGTCTGGGGTTCCACTAAAGGCCATGTGTGCGAAGCCATGAATTTCTTGCGACAGGCTATGATACCAGAGGAGGCTATATTTAGGGAGGGATAACTAGTACTGCGCGGTATAATCTGACATTTGTACCACAAGGGAGTCATACTGCATTGCTCACAAATGACAGTGTCACTGTTGGTTTGTGTCCCCGGCGGAATAGGTTAAAGAGAACAAAACATGTTTTCGCAGTGGAGTGCCGCGCCGCAAGACAGATCTAATAAAACTGTATTTGATTGCGAGGGATATGATCTGACCGCGGCTGTCACTGGTGAGTGAGCCCCCCCTGAGCGGGGCGAGACAGCAGCAGCAGTCTGGTGGCAAAAGGAACAAAAGAGTCCCTGGGAGCGGTCTCAGTAGACTCTGGAACAGGAGTCTGCATGACTGCCCTGCTTTTGATGGCTGACTTCAGCAAACGCATTCTCATCACCTTCCTCTTCACTCCCTTCGGCCTTGTAGCCGGGGACGAGGAGAACGAGCAGAGGCCGCCCGTGTTGTAGCGTTAGCAGCGGAGAATGTGCGGGCTAGGCTAGGCTAGGCGAGGCGAGGCGTGGCGTGGCGTGCGAGATAGTCGCGGATGGAACCGCAGCACTTTCAGTGCTGCGGTTCCATCCGCGGCTATCTCGCACGCACAAACGACCATTTTATCATTCCACAGTAACCGCCTCCTATCTGCTACCCCTCACGTCGGCGTTGTACTTCGAATTACGACGTCAAACCGGCGTATTTGAGTACCTGTCAAATCCCTTTAACGAAAACAAGCATGATGCAATTCTCTTCAACCAGGCAATTCATTAGCCCCGAGTCGAGCACTACTCGTCCTCCCGCTACTGTCGTCCCCCGGGGGGGATGAGCAGGAGCCACTTATGTCCACATTCACCAAGGTGATCAACCCTGCGGCGGCGATACACCTGCCTCCTCTCTCAGGAGGAGCCGGGACAGGCTGCACAACAAAGCCGCCGCCGCCGCCGCCGCACTTGGGGAGTTGGGGCTAACTGTGTCTTCAATCATCACTTCTCCGAGCCATGTGGGCGCTTATGGGAGTGCACGGCGTGCAGAGTTTGTTAAGGATGCATATTGCACCAGCTGATTGATGTACGAGCAATATCCCTGCCACTTAGCTACTGTAGTGCTCCGGCAGTTCTATGACACCTTGGATTTTTTTTTTTTTTTTTTTTTCCCATATATCCTTTGCGTTCCCTTGCACGGCATGATGGGAAAACAGCATTTGCTAATAAATAGATATGGAATATGAGTGTTCAAGACATCTTTACAAGGAGGCCGTAAAGCCACGTTAGCAGAGGCAGTAGAATATTATACCAGCTCGATGCTCAGTGGAGATTTGGGGATCAGCATTGTGCAGGCTGTTTTTTTTTTTTTTTCAATGATATGTTTGAATTATTTCTTATGGCTGTGCATAATGGCAATATAAATCTTTCGGGGTGTGCAATTACAAAGACTGGCATGGTCTATTCCCCGCTGGGTGATCGCCTGCGAACAATGACATATTACTGGCTGGCCGGCAGTGGTCATTAAGAACTGATATGGGATTTATGGCCAGTCTTTAAACATGAGATGGCATTAAAGAGATTTGAATACAGTCAAAACGGCACAAAGAATCCTCCTGAGCGAGATGGAGCTAATGAACTGTGTTGGAAAGCGCGGGGATATAAAGTTATTTTGGGCAAAGCCAATTTCTCATCAAGCACAACCGGTCGGATTTTAATCACGTGTTTTTTTTTGTTTTTTTTTCGTAGTACACAACAAGCTCACTGTGCCGTCGTTCCATTTGCGTTGTTGAAAGTCGACTCGGCCGTAATTAGAAAAGTCGAACGATAAATGTATTAACGTTTGCGACTGCCGACAATAAGAAAAATATTAATGTGAAGTGCGACAGGCGCCTGATGATTGTGTTTTTCCCGAGTGATGCCGACTTGAGAGACAGCGGAGCGTCATCGCAGTTAGTGTTCCTGCTCGATGACAAAACCTCCACATAACCACGCTGCTAATTTCCACTGGTAATTAAGGAGTCTTACATCGCACGCGGTACCTGCTGAGTGAGTATAAGGAGCTTAAACATCAGATGTGTTCATTGGAAAGTGAGAAATAAAGACTTTGCCTCATCATATTAGTGCCAACCCTTAAAGTGACTGTTTATCATGAGGTAGTGCTCAAGGTTTTAATGAGCTCCTGCCTGTTCTAGTATAATTCCAATTAGTCCCTCCGTCTCATATAATGGCGTGATTGCCTTGTGAAGCCTCCATTGTTTTCTGTACAAGCTGTGAAAGGAAGCCTGACTATTTTAATCTGTTTCCCGGCGTCGGTGCAGCCGCCACGTCAGTTACACCTCCTGCAGGATGATCACAGGTACAGCTGCAGAGGACGGTGATGTGTGACTACGTTGTCACATGGGGTGGACGGATTCTCACAGCACGACTGCAGTTTTACAGTGGACGTGGAAGTGAGTGGGTTTACAGGATCTGAAGTCTGAAGGTTCGGTGTTTCCTCTTCCTGTGTGGTCGGCCTTGACGGTATCACCCAACCCAGGGTAATGTTTCAGACCTGTGACTTGTGATACACGCGACAAAACAGAAATAATTTGAGACAAATTATTTGATGTAAATCGACATCTGTTATATAGATAGTTAAAGTAGGAGGCTCAATAAGTAGATCGCAACCTATCAGTGGATCGCAAAGGAAGCGTTAGTCGGTCATGAGTGATTCAAATAAAAAAAAAAAGTCTTCAGGGCAGTAGTTACCATATAAATATTAAATTAAATTGTTCCATATCTCAACGTATCATGGGCCGTGTTTCCAGACACATAACGAGCTAACGGTATGAAATGCTAATGCTACTTTAAGACACTGTCAAAAAACGATTTTTATTTGTTTTCAAGTGTTGCCGTGCCTTCAGGAAAAGGAATCAAGAGAATAAAAAGAGAGTTCATCATTCCTTATAACAAGCGACCACCGAGGCCACACAGTCTGACCCAATAACATTTAATAACGTCATTTAATGCTAACATTAAAAGGTTTGAAGAAAACAGTCAAAGCCATTTGACTAAATGTATTAGACAACAGTTCTATGGGAAAAAATAATTGGAGCTGCTCAGCTTGTGCTCACCAAAACCATCAAAACGTCTGCTGGTTAGCTAGCCCGCTATCCTGTGATGAGGTAATTGCTAAGTGTATTTCTTAGGAAACTCACGTCCTTTAACCAGCTGCTGGGTTGACTGTAAACATAGCTATAGTCGCCTGCGGCGGTTGGTCGCTACATGTTGTAAACAGTAAATCCTACTTGTTGAATTTTCTTGTGAAATTAGGTCAAAAGCCATTGCAAACTTTAGAAACGTCCTGAAATAACACTAGACAGTGTATAAAGTAGAATATTTGGTTGTTTTGGTTCGGGCTGGTGGGTAAAAAAAAAACACATTGTTTGTAATACTTCAGTATTTCTTGAATAGCTCCACTCACTCAATATAAAGTAACGAATGATCTGCGTCAAAGTGATAACAAATCCTGTAGCAGTGTCAGCCTCCAAAGTGAGGCCCATTACCTCAATTTCACTCCCTGCCATTTCAGAGGCGGAAAGGAGGAAAAGCTATTTTTGATCAAAACCCCGGCAAGAGGAGAATCAGTCATTAGCAGCAGACATTTGCACTGTCATCTTGTTTGGACAGATTGTGGCTTCCACTCAATGACAGTTCTGGTTCCAGGGGGGAAAGGCGCCCACCTTATGGCTCCCAGTCCCAGCACCCTCCACACCAGGCTTGATTCACCTGGAAACTCACCAAACGACCACGACTGACACCTGCGGATGGATTTGTCATAAGGGTGTCCTGTGAAAAATCATCAGGGGAAGCGAAAAGTGCAATAACTTTGCAATAACGATCAATAACTGAGGTCATTTCCTCGTTAGTAGTAACAGTGGTAAGTATCCCCGCCTGTCACGAGGAAGACCGAGGTTCGATTCCCCGACGGAGACCTTATACTTTGGGGCAGTGGTGGCTAGCTGGTAAAGGAAGTGGACGAGGGTCTGGAAGGTTTCTTAGGTTCGAGTCCTCCAGCTGTTACCACTAGGGTGAAGCACTGAGCAAGGCACCGACCCCACACACTGGGGTGCGCCCTGTATTAATGACAAAGTAATTCACTTTCTCAACACCGTCGGTTTCAACCGCACCTTATTGTTATGAGAACACCAGGAATGCTTCAGTCAGACTACACTGTAACAGGGTGTCAGCATCAAGGAGGACAATGGGTAATAACCACAACCTAAAACTCAATTTAGAACTTCTTTTTTTTTTACTACGTCGCATCTGAATTTACACTCCTGCAGAATAAAAGACAGGAGAGAAGAAACAGTAATCTGCACGAAAAACCCTTAAAAGAATCAATTTGGCAAGGTGTCTGAAAATGTGACTTTATCCGGCACTGTGATTCCGACTGTCTCCCGTAAGAGTGGGATGACTGTCTTTCTTCCCCGCTGACAGGCAGACCCAGGCCAAATTGACAGTTCTTTAAAGCGCCTGACAGAAAGCCGCATTAATTAAGTCATTGCTGGACTTTAATTGCGTTAAGAAGTTGAAAAAAAAAAATCTAATATGAGAAAAGGTTACCAAGTCCTCGGTGGTGTCAGATTTTCTACTTTCTATGAATATTAATGTGCCTAATGAAGACAATCTTCGCTTCATCTCTCCATTGTTCTATATTCAGGTGCCAAGCTTTCACAGCCATTGATTTGTTGTTAAAGAACAAATATGTCACGGAGGAAAATGACTGCCACGTCTTTTATCTTAAATTTATCAAGAAAAACGCCTCTCTCCTTTTATTTGAAGTGCCGATTTCCTTTCCTTTTTTTTTTTTTTTTGTTATTCTAAAAAGATTTTAGCTGAGTGAGTGTCACGCAAAAGTTGTCAAGGTATGTTTGGGTGTTAATTAAATGTGCTAAGCCAATTTTGCTGTTGTGCCGGGGAACAGAGAACAAAGGGAAATTCAGACTCCTTCCTGAGCTTTGCTGGACAACAAATAAGCACCGAGGCTGGAAAAATCAAGTCTTTGTCTCCAGCCAGTGTCAGTGAATTATTTAGTCTTTGGTTATTTGGTGTTATCAGAGAATTTCCATTCATGAAGAGACAGAGATCTGGAGGTAAAGGTCTGTATATCCACAGATCCACCGTCTGATACATTCTGATACATACTGTATATATGTTTATATTCATACAGCCGTATATGTTAATTGGACAAATCTGATACATACTGTATATATGTTTATATATAAATATATATAACCCATATATGTACATGCTAGCTAGCTAGATCATTGCAATGAGTCGGACATTGTCACAACCCTGTGATGTCACTCCTGGTGGAAGTCTTGCATCACCAGACACTGATTGTGTTTTGTGTCCTTACGGGACATGAATGGGTTAGTGGTAGGATGGCCACCTGCCATGTACTTTAGAAGGTTCTAGGCTCAAGTCCCCGACCTGACACAGGCCGGGTTGCCTTGGGAACAGTGTCCGTTCCATGAGTATGACTTAAACTCTGTCCTGTTCACATAAAACAAAGTCCAGGGTGGCTGAGAAGTAGAATTGTCTGGGTTCCGTTCCCTGATTAGGATTCACTGGAAATCTGTGCCAAATTACTATTCAAACTGTGACCGCTCCAGATAAAGAGAACACAATTTTTTTCCCCCATGTTAAATATATTGGTTGTATTTTACTGTTTACTAAAGCTACTCTTGTTGCACTGCACTTGTAATAATATTTTGAGCATGTTTTGAGGTTAGTAGCCCAGTGTTGATGGCTCAGCCGCTCCTAACTCTATTTTAGTTTTATAAATAATAATTCAAGTGTATGTTGACCTGGATTTGGCCCTCAGGAAAAAATATATACTGTATATATATATATATGTATTTGTAGATTCAATCAAAACAGCTGCCCTCTGTCCCCGGCAGATAACGTCTGAGGAGAGGATAATTGATGGCATGTTACAAGTTCTTTGTGCCAGCCAGGGAGCCTTGGGGGGAATGGGGGGGGGGGTACAACAGCCAGCATTCCCTGCACTTCAATATTAACATTGCTGGGCGTATCGAAGAGAAGAAAATTCAAATGAACCTCTCTGCTGGTGATAAGACGACCTGAGTCCTGGTGAAAGATGAGCTATAGCTATTTCGGGAGAAGAAGTGCTCGGTCTTGCCACAGGGCAAACCCTGAATAGCCCTGGCTGGAATTACTTGAAAAGGATGTACTGATGTGCTTGGCACTTGTCATTGAAGGAGTGTCTCCTGCTCACAATGCCATAGATCTCTATCTGCACAAAGTCTACAAAGGAACTCATGTAGCCATGAGTCCCTTTTTTTTTTTTTTTCGTGTGAAAAATTAGATCCCGCACATTACGGAGGGGGAAAGGGTTACTGTCAGAGAATTCATTTTGTAAACTCCCTTCTGAGTTTACTGTAATTTGTGGAGCTTGGCTCACAACAACAAATGAATCCTTTTCTCACCGTGGTGTTAATTTATTACACACAAAGATGAAAAGGGGGAGTTAAACCAGGGTATGTGGACCTCCGTTTACTGTGACGTCGTCCATCTGTACATACAGTCGCAGAAGGGTGTGTGGGATCAGGGCTAATGTTTCCTTAAGAATGTACGGTAATTTAAGGGGGGGATCGTTGTTTTCACTTCATTTGATAAATTAGTGTTTTTCAAAACATTTCAGCTAAAAATACATTTAATAATAGACCCTGAAGGTGTTGTATTTATTTCAAACACATTCATTTGTTCATATATTTCAACGCTGATACAAATGAGATCGCACCACTATGGTATTATAGTTATATAGTTATATATAGTTAGGTCATAATAAAGACAGAGTTTTCTGTGCACTTGCTTTAATAAATGAGTACGTTTGAAACTTTGAAACACTTTGAAACATCTCACTTAATATACTGTATATACGATAATGAGCCCATCGTCAGCATAGAAGTTTATATTCTCTAAATCGGATAAATTGGACTGCCCATCATCTTTTCAACCGCACTCATTTCTATATGTTTTTTCTGCTGCTACAGATTAGTTTACATCTCAGTGGTTGGCAGTACCAGGTCAGTGATTATAAATAAGACATTCAGGTAATTATGAAGATAGAGTTCAGCTTCAAACACATAATAATAATAGACTTTGTCTAATCACACTCGACTATATTTTCTACTGCTGTTTACATCACTTTAATGGGTTACATTATTATAAATAGGAGACTAGTTTTAAAGAAGTTATATACAGTTAATTTGATAAACTGCAATTATTACAACTTTCCAGCTGACTGTGTATATATTTATATACCGTGCACAAAAACTCATATGTTTACCTCGCTTCTGTAGATAAGTCCAAACACGCATCAGCAGGTTTATTGTTATTAATATGATAATTGGATCATCAAACAAAGGGATCATTTTACACTCTTCATTTGAGAAATAAATATAACATATATTTTACATTTTCTAAACCATTAAACGCTGGACTGCTGGACAATCAGGATATAAATAACAATTTTTAAAAGTTTATTTTTTAAAAACATCTCAAAATACATAGATTTTCTTGAATAAAAAAAAATCTCAAAATACATAGATTTTCTTGATTTTAAATCTCAAAATACATAGATTTTCTTGAATATTATTTTATACTGCATTCTTTTAGCTTTACATTTTTTAGCGCCGCTGTAAATTTCGTTAGCACGAAAACAGCGTACAAAAAACACGCTGTCTGTTTTAAATACGACGATGATAAAGTTTACTATCCGCACAATCTGATAAATTAGTATTTTTTAAAACCTTTTTAGCGGAACATACATGCGATGATCAACTGCATATTGTCTTTGAAGCCACATTCATTTTGTTTGTGTGTTTTTCCCGCTGCCGTAGATTTGTTTACATCACTACGGTGGGCAGTAGCAGGTCTATTATTATAAATATGGTAATCAGGTTTTTATAATCTATAAATCAGCGTTACCTCTTTGAATATACTTAACATTTATGTGGGCAAAAAAAAGATGGATTGTCCCTTTAATGGCGCTCCCCTTAACAATTTATGTTACATAAAACAGATTTCTCAAAGGTAATTCTACAGGGGGGAAGAAGCTGCAGCTCAGATTTACTCTGGTTCCCATGTGCTGTGGACCAGACCGCTCTTTATTTATGGGGAAAGTTTAACTTCTGGGTTTGTGCTGTAATGATTATAATTTTGACACGGCGCCATGACGGCGTTTTTGGAATGAATCACGTTAACGGCCGTGTACACTCGACGTGTTACCATTTCCATCGGATGCACCCGCGTCCGTACGATAACAATAGGAATAATTAATATTGTTTTATTATTGCCTTTTGTCGCGCGTCGTCCCTAATTGTGACTGGAGTGACCCTGAAAAGACACAGGAGAACGGATGAAGAGCAGGATCAGAGGGAAAGTAATGAAACGTCTCTCAACAACACTTTATCTCCGTTCCTTTGGCTAAGTCTGGGTTACCTATTAACATTCCCCTTAAATTATTCATTCTGATGGATAAAACACCTCCACAATTAATTGCACGTGGGCCACCCAGCCCCCTTAAATCTGTTGAGAAGGCTGAAATTCTCAGCCTGCACTCATTAAATATATAATTCTCCCCACACTGGACTGGAAAAACAAAAAAAGAAAAAAAGAATCAACAAAGTTTTACTGCACAGTTTCACGGTGAGAACACGGAGAGGATGTTTGCTGATTAATGGTCAGGTTATAAAAGACGCCTCCCTCAGCTTTACATCCTGACGAGTAAAAAAGACAAATAGAGTTTCCCGCTACGACGTGGAACATTCCGGGCGTCTTGTACATAGACACTTCAACGCCCACGTAGGTTACATCAGGGTTTGTAGTTTGCAACATTCGCAGTGAAAACCAACGTTTACCCGTCGGCGTTTCACTCTCCGTCACGCAGCGGGTCGTCCACGCGGTCGTATCGGCAGCGTTTCTTCGCCGGATACGCGATAAAGGCTTCAGGTGGAACTGGGCTTCATCTGAATTATTATCTGATAGGAAATTTAACATAACCTCAGTGTTTACCAGATGTGAAATCCTGACAGGATCCAGTCAAAAAGTTCCAAGAAAATGTAAAAAAAAGAGCGATTTATCAAAAACAGCAAATATATTTCACGATATATTCACTATTTTAGTCGAAATACGATTTCTAAAAATCAAAGAATTCCTTTTTTGTAGGATTCACTGGGATGTTTTTCCACGCCTTGTCATGACCTTTGCCCCCTGCACAGCTGAAATCCAGTTCCTTTCAAACGTCCCTTTCATTCAAGAGGAAAAAAAAGACGAAAAACTTGCTGCAAAACTTCAATGGGTTTTTTTTAAAGATTTTTTTGATCATACAAAATACATACTATTAGGTCACACAGGTTGAGTCATGACTACTGTATAACCATGGTTTTCAACCTTAGGGCTATGACCCCAAGTGGGGTCGTCTGGATTTCAAATGGGGTCGCCTGAAATGTCTAGCTATTGATTAAAAAAAAAAAAAAACTGAAGCGATGTAACCTTTTTTTTTACCTTTCACATCTTCACTGTGGCTGTGTCATAATTCATTATTTGAAAAAAGTCTCCGGGGTCGCCAGCAATTTGTGATGTCAGATTCTATCTACACGTAGTTTCTATTGGCTCCTGAGTAAACGTCGTATAATGAAGTTACGAAAATTATGAGTTTAAAAAAAAAGTGATGAAATATATGAAAAACTACATCAAATATACATACTCTCATAAACACATATACTGCAATTCAGCAGAAATCTACAACTGTCCAAAAACATAAATAAGGGAAATTAAACATAACGACCTTCGCTCATATAACGCAACACCTGTAATCATAAACACATCGCAGTTTAATAGGAATAGCAGGCGTGATGTAGCATCATCCTTTAGCCTCGTTCCTTTGAGCTGTAGCTAACGTTACAACAACACGGTACATGAGTTAATGTTAGCGCCGCGTCCAAACAACAGCGGTACCGATGGACTGTTGAGCAGCTCAGGTTTTTACACAGCAGGAGTTTAAAAAATGTGATTATAGAAAAGAACAAATTTCTTCAAATTTTTAAATTTTTTTTACATTTTTAAAAATTTTAAAATCTGTTTTTTTTTTGTATTTTTCACCTGTCACAGCTGTTTTATTGCATTTTTTAAAACGTACCAATTCTTTTGGAAAAGATGGTAAGAATTGCCAAATTGTTACTTGATGCGTTGTTACGTATGTTTTATTGCCTGACCACGGCACCCACTTGGCTCCAAGCCTTTGTTATGACTTGTCAAACCTGTTTGTTGACAGTGTGGTGTGGTTTCATCTACTAACTAGTGACTACCAGCAGGTCGGTATTGATTTCATATTTGATTCCTTACGAGCGTTTGCTCTTAAACGTACTGTTGTTTCCACCTGGAGAGTGATGGATAACACACCGGTGCATGACATTCAGGGAGTAAGTGAGTAGAAACTGCAGCATCGATGCAGGATACAGACGTTAAAGGCAGAGTGATGGCTGCGGCTGAACTGATGTTTGTGTCAGTATTGACATTTCTGGAGAACGCCATTAAAAAAAAAAAATCATTTCACTGAGGTGGAAAAAGTTAAATAATAAAATTAAAAAAAACAACAGGCTGTAAGCTGAAATGAGGAATAAATACTGTGAGCGTTGTGTTTTTGTTGAGAGTCTTTGTGAGAAGAAGGCTCATCCACGCAGAGGAGCGCGTGCCCGGCTATTTATTGCTACGCTGCTGAATGCAATGCCAGCTCAAAAGGCTTCAAATCACCGGGGAGATTGTTAGGCTTCTGTGGAAATTACGGAAATGCAGGGGAAATGGATGAGCAACACTTCGTAACAATTAATCAGAGGCCGCTGATTAATAAAGTTCATTTTTTATTCCGGATGATTCAGGGGGATTATCAAAAGGACACTGTCCTTGTCATTTTGATTAACAAACCCGTCCTCGCTCTGCAAGAGGACGCACTGAAGGAAGACGCTTTCTTTCGCCCATAAAATAAATATTGAATGAGAATATTAACTCGTTAACCTTGACAAGTATTTGTAATTTTCATAAGGGGGTAAAACCAGCAGATTCAGCACAAAAAGAAATGCTGCGGGGGTTTGAGAAAAGGCACGGGAAGAGGGGTGGGAGGACAACAACACACACACACACACACTCACAAATTAGAGAGAATGAAGAATGCTACTGCATGAATCCTGTCATTTTTATGGGCTGCAATGATTAATTTGTTTGTTCAAATTCTCAATTAAGCCAGGAGGAACTGGCAGAATTAGAAGAAGGAGAGCGGCGCAGTCTCGTCTTGGCTTTGAAAGAACCCTGGGGAGATATAGCCCTACCTGAACTGAGGTCATCAGGCTATTCCACAGACAGCGCTCACAGCCAGGGAGCAGGGGCGGGGCCTGCGTCTCCAGGATCCATTTCAAATGGCACATAAAAAAAAAGAAAGAAAAAAAAAGAAGAAGTAGATCAGAATACCCCACTCCTTCCTCCTCCCCCCGATTAATCATTTTGTCTTTTCCCTTCATTTGTCCAGGTTGCCTGCCTTGTCAAAGGTAATGCCCTTAAAATGTCAATTGTCAGTGTGAGCATGCATCGCATTAGATATGAAGTACAGTTCAACACACACAGAAACAGCAGTCGGTCTGCGGTGTTACACAGAAAGGAATAAAATATGGAGCCTGCACTTCCCTTTTCCCTGGAGGCCCTGTGCACTTATTATTTGTCAGAGTGACAGATGTTTTTCAAATGACGGCGTCTCATGTGTGCTGAACTTCCACCAAAGCCCCACCGTGAGAGACTGCGGGACGCTGTGCACCATATGATGCTGGAACCCTCCATGGACCCAGTCCCTCGTCTGTGAAGCTCCGTGCAGGCAAGTCTCACAGAGGAGGGGTGAGAGGAGGGGGGGTGCTGAGGTGATGGTCGCTCTGTGCTCACAGACCGTCTGCGTTGACCCGTGCCTGACTCACAGTGGATAAAAATGCAGGCGTTCGTCAGAACAGTGGTGGGAATTTGTTTTTTGTGGCCGCAACAAATATTATTTACTGCACAGATATAAATATTAATATAGATGGAAAACAAACTCGAGTAACTGCGGGACCGCAGCGGTACTGAGAACTGAGGTGAAAGTGAGGGAGAGTTCATCTAACGAGGAACGAACAGGCGGTTGTTTTTTATTTACCAGACTGAACGGATGAGTCTTTTCTCCGTCTTTTCTCCAACTTTATTTATCGCACAAAACACAAAAAAAAAAATGTTTTTTCATACTCGACATTATTGTAAAACCACACGTTAAAAATAGACAACCTTCGTACAAGTCTATTAAAATAAAGGTGATATAAGTTAAAATGACTCGTATATATGATATGAATAAAGAACCGAGCTAATAGAAAGGTAACCTTCTTAATACAATAAGAATGACATTTGAAGAAAAAAAAAAAGAAAAAAAAAATCTTATTTTTAGCGTTAAGTCATTAATGTTGAAGAAATCTTAACACCTCTGTTGACTTTTCACTCACTCACCACTCAATTCTCATGCAGACAATAGAGTTATTCTCAGAGGAAGGTTTTTACTTTTACTATCGCTTCCCTTTGAAGTAACGTTTTTTAAAAAGTAAATTATCTCCACAATTGAACTCCACTTCTGCTCCTGTAAATACGGTTGATTGTTGTTTTCTTCTACTACGGCATAAAAAAAAGAAAATGCGAGCAGAGGTCAGCATCACTGATGAAGTCATCGTCGTATCATTTTCAAAGCGTTAAAATTAGTATGAAAAGTAATTAATTTTATTTTAATGATGATTTCTCATATTCCCTACGTTACTTTAACGTGAAGACGATGTCCCGGATTCATGGTCGTTCTCCAGTTTCATCACATTTTTCAAACAGGGAGCGAGTTTAAAAACAACGCACTTTGAACCAGAGTAATTACAGCCAGAGTGGTGGGATCACTGACTCTGCCGTAGCCGAGCCGCCCATGTGTGGCCGATATTTTGAGCCTTTGCTTTTCTTTATGACGCAATGCATTTAAACGCCGAGTGCTACTCTGTGTTTATATTATCTCTTTATTAGATTGCTTGCACGTCTGCTCCGCACAGTGTTTGTTTACCTCCGCAGCCGTTTTGTATTATTGAAAACAAACAAAAGGATGAATCTTGCACGTTCAAGCATAACATGTCAAAAAAAAAAAAAGAAAAAAGAAAAAAGACTGAGTATCCGTGTGGAGACGGGTCTGTTTTTGTTCTACGTACACGGCAAATTCTCTCGGCAAAAGTGCAACTCTTTTATTGTGTTTACAACCATTATATGATTTTTGTAATGAAATCACAGTGTGTTTTCCAGACCAGTGATCACTTTTAATAGTGTTGGCCACCTTTCTTTTTCCAATTCAAGATGTCCTCTGTACTGCATTTATATCCAGAGCAGCAGCAGCAGCGTTGACTAGAGCCAACACTTGTGAAGCGAAAATGCTTATTAGTCAAACAGTCCCCATCGGAATAATGCCACGGTCAGCCGGTGGTGAGGGATAACTCTGTGTGGATGACACTCTGGAGCCTATTCTGTAGGGGACCTGCTGTAGTACAGCACGCACAAACATGATGTATGGACACACAGGCAGAACAGCATCTTGGGACCACACAATGGAAGAGGAGCCGAGGAGTTGCTGTACCGAGAGCAACGCTCGCACGGATGCATGGTGCTTTTGGAAACAATGACAGTATGTTCCAGTTTCTGTTTAACGATCCGTTTGCCCCCGCAACCTTGATCAAAACCTGCCGGCAAAAATGAAACAGTAGAAAAATGAATGGGGGATCGTTTTAGCCTGTGGCCCTCAAACAATCCCTTAAATTTTTGTTAAAAAAAAAAACCAAACAAACAACAACAAAAGAAGCTTTTCATGTGCTGTGTCCAAATGAATAAAACATGTGTGGATCCAAGATAAAGGCAGCTTTCATCCTTGTCACCTGAAGACACTGATAATCGAGACTTATTATGTTGTTATTTAAGATTCATATATTTTTTTTATAACTTAAACAAGCTTTAAAGTCGCTGTTTTTTAATAGTTTTACTTTCAGTAACATTTATTTTTTATTATTTTATTGTATCATAAAAAAATGAACTCAAAATGCATTTTTATTGTCGTATCATAAAAAAATGAACTCAAAATGCTCACTCCAGCCCTGTAGGTGGCAGTAATGTCCTTGAAACGTATTTTTCGACCAGAAAGAAGAGCTACATGTCACATGAGTTACAGTGATGTCGGAGCCCAACGGCGTTTGAGAAACTTCACGGACCTCAGTTTAGGTCCTCACTAACTCCACCGTCCTTAACTCAGAGGACCGTCTTAACCAGTGAGGGACAATGATGTCATCCCCATGACTGTGTTTGTGTCCAGAGCTACTGTACATTTGACTTTGACCACTACACAAATAGGAATTGAACCACAGTACAGATGGGACATGGACATGTACTGAGGGCAGCAGTGTAGTACGATACGTTTCTATTTGTATTTTCTTGAACTTTTCTTAAAGATCTTGATACAACAAGGTTTGTCAAAGCATCACATATTAATGTGGAGCATTTGCTGTCCGAGGGGAAGAGAAAAATCAATTTCCCGCTCTTCTTGATAATTGATCTTTTTTCCCTGGACCTTACTGGAATTGACATCCATCCATCCGTCCATCCATCTATCAGTCCATCCATCCACCTATCTATCTATCTATTTATCCGTCCATCAATCCATTCGGCCATCCATCTCCCAATCCGTCCATCCATCCATCAGCCCATCCATCCATCCCTCCACCTTCTGTCCCTCCCCATGCATCTCCCAATCCGTCCATCCGTCCATCAGCCCATCCATCCCTCCACCTTCTGTCCCTCCGTCCATCAAACTCCAGCTATAAAAAGACTTGTGACGACGTTGGAAACAATACAACACATGAGTCTGAGGCTGCGCTATACAGCTCCGGTGATTTAATTTCCGAGCTCCACTCCACAGTCTCTAAGACACCTTATCATTAGCCGCTAAACCTTCTCAAAATAAATCCAATCACATAATTCTACCTCTGAAGGAATGCGATACTTTTAAAAAGTGACAGCGGCTGACCTTGAGATTTATTTTTGTCACACCAGAAACTGTCTCCCTCAGCAACGAGAGACGTGCCTGTCCAGATGGTTTTGTGTGGCATCGTCTTGCTAATTGTCAGTGATGCCATCAAAGGGATGTAGCAGACCTGACAACTTTGCTGATGAGCAATAAGATGGGTGTAAAGGGAGGAGAGGGGGGGGGGGTCGGAGGGGCGGGGGGTTAGAACCAAAAACCATGTGACAGTTATTTAGTGCAGTCTACCTGTGCTTTAAACACTTTCTGTAATTTGGATTCCTTTATTTCCTGCCTCTGTGTCAAACTGGAACGGTGTTGGAAAAAAAAAAAAGCCACAATCCTTCAGCGGAGCCACGCAGAGTCATTACTTCATTAATATTCCAATTACCCATATAATACTAGCTGTAAATACTCCTGGAAATACAGATGTAGCAACACAACATAACAGACCTGTGAAAATACACTGTATATGTAACAAGTTTTCTCGACGCGATCATCTTTCCGAGTTCCCTTTCAAGTCGGACAGGCCGCAGCAGCAGCGCGTCCCCGCTGACTGTAAAACATACAAGACAAAACATATGACACGAGCGATGATCCCGACCTGAGACTGACATGTGCTACAGTACATTACAGTCAGGGCCGGGATAAAGGTCACATTGACTCCTGTTATAAATTGGACAGGACGGCTTCAGCATACATGGAGTGTCAAGTGTGAGCAGGTCTGAAAGGAAATCCCTTGGATGTTTCGGGACACACACACACACACACACACACACACGCACGCTCAGATTTTAACAGTGACTTCATCTCTCTTTCACTTGTGATACTAACACTTAACCTTCATGTCAGTGGAGACGTCTGTTCCTGCGACGCCCATCCTGCGTCTGATACAGTGGAGATTAATGGAGTTAAATGTTTGTTTTTAGGGTAAAAAAAAAAAAAAAAGAATAATAAAAACTGATGGTCTCGTGTTTCTTTTACAGTTTAGGTTTGATTCCTGTACAGATGTGTTTCGTTAGTTAGTCGTTCGTTTTCAAAGACAAACTACTGATGGGAAATAATGACACAAAAGTAAAGTTTATGTCAATGAAGTTAATCATCTCATTTAAAAAAAGCTAACAATAGCTAACAATAGCTTAGCCCAGAAAATACCAAGGAGCTATTGTTAGCTTTGGGCTAACTTGCGTGACCAGCTTGAACAGCTACGAGCTACTTCCAGGCTAATTTCAAAGCTAACTAGCAGCTCAGTTTCTCGCAACTTATTTTCACTAACCTAAAGTTCATTGTTGTTGTTATGACTATATATTTAAAGATTCTAAGGTTTCATTTTCTTTTTAATCATTTGCTGCGGTTTCTAGCACCAATCGGCGGCTCTTTTCCCGATTGCTGCGCTTGGATTTAGCTAATATGTTTATTAACTTATTAACTTGAAACATAATTACTAGATATAAACATGTACGATACACAGTTATTTCATCCTGGAAAACATCTAGATATTTACAATCAGATGTTTTTTTTTACCTGTTACATTAGATGTTTCAATGGCGGATTTCAGGTACAGGGATTTTTTTTTCACCATTTTTTTTTACACTGTTAAAAACGTAATTTGCATTCTCAGCAGTTGTGTGTAATATATATATATATATATATATATTTTACATTCTCCTATGAGGTTTTGGAGACACTGAGAATAGCCCGGTTGGAAGAGCAAGACATTTGCTCCGAGACACAAAGGGAAACAACTTGAAAGGAAATAAGCAAATGAATGCAATGCCTCATTAGGCGGGTTTTATTTGACCGTAGCCAATTAGAGAGCATCTGTAATTTAAAACAGTCAACCTAAAAAAAGACCCAATGAGGAACACATTTCCCTCCAGGGACGGGATCTTTTTCCTTGTTTTTGTTTAAATTATTTTTTAGCAGCTGTATTCCCTTTTTGACTGAACAGAAACAACCCACAGAGGATCCACACAGTCAGTTTACAGTAGGAGATCATCAACCAGGATGAAAGCACAGCAGGCTCAGGGATGTGGCGGGGGTCAAGGTTGTGCTCTGATGTGCCCCCCCCCTCTCGGCCCCCCCACTCTCCTGGCTCGTTGGGGTGACTGGTTTTGCTACAGCTTTCTGATCGATACCTCCGCCTGCGTCTTAATCAACGGCCCACCGAGGTATTTGTGGGTCGTTAATGACGCGGAGGAGCTCTTTGAAAAACAAGGCTGCAGTCTGGGGCCAGACTGACAGCTGCTTCAGCTATGAATCACACCTGAGTGCAGATCCACGGCACAGACAGAGACAGCAGTCAAACAGCGGCGGCAGGACGCAGACGCCCAGATCTGTGTGAGTGATCTGCATCAGAAGATATGACCGGGACTAGAACCCGACGGCGCACTCTGCAGGGGGTGAAGGCTCGGGAAAAATAGTAACACCTGTATTGCTCATACTGGTTGTTAAGCATTGGAATAAAATTTTGTGCAATATGCATAACCAAATGCTGGAATAATGAGCCATCTGTATGTGTGGTCCCTTCCTTGGAGATGCCAAGAACGGCGCCATCTGTGATGCAGCTACCAGCTGTTTTCCTTCTTATTACATGTTTATTAAAAGCTGAAGTTGTCCTCCTCGAGAAGGGGGGAAAGCGAGCGCACGGGTGGCAACGTTGGTTGCCTCTGATTGCCTCCATTTCCATTCGAAACAGACAGGAGTGGCGTTGCTGGTTCCTATAAGAGTACACCGACGGTTTGAAAAGAACAGAGGGGGTGCTAATTAAATACTCCTTCCTTTTCATCAGCAACTCGCAGGAAATTAAGAGAACAAACACGAGATTGACTGGCAGCAAAGCAACAAACATGAAAGAGGATGAATGAATCTAATCCACACAGGAACGGGCGGGAAATAAATAAACAACTCCTTTTATGCCCGACCCTCACTCAGCCCCCTTGGCTTTGTGTTCCAGCCCCTCCGTGGGGTCGGCGCATCGTTTCTATTTGCATTGTTTTCAATTTTCAAAACCTATTAGCGAGATATCGATCGACCACAATCAAGCGTTTATGCACAGCGGGCAACCTACATCCCTCAAGTCAGAATCAGATCACATCTGCTGTAATTGAGGGTGACAGAACTGCAGACCACCCTCTGCAACTGTCAACAGATTTCAGGAGCTCAAACTAAGACGCGTCAGGAATGCATCGCGGCGCTGAGTGATGGACACCGAGAAGGAGAACTGGAAATGTCCATCAGCGTCCTCTGCCGCGCGCCGAACAAGACAGGTCAGGTCTGAATAGACACTGACAAACCCAGGGTGGACACACTGTCGACGCAGACTAAAGCAATACCAAGGGACAAGTGACAGGCTGCTCTGATGCCTCACCTAACTGCAGAACACACATGCAGGACGGGCAAAAAATAGGCCGCGCTGGATCGAGCACCCATGTGCCAGCCTGTCCTCCCAGACAGACATGCCTCCAAGACCTGCAAAGGACACTGGGAAATAACTAGGGTTAAGGCCAATTTTAAATTGTCAGAATGCAGACAAATGCTCTCTCTCTCTCTCTCTCTCTCTGTGTGTGTGTGTTTGTGTGTGTTGCGAGTGCAGAATGTTGTCTAAAAGAGCAAATTGATATTTCTGACAATGCATCCATTTCTGAGTTGAGTGTGTTCACTCTGCTCAGTGCTCAATAAAACAAACAAAATGCCCTCTATTTCTGTATAAACAATTACCTTCCATAGATTGTAACCTTATTGGATCAAGTGAAATGTTTGAAATAAATCATTAAAGGCGCTGACAGGGCATTTATCTTCACTCCTGCTTTAATGCTCTGTGCACAACACAGTGGATGAAGTCAGTGGAGTGTGTGTGTGTGTGTGTGTGT
>NC_024316.1:14899945-14905410 GCF_000523025.1 Cynoglossus semilaevis | reverse complement strand
GGTTGTGCGTGTTCCGCCCCCCCCCCCGCCCCCCCCCCCCCTCTCCTGGCTCGTGGGGGTGACTGGTTTTGCTACAGCTTTCTGATCGATACCTCCGCCTGCGTCTTAATCAACGGCCCACCGAGGTATTTGTGGGTCGTTAATGACGCGGAGGAGCTCTTTGAAAAACAAGGCTGCAGTCTGGGGCCAGACTGACAGCTGCTTCAGCTATGAATCACACCTGAGTGCAGATCCACGGCACAGACAGAGACAGCAGTCAAACAGCGGCGGCAGGACGCAGACGCCCAGATCTGTGTGAGTGATCTGCATCAGAAGATATGACCGGGACTAGAACCCGACGGCGCACTCTGCAGGGGGTGAAGGCTCGGGAAAAATAGTAACACCTGTATTGCTCATACTGGTTGTTAAGCATTGGAATAAAATTTTGTGCAATATGCATAACCAAATGCTGGAATAATGAGCCATCTGTATGTGTGGTCCCTTCCTTGGAGATGCCAAGAACGGCGCCATCTGTGATGCAGCTACCAGCTGTTTTCCTTCTTATTACATGTTTATTAAAAGCTGAAGTTGTCCTCCTCGAGAAGGGGGGAAAGCGAGCGCACGGGTGGCAACGTTGGTTGCCTCTGATTGCCTCCATTTCCATTCGAAACAGACAGGAGTGGCGTTGCTGGTTCCTATAAGAGTACAGCGACGGGAGAGAGTCCTGGTTCCTATAAGAGTACAGCGACGGTTTGAAAAGAACAGAGGGGGTGCTAATTAAATACTCCTTCCTTTTCATCAGCAACTCGCAGGAAATTAAGAGAACAAACACGAGATTGACTGGCAGCAAAGCAACAAACATGAAAGAGGATGAATGAATCTAATCCACACAGGAACGGGCGGGAAATAAATAAACAACTCCTTTTATGCCCGACCCTCACTCAGCCCCCTTGGCTTTGTGTTCCAGCCCCTCCGTGGGGTCGGCGCATCGTTTCTATTTGCATTGTTTTCAATTTTCAAAACCTATTAGCGAGATATCGATCGACCACAATCAAGCGTTTATGCACAGCGGGCAACCTACATCCCTCAAGTCAGAATCAGATCACATCTGCTGTAATTGAGGGTGACAGAACTGCAGACCACCCTCTGCAACTGTCAACAGATTTCAGGAGCTCAAACTAAGACGCGTCAGGAATGCATCGCGGCGCTGAGTGATGGACACCGAGAAGGAGAACTGGAAATGTCCATCAGCGTCCTCTGCCGCGCGCCGAACAAGACAGGTCAGGTCTGAATAGACACTGACAAACCCAGGGTGGACACACTGTCGACGCAGACTAAAGCAATACCAAGGGACAAGTGACAGGCTGCTCTGATGCCTCACCTAACTGCAGAACACACATGCAGGACGGGCAAAAAATAGGCCGCGCTGGATCGAGCACCCATGTGCCAGCCTGTCCTCCCAGACAGACATGCCTCCAAGACCTGCAAAGGACACTGGGAAATAACTAGGGTTAAGGCCAATTTTAAATTGTCAGAATGCAGACAAATGCTCTCTCTCTCTCTCTCTCTCTCTGTGTGTGTGTGTTTGTGTGTGTTGCGGTTGCAGAATGTTGTCTAAAAGAGCAAATTGATATTTCTGACAATGCATCCATTTCTGAGTTGAGTGTGTTCACTCTGCTCAGTGCTCAATAAAACAAACAAAATGCCCTCTATTTCTGTATAAACAATTACCTTCCATAGATTGTAACCTTATTGGATCAAGTGAAATGTTTGAAATAAATCATTAAAGGCGCTGACAGGGCATTTATCTTCACTCCTGCTTTAATGCTCTGTGCACAACACAGTGGATGAAGTCAGTGGAGTGTGTGTGTGTGTGTGTGTGTGTGTGTGTTTTTCTTATGAAAACCAGGCCCCTGTGCGCCTCAGTGTGTGTGCTTGTAGGAGCACCGTTGCGTGTGTCAATCCTCCTGCGGAGCCCGTGTTCTCAAAGCTCTTCATTTTGAAATCAAGCATGAATAATTAAGCCATTTCACAAGGCTGCTTTAACGATATATTACACGAGAGGAAATAGGTCAAGCAGAAATGGTACAAAGATTATTTAAATGTGTGTTATTAGGTTAAAAAAAATTTTTTTTTTTTGGTGAACAATAACACCTTCTGATCACAGCCCAAATATTCAGCCACAGCGGTGACTGACGGCTCTGGGCTAGAACTTGTATTTTTCGCTGACAAGAAAAGATGTGTTTTGTTAGTTGTGTTTTAGCCATCGGGGCTAATGTAACATCTGGAACCTAGTTAGGATTCTACCTGAAATAACCTTAGCTTAGCTCAAGCACACACACACACACACACACAAGGCTATTTCTAGAAGACACAGACTGTACAGTATAGGCTAATCTTAATACATTTTTTTGTTTATACTGATATAACTGCGCTAATATTGGAGCATATATTGACAAAAAATAATTTTATATTTACAAAAGTTTTCTTTGATCATTGTCAAGGCTTTTTCATTTTTGACAATTAGCTTATCTGACTCGGGAACAACTTAGCTTTTTATGGCTAGTTTTCTGTGTTTACTAACTTAGGCTTATTGTCTTGGTCTTGGCTAACTGTTATCACACAAGCTAACTTTTGTTTTTTCTTTCAGTTTCAGCCTTTTTAAGCTAACTTCTTTAACAACTTATGGGTTAGTCCTTAGATAAAGTTGTGCTACTTTCAAGTTGTTTTTCTTTGGCGTTAAAATGTGTGATCTTTTCACGAGAACCTCAAGGGTATCGCGTTTTCTGGTTATGAAAGAAGAGCACGACTGCATCGGAAAATAAATCCGTACAAATTTACAAACGTAAACAAAACGATGACAGTTTATAAACACAGCGCAGCAGTTGTTGTTAATTATTAGTTCACACCCATCACAGCAGTCTGTTCAGATGATTAGCATTACTTGAGGCGATGAAATTGATTTCTCTTACATCACTTAAAACAACAAGGTCTCTGTGAACATCAGAAGGAAAATGCTAATCTGTAGCACCTTATCTTCCAAATACATCATGGAAATCCAGAAAAAAAAATCTTTGTTACGTTTGGACACCATGGAAGCAGGAAGGACCCAAATGCGATACTTTTTCAGGTGTAACAGGTTTATTCACAAAGTGAAAAAACAGGACAAACTACAGCAAGGCATAACAGTCTCTTTGTAACGAAATACTAGGAAACACAGAAGAGGAAACTCACAGACAGGTACAGATCAACGATCCCAACAGGAACAGAGTGAGGGAGGGAGGGAGGTATATAAACCCAGGGCACCAGGTGACACCAGTGAGACTAACGACAGAGACACTGGTGAGTGTGATGACACTGACTCCACCCAGCAGACAAGACAGGAAGTGGAAACACAGACAGTCTTACATGTGTAGAAACAAATGAACAAAGGAGGTGAACATATTTACATAACAACAATAACATTTTGTCATGGTGTGACATCCAATTTTTTATCAAAATAATTCAACCTAGAATTTTTTTTAGGTTCTTTTTTTTTTTTTTACCAAAATATTCAGCAAACACTGATCCATATTGAAACATCACGTTTTCATAATTGAAACACTGTGTCGACTGGAAAAAAAACAAACAACAAACAACAAACATGGCGGCAACAAAATATAATAGCATGAGAACAGAGGAAGTGTGAATAACACCTGCCAGAAGAAGACGACTACACTTGTCAACTTCACCAACACTCAGGACAACAGTCAGTAAAAAACACTACCAGTTGAAATGACTAAAGACCTGCAAAAATTAATTAATTTTAGTCAGAATAAAATAATAATAATAAAAAAGTTATGTACCTAGTGCACAGTAAAAGCTAAATTTCTATAAAAACTAAACAATGAATTCGAAACTTAAAGAATGTCAAATATTATGTAGAACATGAAGTTCTCTGTAAACTGAATAAACATTCAATGAATATCAAGTATAAACAATAAAGTGCTGAAGAAATATTTAACTGTTGGAGAAAATGTTACAATACAGGAAGTAAAATGCAAAGGAAAGAGCGAGGTACTTGCTGGAATGTGTTTACATAAGTACTGTCATGTTTATTTAGTTTTTAGCCGGGAGAAAAAAAAAATTGACTTTTTGACTCACATTTGTATAAGTTAAACGCCGTTTAATAAATGTTTTTAGAACAAACCTGACTTTCATTCTGTTTCATGTGTTTTTTTTTTCCAAAGCTCTAAACAAGCTCACATCAGTCTGTCATGATTATTGTACGACAGCTCGGCTCATTTGTTGTTTTAACTTCCTGTCAATCACTCAACTGGAGATGATTTTAACGACGTCGTCTGAATTTTTAACAGCTTTTTAGTTTTGGTTCCTTCTCACAAATTAGGACTTCAATCAGAGGCAACACGGAGAATTTACCTTCGACAGGTTTGGATCAAAACCACTCGAGATAAATAAAGAAGATTAAATAAAAATAAATGTATAAAAATACGCACAGTAGGAAAAAAAGAGTAATTAAAAGAATAAAATAGTACAGCACTAATAAGCAGCTTGGCATAATATTTGTGAAAAATATTTACTAAACCATAGGGTCACGATAAGATAAACACAGATTCTCACGATGGCGCTAAAACACTTGACTGTTGTGTTATATCAATGGCTACAGTTTTATACGTTGTGTAAAAGCCAACAGTGTGCTCAGTCAGTAAGGATGCTAATGTGGCTAACATGTAATTGATTAGCGTTCCTGAAAAGAAACAGCACGGCATTGACTGGTGTCACGTTGAGTTCAGAGCTCGCTTTCTTGAGCCTTGTTCTGAGATTCTGCAGCTAAGCGCAAAAAAACCAAACAAAAACAAAACAAAACTAGACAGAACAGGAAGGGCATACAGTACTGGTTACTGCTGTTGCCTTACAACATATAGTCACTGGTTCGATTCCAGTGGTAACTGATAATCTCCGTCCTCCGTAATTAACCGTCCTGAGATTCAAAGAATCCAAAAGAAGCCATCGGAAGAAAATAGTATTATTGTCATACGTGCAGTTACGCAATATTTTTGCAGAGACTGTCTCCTTTTTTCCCCCCACATCTCTAGGATGATTTCAACAACAAGACAAAACATTCAAGGTCAACGGTTCAGGACGGATGGATGAGGATGAGTCGAACTTTCTGAAAATCAAAAAAAAAAAAGACGAAAGGGTCGAAACAAGACACGTTCTGAGGCCGCTTTGTTGACAATAAATAATGGGCTGATTTTTTTTTTGCAGACGCTCCAAAACGTGCCACGGGTGACTTCCAAGGAATGTTGGCTTTTTTCTTTTCTTTTCTTTTTTTTTTTTTTGCACAGTCTGGATATAGAGCTTACATGGGTGTAAAGGTTCAAAGTTAACACTCTGAGAAAAGTCTGCTCACGGCTCTTTGTCAGAGCTCTGGATGAGATATGAGACGGAGGAATCACTTATCTGATGTCAGGCTTTGAGAAACG
>NC_024316.1:14894434-14899842 GCF_000523025.1 Cynoglossus semilaevis | reverse complement strand
GCACTGATTATACGAGGCTGTCCTTAAACTCAGAGCAAAGTTGGTCAGACATGATGGTTTTTTTTTTATCTACTTCTCTGGAACATGTGCTGCAGATTTCCTGTAAGCCACAGGTGGCTTTAAGGGGAGTACTAACAAGACATGTGTTTGTCATATTCCACTGCTGCACAGTCCAGGTACGAGCACTGCTGCGTATCTGAGACACCGGTGATACCAAAAAAAAAAAACTCCAGCAAATCGACATTAATCTGGAGTCGACTAAAACGTTTTTAAACAGTTTTAGAACAAAGGTGTGGTCGAGGTGAGGGTGTACAGGTGGCAGCAGCAGCAGCAGCAGCAGCAGCAGAGGGAGAAGGCCAGTGGTGGAGAGATAGGCTGGCGGACGCTCCTCCAACGCCTGTCAGTGCGTCCGTATGCTTTGTGTACACACGGGGTGTTAGGAGCTGTCAGGCAGGTGCGGCTCAGGCTCGATCTGAGCGGTGATTGATCGCGCAGGTTCAGGTGGAGTTCACGGGAGGTCTCTGGTATCATTGGCAAAATGAGTGACAGACACAAAATAGGGTGATGGAATATTATCAGGAAGCCATTTGTAATGCGGGCCTCAGCCTGGATCTGTGAGGGGTGTTGTCCCTCTGAAATGAAGCCATCCATCACCTCAGCTTCATATTTGATTAGGTCATGAGCGGCTTTTAAAGAGAGAGGAAGGCTTTGGTGTGGAGATCAAATGATACGGCATCAAACGTCGAGGAGTTTAAAAAACACTGGCTGCGACACTGGCGATACATGTAACGTCGGAAAAAAAGGGGAAGGAACTGAGAGACGGGGCTAACAGTTGATAAGGTACAAGAATGAGCTAACGCACGAAATGACATTTTTGGGTTTTAGCAGAACAACGTTAACTGTTTACTCTAACGTGGTCTCAGGTGTGAATGAGAGTGTGAACGGTCGCTGTCTACACGTGACCCTGAGATGAACTGTCCGGGGTGGCCCCCCCCCCCCTGATAGCAGGTGGGATTAGCTCTTTCTTCATTCAACCCTGTGAGGAATTCAGCTCCAGAAGATGACGGTCCTTCAAAGAGGATTTTCTGCACCACTTCAACTACATGAGAAGAAAAATACATTTGAATGTATAAATATTTACTACTACTGCATGTGTGAGTTCCATTCCTACGATGCAACATAACTCGATTTTTCGTAAGTCTGAACTCACACACATGTAAACAAAGACGTCATCTGCATACAGTGTGATGACGTATTTGTCAACTCCGCTCACCAACTAGTTCCCGTGCAAAAGTTGATGGGTTTTAACGCCATACGTCAGAATGATAGAACAAGAGTTCATAATAATACTTTGGTTGCACTACCGCCCCCTACCTGCAGTTTGCTAATCAATTTACTTCTGTGCCAGAAAATAAAAGGAAATGTTGTTTGTCTGTAATTAATAAATTAAAATGAACAATTTAAACTCTTCCCTGCGTTAAATTTGTTATTTAAGATTTTTTTCAAAAGAAAAAAATAAACATAAAACTTGTTATATGTAAACATTAATACCTCCTCTTATCCGTGTACCTGTGTATTATATATTTTGATTCATGTCAGTGAGAGTTGAATGCACTTTGACTACTGTGCATTTCCCAAAGTAGATTTTAACATGAAAATATCACAACACATCACAGCGTCTGTTGGTTCGTGTCTTTTCTAAGTATTAAATCTGAACATGATCCGTCTGTTACAGGTACTGGACGCATCCCGAACTCCATACATGTGTTTGGTCCGAAGCTGCAGTTAAAAAAAACAAACAAAAACAACAAAACAAAAAGAGAAAAAAGGGAAATAAAAAGCCGAAAATCAGAGGCTGCCACCGTCTGCTGCTGCTGCTGCTGCTGCTGCTGCCTTCACTGGCCTCTGTTCCTTTAATAAACTCATGCTTATCTAGTGTAACAAATGTCTCGCTGCCATCATCAAGTCCAGGCGAGGAGGGAGGAGTTTTTAATGTTCAGTTTGTTCTGTGGATCGATGTCTGCTGGCATCGCCTCTCTTCTCCTTTGCACCGTGCGTAACGCAGCAGTCAGCCACAGCGTCACAGCAGCAGCGGCACTCAGCCAGAGCCCGACGCCGATCTTACGCGTACTCTCTTCACGGTTTCACCGCCGGGGGAAAAAGAAAGAAAGAAAGAAAGAAGGAAAGAAGGAAAGACAGAAAGAAACAGCCCGAGGGGCTGAGTGACACACGTCGATCAGCATATGTACAGAAGCTGTGATGGACAAAAGCGGATGGTGAGAGGAGACGATCAGCGCCGCGTCGGAAGAGGAGGAGGTGAAAGAAGAAGAAGAAGAAGAAGGAGAAGAAGCATCTGTTTCCACTGAAACTGGATTTTTCTGACAGTGAAACAGAGACTCAACTACTCCGAAAGCTGAAATAAAGACTCTCTCTCTCTCTTTCTCTCGCTCTCTCTCTCTCTCTCTCACAGACACACACACACACACACTCTCTCTTCCTCCCTCTCTATGCATGGACCTTTAGAGACCGCATTCACATTTCACCTGGGCACAGGAGTGAACTGCGACTACACACTCAGAAAATACGAGAGACAATTCTAAAGAATGCCTCGGAGGAAACAGCAGGCGCCTAAACGGGCTGCAGGTAAGATACAAACATAAATCTGTTCTACTTTTTTTTCTTTAGTAATTTGTAAAAAAAAACAAAACAAACAAAAGCAAAATTGTCCACATGTATCACCTTGTGGTGTGTTTAGGTGGTGATCGAGACACAAACTTTTATTTTACACACACATTTCGGAGCCTGATGTTTGAGACAGCGCTGTGTTAGAAAATGAAGTTTTAACTACGGTCCCTGACCCTCAGTGTTAGAACTGGTCACAGTTACTGTAGTTTTTAAGTTTTAAGTTTCTTTTTTTTTTTAAGTTAGTTTTAATTTCTCTGGGGACCCTGCGATGCTCACAGGAGGGCACCAGCAGGGACCTCGAACCCCTGTTTTGGAAACCCAGGCATTGGTGACGAAAGCAGCTGATTAAACAATAGGTGATAAGAGGGATGAGAGGTAACGGCTGCATCACTGGAATTATTATTATTTTTGTTTTTACGTTTCTCACTCAGGCTGTGATGTTTGTCTTCTTCACATCTCTTCATCTGGAAGTTTTATTTTTCCCAGCAGTCATCACTCTCACATTTTTTAATTTTTTAATTTTGTTTTTTCAAACCCTTCCCTTCAGCCTCACCGTGTTTGATTTGACCCACATAGAAAGTGTAAAGTGTAGGAGAGCGGCTGAAAAATGTGGAGCTGCCGTATCCGTAGCAGATGAACTCTGTGTGAACTCTTCATAATCTTATGGACAAATGGAGAATGGGTTACACTGACTGACTCCCACACACACACACACACACACACACACACTCACCCTCTCTCTCTCTCTCTCAGTGCTCACAGCAGACACACACACACACACACACACACCTCCAAAACACCATTTAAACGGTGCAGCAGGATGTGGTGGTAAAATCTGTCGTCGGTTTGATCTGACGTCAGATTTACAGTTTGTTGAAGCTGCAGATTTTTTATTATTATTATTATACATTTTTTTTATTATTAATTCCAACTTCCAGCAGGCCTTTATTACTGTTTACATCCAGCACGTCTTATTCTGTGAGTGTGTGTGAGTGTGTGTGTGTGTGTGTGTGTGTGTGTGTGTGTGTTAAGCGTTGCTGTCTGTGTAATGTAATCCTGTAATGTTTGGCTCTTTGGTGACACTAAAAATCACCGCGTCCTCCTCGCTCTCGTGGTTTTTTTTTTTTTTTAATCCCGTTACGGAAAAAGGTCGCGGTGCCAACGTTACTCCTGACCCCGTCTGGGATCCTCACTTGTTCCTTCTGAATTCTAATGTTCCTTATAACGGCCTCATTATGATGGAGCTGACGAATTAAGAGCAGATTGATCAAGGCTGTTCCTGTGTGTGAGGACGCAGTCACTTGGAGAAGTTATCAGTCTTTATTATGGCTGCGGATGTAGCGACCAGATGGCGATTTTTTTTTCCTCTGCCAATAATAGCGTCTCTTTATGCCCAGCTTAAGATACCGAGACCCTTATCTGACCGACGCACTCTGTGTTTATGCGTACACATGTATACACACACACAAGCAGGGACTATTTTATTTTCATTCCCACATTTGAGTCTTAAAAAAGCTCTCTTTTCTCAAAATAAAACAACAAAAAAACAAACAAAAAAAAAAAACACCAATGTCCCCAGTTTTTTATTTTTTATTCAGAGAACTTTGGAGCAGATGCCTAAGTGATCCCTTTACACGCTCTCAGCTGCCTCGCCTGTACTCTGGTAAATGTGTCAGCCCTATAGAGAAATAAGCCTTCCAGAAGAGTTTCTTCATTGTTGAGGTAATTGTCTCCTCTTTGACAGGCACATTCATCAGTGGCTTAATGGTCAATCAAAAGTTGGCAGGCAGAGTGTTTTCATTCTTTCCTATCCACTACATTAGGAATACTTAATCAAAATGTCTCCCGGTAATGGCTGTGAAGAGTTCATGACTGACTGATCCGTTGTCTGCGCCGATAGAAAATTAACAGCTCGGCACTGGAGAGATGTGGGCCTGCAGATAAACAAATTGTGCATTAATATTTCATCTTCAAGACCTGGGATGTGCTATCAAGCGGTGGAATATTCCTGGGCTGTGTTGTCATTTTTCTCGTGTTCATTTTTTTTTTTTTTTTCTCTCCTGTATTCTTGAAGGCTCTTTGCAGCTGTAACTCATTTCACTTGATGACTTTACTGGGGTTACAGAGAGTGACGACAAATTGATTACCTGGCAGAGCAAGAATGGAGCGAAGAGAGACGCAGGCTGACAGTCATGTTATAATAATATGTTTAATGATGTGTGGAAGGGGAACAAGGAGAGAGGAGTATTGAAATAAGAGCACAGAAGATGCAAAGGAATGGGTTTCAGGTTTTTTTTTTTTTTTGAAAGATGCACTATCCCCTCCTGGTGAAAAATGATATTTGGTGATGTTAAAAAAAAAAAAAAAACATCTTTCGTCTCCTCCTGTGAGGATTCTATTATTAATAGGTGTATTTGTTAACGTGAGACCACAGACGCTGGACTAAAGGCTACGTCTCTGATTCACTTCCTTTACGTTACGCAGTTCGTACGGCGACTTTAAAAACGCCAATTACCCACAAGTCCAGAGTGGGAGGTGCTAAAACGTTGGCTCTCGGTGACAGCGAGGAAGGCACTTCAGCAGACGCGAGGGGTCCCGGACCCCAGATTTTCAAATCTGTGCATCACGTTTTTTTTTTTTTTAGATGTGAAATAAACAGAGTGTCCTGTAAGTGCATGGGATGCATTTTTAAGTGAGGGGAGCCATATGTTATTTTTCAGCCG
>NC_024316.1:14874969-14894424 GCF_000523025.1 Cynoglossus semilaevis | reverse complement strand
CGCCCCCCCCCCTCTCTACAATAGCTCTGTGCCTCAAACAGTTAGCCCAATTTGCTGTTAACAAGAAAAATTGGAGAACAGACAAAGGCATTAAGTGTTGCAGTGCCAGATAGTGACTGACAGCAGCTTGTGGGAATTGGCTAGCAGAAATTCCTCCTAAGTGGTTTGTTCAGAAAACATCCGACGATCAAGGCAGATGTTGTTTATCCAGTTTAGGTAGAAGAGAAACGTGCAGTTTGAATAACAAAAGCTGGGACACACAGAAAGAAAAAGACATTCGCTTTTTTCTAATGGCCAAATTCTCACCCTCTTGGATTCTGTCCCTGTGTCTGTTTGTCTGTTTGTCTGTTTGTCTGCAGTCCATGTGACGACAGTCTGATTTGATGGTGAATTCAAAATAATTCATATCAAAAATACAAATAGAATGACAGATTTTTGAAGTTATAACTTACCTAAAAAAATAAAAAATAAAATAATAATACAAATTGTTGTGGTAGTTTAAAGGTTTAAAGTTAAAATTAGAACTTCACTGCTCATTAGTAGAGATATATTAATTTAGATCGTGTGAAAACAAAAGATATTTTTTTTCCCCAAAAATCTGAAACATCACGTTTAGTTATAAAACTGTAAAAGGCCTTTTATTCTGATTATCTTGGAGAAAACATTTGAGTAAAATAATAATTAAAAAGCAAAGATTGTACTCTGTTGCAGTTTCACTCTGAGTTAAAAAAATAAAAATAAAACACGGCAAACAAGTTTTTTTTTTTAAAGTCTCATTAGTGAGAATTAAAACTCCCTGTTTATTTTCCTTGTTAAATATTTTTTGATCAGCGTCTGCATCGCAAATATTTTTGTTTTGATCAAACCCGCCGTTAACGTTCTGGTCGTTGGCTGATAAAAATGCACCAAACCGTAAACTACCACTTTGTTGCTTGCCTTGCAGTTCCTTTTAACTTCCACGTTCTCTGCACGGAGCGAGTGTTTGAATGAACTTTTTCCTCATCAGCTTGTTTAGTGTTTTTTTTTTTTTCAAATCTTGCCATATTTTCCCATGGCCTTTTTTAAGTACAGAGCTGGGATGTGGAGTTCAGGTGGATTTAATCTAATTTCCCATTCCTCTTCCTGCCTGTTAGGTGACAGGTGTAGATAGCTAATAGTTTGCAGAGGCCTTTGTTTGCATGTGAGGCAGACAGGGTGGTGCACTGTCTAGGTGATAAGAACCAAGACTCCTGTGCCCTCCAGCACAGTGATCTCTCTTCTCCACTCTGTGGAAAAAACAGCCTGTTATGATTGGTCTCAAGGCAAGTGCCTGTGCAGTGTTGCACCTCTGTACAGCAACTGCTCATTCACCTTGCCTTCCCTCTGAGACCTGCACTAGTTTCCAGGCAAATGACACAATTTGATATGCTGTTGGGGTGATTCATGTGGATAATGTTTCCGTGTGATCGTCACTGCAGAGAGGACACTATTTCTTGTTGGGATGATTTTCTTTTCTTTCTTTTTTCTTTTTTTTTTTTCGGGGGCGGGATTAGGTCTGACAATAACTCCAATATTGGGAGAGTTTATTGCGAGGCCCGGCTAAAACTCATTATTTTCTCTCAGACATCCCAAGTACAAAAGAAATGATGTTATGGTGTTTTGTCCAGGTCCCTACAGATGTAATGATTTACAGAGGCAAAGGTGGGGGGCGGGGCGGGGGCGGGGGCGGAGTGAGGTGCTGTTCATTTATGTGGATTTGGAGGATAAGAATGCAAGGTAAGCGTACTGTTAATACAGTAGCACCCTGGGCCTGGTATTGATTACACGGAGGTGCTACGGTACGTTATCTGTGGTGTGCTTTAAAGAATACACAACACGCCTCATATGCTTTGTATCATTGTAATGTTGGCCATTCTCTCCATGCTTTATTCCTTTTGTTTTTTTAGAGCGTGCACGTCATCCCCTTTTTCCACACAGAGCCAGGAAGATTTAAGTCAGCACATTCATCTTGTAGTGGTTGACCTACATGTAAAGTCAGTCGAGGGAACGTACACATGGACCAGATGGTTACGTGGTCTTTAAGGACGATCACAAACAGAGCAGGTTAGCCTGATCTCAGATCAGTGCTTTTTGAAAAAGGTTGCCTTAAAAATAGTAAAGAGAGAAGTCCACGCTCTGATCTCAGCGCCCCCCACTGTCCACTCAACACAGTTCTTTTTTTTTTTTAACCCTGATAAATGTTATGCTTTATAACACTGTAGGTCAAACTGTTTTTTTTCCCTGCCTTTATAGATGAGGACAGTCGCCACCATTTATGTCGCTTCAAATGAGTATGATGGGTAAAATGAAGAAGAAAAAAAAAATTAATACATTTATACTATTCCGCTGCTCTTGATTACCCTCTGCCCCCGACACGGTGTGACCCTCATCTTGATTGCTCTCTGCCCCCGACACGGTGTGACCCTCACTTTTGGTACCACTTGAAAAAAAACTTTCCAGAATCAAAAATGTCTCCCCCCCCCCAAAAAAAGGAAAATATTTACAAACACAAATTCAATAAGTTATCACAGAGGAAAGGTACGATGTAAAAGTTTACATGAGTAACATTCTTAGACGTTCCTCAAACAGTACGGGAACTATTTAATGTTTTAGGAATCAGGGTGGGGTAAAACAAAGGGGCAAATGTAGAGTAGGCTTTTTACTTCACTGAGGTCATTTCTGTCCACAAGGGGGGGCATGACAGAAAATAATTGAGAACCACTGGGTTAAACAGACTTGACTGTCCTGCCTGCAGTCCATCCACGCTGTTAAGCACTGACTCTGCAGCAGCTAGAAGTCGTAGCACAGAAAAAAAAGGACTTTTTTATTTAAAACTAGCCACTGTCTGAAACACATATTTTTTCTGTATTAATTTAAAATGTGTTTATCAAGTTTTGATTTAAAGGGATTTTCATTGCATTTTCAGAAAATGTACCAAATTTTCTGAAACTCGGTTCTTGTAAAAATGTGGAAATCTAAAAATTGATTGGTGTAAAATGCGACGGTATAAATGCGTCCGACTTTGCCTTTAAATCCCCGCCTGCCAAAAACCAATGGAAACATTAATCTTGCGTTATCCGCGGTGTACCTGATTTGCTTCCTATCAAATCTGTAATGAGCTTCAATTAAGATTTATTATGCAAATTAACCCTCAGCTGCTGCCGACTGCAGGAGCAGGAGCTATGACAATATTGTGCTAATGGTGCGATCTGTAACAATTATAAAAGGTAAACTGCCTTCACACTGCGTGCTCCGCGTCTCTCCCCGAGAGGTCACCCTGCCCAACGTGTACTCAAACCTAGTGGTCACGGAAGGGAACTGCTTATTTAAGGCTCACGTCTATCAAACCATTCAGTCTTAAACAACGTGGACTGATGTCATTCAGTACGAACGAAGGTAAATCTCTGCACCTATAATCTGCTGTCACCAAACTGGACTCCATTTTCTTCTCACTTTTCTTCCCCCCCCCCACACACACACACACACACACACACGCTGAGGTTCTGATCAGACGCAGTGCTGCCGGACACTTGACTGCGGCCCAGTGTGAAGTTGTGAACCTCGCACCGTTTGCGACTTCATTTAGCACCAGGCTGATGGCTTTCTGACAGCTTTATGGCTCCTGTGCTCTATGAGTCGTCATGAAACGCAATTACATAGAACCTAATTTGATGAATCAACCCAGTGTTCTCCTGGCTCTGCCGACCTTGCTGGCCTGCCATCATTTTTTCCCCCCCTACACCTGGGTCAAAAAAGGGGCTTTCATAATCCCAGATGAAACGCTCTGAACGTTCGCTGCGTTTTTTTTTTTGTTTTTTTTTAACAGCCAGTCCAGCGTAAAGTGTCGTAGTGTTTGTAACTTTTTGTTTTTGGGCCAAAACCCTACATGTAGATGAATTCTTCGACCGCGTGTCGTAAACCTTGGTTTTGGTCCCACCACAGTGGACAAAGAGAATTGCTATTTTTGGTACTCAATAAAAAATGACGACATATTTTACAGGGAATAATTAACTGCAGATAAACAGCTTTAACTAAAAGCGGTCTTTTTTTTTACAGACGTTCTGCTGAAGTAATAAAGAGAAAAGAACACATTAAGCTTTATGGAAAACATTAAACAGTCATTTATCAATGTTTTACTTTTTTTTTTCCTAGTTGATAACAAGTACACACACACACACACACACACATATATATACAGTAGTCTTTTTGTTCCACATCCTAACCTTAATGATTACATATATCCTTCATTTTAATCCTTAATCTGAGCCTAATTTTAATCCTTACTCCAAATTAACCCTAACACCCAAAGTTACCCCCTCACTCTGTGGGGGCTGCTGAACTGAACTGTCCTCATGAAGAAGTGTCCCAACACTTCAGTCCCCCCCAATTTAATGTCCCCACTACTGTACGTTGTTTGATCAGAACTATACAAACAAACAAACAAACAAACACATCTTGATCAGAACTATACAAACAAACACACACACATACAAATATTTACATTTATATATATATTTATACTAATATTTGTATTACTATATATTGTAGTTAGCTTACTGCTAGCATTGAAGAACGATTATACTAATATTTTTATTACTATATATTGTATTTAGCTTACTGCTAGCATTGAAGAACGACGGTTTCTGATAGTGAACCAGTTGTTTTGATATATATGTATATATGTGTACATACATATATACATTACATGATATTAATATATTTATACATGTATATATGTGTACAAATATATAATCACATATATACACTGTATATAAATATATATGTATATATACACATTTAGATGCTAACTTTAATAACATTTTAAATAAATGAAAATAATTTAATACTTATATATTTACCACATTAAATACGTTTCTTTACCACCTTAACATCTATTTCCCTTTCTCCTCAACTGAATGTCATACTTCAGAGAAAAAAAAGTGTGTCTTGTTATTAATTGCCTCTTGAAAATTAATGACCAGCGTGAAACAAAGGACTGGGAGGTAGACGTCTATTTCTAGCCTAAATACTGTAAAAAAAAAAAAAAAAAAAAAAGTGCTCTGCCTTTGTCCCATTATGAAGACTCCCAACATGTGCTTCACCGGAGCCGTAATCCTGTGCTTTCACCACCTCAGCTGCTCTGCACTGCCTTGTGTTTACAGCCTGTTTGCTGGACTGTATGTGCTGAGCTGGCGTGTTGAAACAGCTTAATTGATACTCATTAAACAGCAGTGACAGCCTAGGTGTCTGTGATGAATGTCGAATAATTCTGTTGTACTTACAACTTGATTAAGAAGAAGTGCACAACACGCCGGCGTTGGAGCCAACGGCTGGGTGTGTACGCACTAAACCGGCTACTTAAAACCAGCGCTCCCTTCTGGTCGCGTTACCTGCCCTTTAAATTAGTCCGTACTTTAATTAAATTCTCCCCAAATTAGCATTTTTATAAAAAAAAAAAAATTCTAAATGGAAAAGTTTCCCATTTATAAATAGCTCAGAGAGTAGAAGCGAACAATAAAGTCAAACTAACAAAGTGAATTATATTGACTCGTCTGTGTGTTTATGCAGCCACAGTCTGGCATTTTCCTACAATAATAAAGTCAATGGATGTCAGGCAGATGAAAAATGCACGTCTTGTATTATTTCAGTTAGAAATTAGAGGCAATTGGAATTGGTTCAAAATTGACTGTCTTTGAAATCAGTGCATGACGAATGGTATAATTTAGAGAAGAAAACGAACGCGGGGAAACTAAAAATATTATTCCGCAGTGTTTTATGTGCCACCATATTCCACGAAGATCAAGTAATTTTGCTAAATACCCCATAAAAACTACTTAGATTTTTTTTTTCTTTCTTCACACTGTCATAAGGGTACGGGCTTTTTGGAATGAAGATTAAATCATGGCGGTGGAGCGCAGTCAGTCGTCCCATCGTAATAATCACTTTAGAAATATATATATATTTTAAAATGGATTTTTGTTTGGTTTGACCACCACAGAAAAAAGCCAACGTTAAAATCCTCATCACCTGCGACGTTCCCAGGTCTGTGCACCTTCTCGGACTGTTGACATCTAATTAAAATGATGTGGTACCAGAAAGAGACCCCGTCTCTGAGTTTGGAGAATACATGACAGACAGGGAGTTTCCACAGAGGATGGATTTACGACTTCATCCTCACATGATTAATATTAGACGCCGAGGTCCTTTTACAGGAAGCAGCGTGTCTAATTATGGCCCGAGTGAGAGCAAACATGATGCCAGAGGCAGGAACCACCGTCACACCAAAGCGTTTGTGGCGGGGTGATGTCATTGTCACCGAGGTTTCTGTGACGCCACCGATTGAGAAATTGCCGGAGCTGCCTGGCTTTTTCAACATCGAGCGTCCAACAGCTGCCGTTGACCCGCTGTTGACGAACACTGTGGGATCTGGCTTCAACCGAGAACTCACCAGGGAAGTGTTTCGCCCTTTTTCGTCTCGTCAAGGTTACGCATTTCTCTCTCTCTCTCGCATAATGATACCGCTGACCTCACTGTTGATAACTGCAGCATGTCCACATTTGTTGTGCTCCTAAGAGCAGATGCAGATTCATCACCCACACCCACACCCCCCCGACCCCCTCCCCTCCTCACCTTTACAAGAATTTCATGGACTCATGGCGTCCTCCCACGTTTGCCTGTTCGTCGTATATCTCAGCCCAGACATCCGAGAGCTTGCTAGCCGGGCCGGGCTGTAAGTCATCCTGTCCATCAGGAGCAGAGCGCGCTCTCCTCTGCCCGATTTTCAGCTGTTACTTGTAAACCAGAACAGCATTGGTGAGATTAACTGAGTGACAGGAGGCCTCTAAAAGCAAACTATAATGGTACAATATGTTACACTCATATTTTATGGCCTTCGGTGTGTGTAAGGCCCAGAGTGTGTATGTGTGTAGACGGATCAGCTGAGGAATCTAATAGGCCGGCATGGCACCGTAGGGAGCGGAGAAAGTAATGGTGTTGTCTTACTGCTGGTTTTCATAGGTGGATAATAATGATACAGGTGTATACAAAACAGGAAACCCGCTCTCAAAAACACACACAATTCTTTTTTTGTTTTGTTTTGTTTTACTTTTCGTGTGTTTTCGGACTACCTTCTAAAAGTCACTCATATAGAAGTTACTGTCAAAATAAGTCTTGTTCAATCCAAAAACGTTTAAGTTGTCAAGGACACATTCCCGCCCTCCCATATCCTGGCAAACATTGAGTCAGCAATTGTCTGTTGTATTTTCATCACTCCTATCTGCTGCCCCCCCCTCACCCTCCCCCCAGGCCATTTTAAACTTGTAGAAAGTGGTCATTTTCTCTGTGTCAGTAGGAGGTCAGTGTTGTGGCAGTCAGCACAGCTACTCAGTCTGGTGAAACAGAGTCTATCGGGACCCCTAAAGACATTTTGTCCGATGCAGTCGCCTCTCACTGTCTGTCTTTTCTGCTCTCACTCTGCCGCTAGAAAGTGTTAGAGGAGCTTTGAAAAAAAAAAGTTGTCAGATTACAACCAGATTTCTAAACTTGTATCCTGACCTGACACACCTGAGACTTTGGAGTTGTCAGCTTTACAGAATGACAGAAGTGTTGATTTTTGCATTTTACATTAGCTTCTTCCCTTGTGTTTACATGTCATTATACACAACCAGGTGGTTGTGTTAGCAGCTTTTTTTTGTTTTTTTTTTTACATCTTAATGTGACTAAAAATAATACCAAACAGGCCCAATAAAAAAACTTATGTGAAAATATGAGCACTGCTTCACTGTGGACTCCAGCCCAACACAGGGGCTTTGACCAGGAAGTAGCATTTATAACATGCTAACAATTCATGTGAAAAATTAAAAAAAAAATAGTGGAGGATTTTATTGTTAAATCATTAAAAATGCATAAGATATTTGTATCAAACAAACAAAAAATGACGCTAGTAGGGCTTTGCCTGCTAACAAGAAATTTAAACTACATTAGTGCCTTCTGGGCTAGAACAGGAAGTAGCAGTAGAAGTCTAACATGCTAACATTTTACAGAGTGTTATCGTCTGATTCAATGTAAATGTAAATATAAATGAATAAATGAATCATTTACATTCAGTATATATATCACATATAGCTCCCTGAGATAACTAGCATTTTAGAGCAATATTGATTGTTAGCCATTAGCTGTAGCTGCCTTGCTTGGAGGATAATGTGAATATCTGAAATTACAAATAGCTAGTTTAAAAAAAAAAACTATCTTTCAAGATTAGCAACATGTTTGATTTAGCGCCTCATTGCTGGCAAACATAGCACGTCCAGTTGAAACAGCTCAACGCTAACAGGCTAAATGAAGGACACCTATTGTAGCAGAGCTAGAATTTCATCTTTAATTAAATTGATTGCTAGCCTGTGCTTGTACGCTGTCCTATGAAATAACCTTTTATCTGTTGCTCTACTTCTCCATAACTCTACCTCCTGACGCTGTGGTCAGTTGTCCCCGCGTTATAAATAGCTGTATTTGGCTTTAATTATCCTCTTTGTCCCCCTTTGTTTTCCAGTGCTCCACTTAATTTGCGGCGTTGCTGACTGACGTCCTCCCTGCTGTGTAGCGTATCCCTGCTAGCTGTCGCTGACGGCTCTCTCATCACTAAAATGTAACAGAGGTCGTGCACAGATCATTGCTTTTGCCAAAGGCCCTGACTTTTAAGAGAGAGTGACCCTCACAGGACGGTGTGATGCTGCCGCCTGTCAGTGACGGATATGGATATAATGCAAACACGGTCTACTCCATCATTGGCAGGCGTGTCGTACAGCACCGGGGTGTTTTCACTGGAGGGTAGAAGTATGACGTGATAGGTTTGGAGGAAAAGTCAGTTTTCTGTGTTTGATCACTGACGTCTCTTTGTCCAAAAAAATAAAATAACAAAATAACCCAATGTGCTCAGGGTTGGTTATTTACACTAGCATATATTGGTGAAAGCAATATATGTGGGTCACATGGGCCCAGAAATATAGACCCACTAATTAGATTTGCAATAATTACAATACGATTATACTTTGAAATCCTGTTACTGGATTTAATCTGTTAGAAGTCGAATCTGTTTTTACTGATAAAAACATGATTAACGTGATTAATTAATGTAGCTTACATTTATATGATTATGATAAAACATGATTAACATGATTAATTAATGTAGCTTACATTTATATATGTACATATATATGTATGTACACACATATATTTGCACATATGTGTTCGCACACATAGACGTATATACATATATAGATACATACATACATAGAGTATATACTCAGCTACATACATATATAAATACATATATACATATATGTTTATATACATGATTATTGGGGGTTACAATGTTTATAGGTATATAATATTAAGTCTAATTATTGGGGGTTACAGTGTTTATAGGTATATAATATTAAGTCTAACTTTAAATATCTGCACCAAATATATATATAAATATATATGTGCATTTTACTTTCAATTGGGTTTTGTTTACTGGAACGTTACTCTGAGCCTCCATCGTTCACAGTCATTGTACAACAGCGGTACTACTGCCACAAACATTGACACATTGGAATTCATTGACAGTTGGCCCACAGATGGGGTCCAATTGGGTTTTGTTGACTCGAACGTTACTCTGAGCCTCCATCGTTCAGACCAAGGTCTTGAATCAGTTCTGTGAGCTTTTCTTTCTACACGCCTCCAACAGCGAGGTCTCTCCACAGGTATCGTTTCTTATTGGCTGTACACAGGCCCCTTAAAATCAACAAACGTCCGCAGAGTGAAACAGTTAAATCAGTTCATAATCTCAACTTTCATCCCTGCAGAGATTAGTGGAATTATAGAAGGGCTTCCTGTCTTCCTTTAACCATCTTTACAACCTTTCTTTGCTGCCAGCGATCATCCCTAACCAACGACTTCCTCATTCCTTCACTCCTTCAATAAATCAGTTATTGATGTGGAAGATCACTCACAACAAACTTCCAGGGAGGGCACTGACACTTCTCTGTCTCTTCATCTCTGGGTTTCTGGCTCGGTGCAGCATCTGGCCTTTTTTTTTTTTTCTCGTCTGCCACATCCTCACATGCCACAGCAAAGCAGGCAGCAGCCGATGGCGCCGTGCGACTTCTTGCAGAGCAGAGTCTATCAATTCAACTTGATTTAGTTTTCTGCGTTCTGGTTCTGGAGGAAACCTCCAAGTTTTTCCTTTGGAAATATGAGTACCAGAACCAGGTGCCAAAAGAGTTTTATTTTTAGCTAAGAGCATATTGACGTGGGTTGGTAGGATCTTTAATTTGCTCTGCTTTTATTTAAGGACATCAAGACGACTCCCGTCAGTCTGAGTCTCTCCTGTTTTTATTCACCGCGGTGAAAACAACATTCATTCCGGCTGCTGGTTGTTGTATTCATTTGTCATTATTAGCCGTTAGCAGGGGTGACTCGGCCGCTTTTATGTTTGCTTGTGTACGCTGCGAGTTCCGCGGCAGTCCTTACGCCTTGGCAGCGGCCCAGCTGAACAGTTCCGGTACTGTCCAGACGCATCCTTCGGGGACCTCATCAGCCCCCCGAATTTCCTTCCCCTCACGCCTGAGGGCATCCATATTCATTTCCTCCTCTGATTTGGGGAAAAATGATGAAAGGCTGGCTTTATTCCAATCTCCTATTTCCTGCCAAGGTTGCCTGCATTTCAATGCAACGTAAAACTGCAAAGAACCTGCGAGTTCTCTCCCACTCGGACATGACCGCGTTCCACGTTATTAGTATTATGCCATGTCAAAATGAAAAAGGGAGGAGGGGCTGGTGGGGTGAGGGAGGGGGAGAGGGGTGTTTGTTGTTGCACGGCTACACTGTGTGTGTGTTTGTGCTGCACAGCACGATTGTCCTTTAGTCATTAACCCAAGTCGTCGTCGAATGACTGGCGTTCTAACCCTCGCCTGTGTTTACTCCACGCACAATGCCTCCTCTGTCTCCTGGTGCACGTCTGCTTTTCATAAAAAAAAATAAATAAATATCTAATCCGCTGTCAAGTTGTGAGGACCTGATGATATCATGGAGGCAACGGCAACGGTTTGAAATAGACCTGTGATTAAACTGGTGGGTGGTTATTTGCTCGTACCGGAGACGGGAAATGAACGTTAATGAAAATAACAGTCACATACAGTAATGCCCGGCTCTGTAATTATCGGCGTGCTTTGATGATGCCATATATACTCAACACACACATGCGCCTACTTAACTCAACCTCAGGTAGACCATTAGCTCCGCTCGCAGGATCCTGCCGTCTCCTGTGCGCAGCGGAGCGCGGGGCCGGGCCGGGCCGGGCCGGGCCTCCCCAGCCCCAGTGACGGAGCTGGGCTCACGGTTGCCCCGACGACCCTAAACACACATGTACACAAAAGGGGGAAGGCCCCACTGTGAGAGTGGATCATCTCCACCTCTGGCTAGATAAAGAGCGGTGTCGCTCCGCTCGCTGGAATGCACCGCTGCCCCACAGGCACATACATCCCACACTGATCATTATTGATGACGCACTAAGTTTTAGAGGTTTGTAGTGGAGGAACTTTAACCACAGCGTGACGGTGTCACTGCCTCAGAGCTGTGGAGTGGAGTCGGTACCACATGGTATTATTTCACATAAATACTCTGGAGATTGTTATTGAAGATCAGAGAAACACAAGTAAAGAATTGATCAATTATGACGAAGAAAATAATAATAATAATAATGTAGAATTCTGCTAACAGTTCTCACGTCTTGTACCATTATTAACCGGTGGAATTACTGAGCTCAGATCTCACTATTGTGTTGTTTCAGATCTGGGTCACTTTACTGCGTGATAACAGTGTTTACAGCGGGCTGATGCACGTGCTTCAAATATCAGAAAAAAGCAGTGATTTTGAAGAGAGACCTTGAATGTTAACACGTGGAGAGAGAGAGAGAGAGAGAGAGAGAGAGGGACAGAGAGAGAGAGAGGGAGTGTGTGTGTTTTTTTGTACCACGGTTTCTTTTATATTTTCTTTTAATAATCCGGCAAATGTCTTTTTTAGTAACATGACGTCGACGAGGACGACAGAGTCAACAGCAGAGTCATCTGTTTCCTCTCAGAGCAGATGCACACAGCACGGCAGCTAGCTTCCAAGTAGCTTCAGGATCTCTTCCTGCTCCGTCGTCTCCGTCCACGGGCCGTTTGTCCAACATTCTGCTGACTCTTAACGTCAGTTTTATTTTTAACATGACAAAGACATTTACACATTCCTCAGAGAATTATTCCTCATTTAACAAACAGATTGAGTGAATCTTTTCCATCACGTAGATCACACGTGTCAAACCTGAGGCCCGTGGACCAAACGTGGCCCACAACTTCATTTTATGTGGCCCACCGTAGCTCAACATGCATATGGTTGTTTTAAAATATTGACTCCATACGTTTAACGTTTAATGAGTCACATGTAGAGTTCAAACACTGTGAGTGTAATGTGTGCATGATCAGTGATTCGATATTCTGAATCCTATCGTTTGAAATGTAATAAAACACACGTACGTGTTTACGTACATGTCGACCCCTCGAGTGTTTGACCGTGAGGCCCCAGATGGAGAAAATCCTTCAACTACTGCAGTATTTTTTTCTCTGTAATATTTCACTCAGCGTAATCGTCCTGAAGTTTGGCGACTGAACGCCAGTCATTTCCCTGTGTTTTTAAGCCACTTATTGGCTTCCTGGAGATTTGATACCGTTTTCTTTTGACCTCGTGTTAAACATTTACAACTGGAGCCTCGAGAGCTGAGGTGTTTTACACCAGCTTAAAAAAAAAGAAATATATAACGGATCACACACACTTGAGAAGCCATTAAAACCCGTGAGGCCACACGAGCCGAGCGTTGACGACCAGAACCTGGTCTTGTTACTGGTTACTTTCATGACGAGTCACTGGTCATGAAAGTTGTTTTGATTTAAAAAAATTGTGAAATTAACAAGTTAGAGGAAAATCTAGTGTTTGGAGGGTGAACTTTGGTCATGTTTGATGTTTTATCTTTGAAACTCTCAGTTCAGGGCAGAGACCTGGGATGACTTTTTTTTTCAAATAAAACCCAATTTTTTTTTACCACTAATTGTTTTGTAAAAAACTAAATAAATATAAATCAATAGTTTACGAAAATTAAATTATTTAATTTTGGGAAATTAAGGTGCCTATATTTTTAATTATAATTTTCTTATTGCATTTTATGAGGCTATTTTTTAAATTGAATAATTTAAAACATAATTACAAAAATATATAATTATATATTTATATGCTGCCCCAGGTCGAGACTACACATTTTAAATATTGATAATGATAATGATCTAATTTTACAAAATTTTTATATATTATATTATCAAATGTTTTTCATCAACATCTGTGTTTTTGTAACTTTTACAACAAATAGTTCGTCAACTCTGACCATACAACCGGTGTATTGTTTTTTTCAAAAAGATTCTTCCTCACCAACTTATTAATTTACTGATGTTCCCGGCCTTAAACATTGTCTCTCTTCCACTTGTGTATTGTGTAAATTACCCATAATATTTCACAAAATTTAAGTCATTATTATTATTATTGCAACTGTAGATTATAAAGATTTAAACGCTGCCGTTCACCACAACTGAAACAAACCAGGCACATCAGTCCGCTGAGTTACTGTAGCCTCGATTTTTACCTACATTTTTTTTTCTTTTTTTTTGGAGGGGAGTTGGAGTAACAGTGAATTCATATAGTGTTAAAAGGAGCCTGAACGTTAGGCCATCTGGAAAGTACAGATTTTTAAAGAGGGTGAGTAAAACTTAAGTACTGCTGTGGGAGACTTTTGGGCTAATTGTAAACAGCTGCAGGTGATATCAGCCCTCAGACTACAGACAGCGAGGTCAACAAGTCCCAGAGAAAACCAGAGGATTTACTGTAGCTCTGACATACGGAGGAAAATATTAATAATGGGACTCGACAGAAAATGATGACATTTTAGTGATGAACGCGTTCTGGGTTTTTTTTAATTTCTTTTCCACACAATTGTGCATTTTCACTGCAGCATCCTACAGGTAACAGTCCGACTGTAAACAGTCCGACTGTGAAGCCTGTGAGAGTCAAAAAAAAAAGGGGGGGCAACAATTCTGCCAAGTCTCTGCACAATCGCAAAACATCAAACCTGGATAATTTCACTCGAGCGTCACAGTGGGAAAAAAAACAAAAGCTGCAAACTGGTGGAGTGGATTTTTCACTGTGATCTCAGTGAAAGTAAAAAAATAATTTTTGTTGTTGTGCCGCTGACGTTACACCTGGAAACAGTGAATTGTGTGTCAACAGTCTACGTGTTTGTCGGTGCTGAATCACGGCAGTTTGTTGAGGTCAGTAACAAGAAAGAAGTCAAGTGTTGCACAAGACATGAGTCTGCGTGTCGTGTCCAAACAGAGACACTCCGCAGACACAGGAATAAAAATTAGTGGATTGTTTTTTTTGTTTGTTGAGGGCGTGTAACAGTGGCTAGTAATACATGAATGATATTTCTTTCTGCCAGTTTACTCCTCAACAGATTACTAACCTGTAGTCAGTAATGTAAGACCGGCTCACGAAAGGCCAAAAAAAAAAAAAAAGACAAATGATGCGTTCAAATACCTCAAAGTAACAGAGTCACAGTGGAGGCTTTTCTGTTAATGGGAGAAATTTGGTAAATTGAACTGTTAAAAATGATAAATATTAAAATTATTTAAATTAAAAAAATAAATAAAATTATTCAAAATAATCTGATTACTATCTGTTTTTTATTTTCATTTAAATATTGCATTTAAAAACACGGGCGAGAAAAACTAAAACATGAAAAAATTCATACAATTAACTGAACATTTTCCTGCCTGAGCTCAGTTTTTCCCATCCCTTGCAGTGCATGATGGTTAAAAAAAAAAAGAGCCCAAAAAGCCCAAGTCATTTTAACATCTTCACCTGGGAAACATATTGTGTGGTCTGTTTTTCACCTGTGTGACATTTCCCAAGCAAATGATTAAAGGAAGTCTCCCATGGAAGTAATGATGATAATTAGCGGTTGCTGTAACACCGAGCTTTGTTCTCTTAAGAGAGCGTTTGAGTCGACTTGTCAGTGTTTTTGTCTTCCTGTCTCTGCTTGTCCCGGAGCGCCGGCGTTGCCATGTAGCCATGTGACTGGGCACCATCTTGTGTCATGAGCAGCAGCAGCAGCAGCAGCAGCAGCAGCAGCAGCAGCAGGCTGATCCATGGCAGCTCACCAGCTGCCTGCCTGTAGCAGAGAGGGAGAGGAGGTGGGTCGGACTATCTCCGATTTTGGGTCTGTGAGTTATTGACCCTCCTCGATAAACCCCTCTGAATGACACGGGCATAATTCAGCCTAAAAGTTTGCACTGTCAGTGGGATGAGCTAACTGTCTGCGCTGAATATATGGCTGCAATTTTCCAAATAGGTTTATAGCAATTCTTGGGAGAGGAGGGCGAGATAGTGATATTACTGACTTTATCACTGCAGCTGAGCAGCATCCTGCACCTCTCTCTCTCTCTCTCCCTGTGTGTCTATGTCTCTCTATTCTTCCAGGCACAGCAGAGGAGAATCACGCAGCACATACAGTGAATAATGATTGCACTTTCTAATAGTGGGCATGAAATAAATAATAAAAGTAAATGACCCACTCTGGTCACAACCGTGTATGTTTTCACTTCAGGCACTTCACCTGGTTGGTGCCATTTAACCTCAACGTTTCCAAATGGTTTTCATTATAGCGCGGCCTGATCTTTCCTTTTTGTGTTTTTTCTTTTTTTTATTTAGTAAAATATCACTAGCAAAACGTTCAGAAAACTAAATACATCCAAAGGAAATGATTCAAGGGCTTCCTCTGACATCCTTAATTAAGTTTATTTTAGTTCTAGGCAACAATTTAATTAAAATTTATATCGTAATTAATTGCTTTCCTGTGTTTAAATGCAAAATTTAAAAAATGATAAAAAACTATTTGTTTCTGTTTTTAAAATATAAAAAATGGCCACTATATAAATAAAAGTGCAATAACGTTTGCTTTGTTAAAAAAAAAGTGATAAACTTCTACACTGCCGTGTGTAAAATAACTCTGTGGTCATGAAGTGATGTCTGATTTGTACGTTGTTTTTCTGCTCCGGTTCATGTGAGAGCTGCAGCAGTCTTAGCTCCGCCCCAATTCACGAATGATAAGGATGCCTGTCCTTAGCCAACAATGGTTAACCAACGTTGTTCTTTGAATGTATTAAGACAAGCAACTGAATCTGAAGTACTCCTAAGTACTACTTGTACTCGCATTTACTGTATAATACCATAGTATTACTTCAGTAGCCATGGATGTTATATGTGACTTCATTGTAAACAGACGACGAGGCCGTGAACCAACACTTTGTTTTAGAGACATGGAGTGTGTGTGCGTTGACTGTCCAGATCTGTCCCATTCTAACACACACACACACACACACACACACACACACACACACACACACGAGAAGAATCAGTCAGCAGTGACCGCAGACTGCAGCACAATTCTTTTATAGGTCAGGAATAGAGAAAAACTCCAACTGTTCCAACTAGAAACATCAGTCCAAAAATAGATTCATTTATTATTAGATTAGGACTAAATGCGATGGACCTGAAGTAGAACTGCCCCATCTGCCCCGACTTTTTTCAAATACGTAACGGGTGTAAATTCCGACATTAATCTATGGTCAAGAAAAATGATTTTTATTTGTCCCTTTTTAATCAAGAAAGGTTTGAGTTCGATGACGAGACAAACTCAGGTTCACTGATGCTGTAACTGTAGCTTTTGGAACAGTCAAAGTAAATATACTTGATATATATTATATTTGATAATATCTGTGGCTCTAGGTGTGATTTTATTTTAAAAAAATGGTCTTTTCACTCAAAGTCGTGGAAGTGGAGTCGACGTAACGTTATAAAAACGGGTCAAATAATGAGTCACCCTGTCGATTACCTGCACCCACCTCCGAGTCTCCAAGTCTGCCTGGGTTTTAAATACATTTCCTTCCACCAATCAGCTTCTCTCTTTTCTCCCCGTGTGTCGACGCAGATTCTGAGCTCATAAGAATCTAACGTATTGAGCTCTGTACGGTGCATCATATAAATTGTTTTTTGGACTCGGCTTTTGAACAAAAGGAACTCTGTTGACTTGCCATCCATGGGCGATGCCACTCCCTCTTTGGCGCTGACTGAATACTCTCCTTTAACAGTGTGTTGGTAGCTGGACGAAGAAAAAAAAAAAAAAACGTGCCTTATTTAGTGGGTTGAGCCGAGGTAGGCAGTCGGAGGATGGGGTTTCTGTGACTGGCACCGATCAATCACTCAGTGAGGGGAAGCTAATGAAGCAGGCTGTGGTTTATTAAAGGGTTAGCAGAGAACAGATTACTGCAGGCTCTCCGCTTCCCAGAGGCCCAGGGAAGGAGGATTCCGAACGCCTCTAATGGTTAGGGGGCTAGCCATAAAGCAATCAAGGTGTTTACGCTAAGCTGGCTCCTATTATGTGAACGCTGTGTGAATGTACAGCAACTCTGTTGCTTTATTTATTTTTTGACTGAAGCGGTGAAACAAAAACAAAAACAAAACAAAACTAAAAGAACGTTAGTCAGCTGCAACTTTGACGACAAACACAAATGAAATCACAAAATTAAGTCAAGGACCCGGTTCCCAGCGAGTATCCTGTTTTATAAACACGACCCCCGCACACATAAGTGCTCCGATTTTGGGCCGGTATTAATCCGATGAAGTCTGTAAAATAAAACTTGTTCTGACGAAAATATGAGCGCATTGGAACCAGGGCACTCTCTCAGATAGTTTGAAAGACAAATGAGTAGCAGGGGAGTGAAAAATGCAAAGCAGATGTTTTTCTCACCGTTTTTAATGGCAGCAAGACATTACTGATGCCATTACAGAGACCTTTTATGGCTTCTTTTAATCCCCTCGCCTGCCGGAGGAAAGAAACCCCTTGTGGTGCAAAGTAGCCTCTTTTCTTCAGAACGACAATTTGAACCCATTTCCAACTCACTTCCCTAATCTGCCACGGGGTTTTACACGACTTCCTCTGTAATTATTTTGCCCTGAAATCAAAGGTAAGGAGGCATTAAAAGCCCACCTCTCAGGTAAACATGTGCTGCTCATCACAGAGAATGTCCTTTTGTAACCAACCTGCGCCTGAAGAGCGCCTGAGCTGCGCTCACGTTGTGGTTCACGTTTCCAAACAAAGCGAATCGTGATAATGAGATTGAGAAAAGGCCTCCCAACAGGGCCTGACGTTCACATGTGGGGTTTGGAGATTTACATGTGGCGTTCACTGTCTGCTTCCTGCATCAGACCCAACCTGTAAGGCTCGGAGGAGCACTTACAGGGGTCTGCCGAGGGGCTAAAAATGAGGAGGAGAAGAACTGTACGGCTCCATCCCACAGTCCAGTCGACAGTATATCAACGGAATCGCAGCCGCATGGGTGTGTGTGTGTGTGTGTGTGTGTGAGTATAACACTCATAAATATCTCTCCAACACACCCCCCCCCCCCCCCCCCCTTTCTCTTCACACACACCACCCTAAAGGGGCCTCTCTGATGGTGATGGCGAAAGGATGTCGCTGTCTGGGTGATTGAGTGCTGCTGGTCCCGGCTCTGGGCACATCCCTGTTCTCTGAGCCCGAGTGGGAGGCCTACCGCTGCGCGGTGGCCTGGAGGGACGAGCCTGAAGGCGAGCAGCCGCCACACAGCAGCAGGACGTGCCGCCCTCTCTGACTCAGAGACAGCGCTGCCAACGTACAACAGCTGCATCGCTGCTGCCCGTGGAGGGAGAATCCTCCACAAAAATGGCACTTCTGCAGTAGTTTGGACACTCGCAGAAAAAAATCTATGGTTTGCTGCGTCAGCTGAGCGGGTGTTTTTTTTTTTTTTTAACACGAACACAAATGTAGATGCTGATGCCACCAACAGTTTGGACAGAGCAGAGTAACAGCAGAGAGTAGATGTAAAGGTTATAGTAGTGTCACTGAGTTAATAACAACATGTTTATATTCCCAGCCATAAACCTAATATAAAACATAACACAAACAACATCTTTATTTAGCTGGTTAAATGCTAACAGTGTCAAAGAATGAGCAGAAAATGATTGAAATACTTTGTATTTGTTACGATGGTTTTGTGAAAAGTATCACTTATATTTCAGAGCTCTTTATATGTAACAAACATCCAGCAGCAGATCCATGTCTTCAGAAGTGTCTAATTAGACATTAATTAAACTAATCAAACACTAATCCTCCTCACATACTACATATCCTAATTGTGCAAAGACAAAAGTTAGCGCAACACTGTCAATGTCAGACCAAGAATTTACTACGCCCTCCTTTTAAGACTTTCCTCAAAC
>NC_024316.1:14868733-14874935 GCF_000523025.1 Cynoglossus semilaevis | reverse complement strand
TCAGTCACCGGGAGCTCCGCCGCGTTAAAGGAGACGAGAGTTCATTTCCAAACCCACTGTCTATTCCCTTTTTGGGTTTCAGCGCCATCAGCCTTCCCACTGCCTCCACCATGAGAGCCTTGACACTGTCCAGGTCCGCCCTACTTGGCAAGAGGCAGAGCTACAGAGAAAGGCAGAGTTTATTTCCTGTTCTTGTGAATCATATATCAGTACAATTCCCCTCTGTGCTGTTTGGCAACGGCGGAATGACGGGTGTCATTTATCATACGGACTGAAAGAGGCTGTGGGAAAAGGGCTTTGGATTCTTCTGGAAGTGTGTGGATTCTCCTTAGTGGTGAATCATTAAACGGAGGAGGAGTTTTTTTTTTGTTTTTTTTTTTCAACAGTGGTATGAAAAACTCCTCGCGCTGCCACTTTGTTCCCCAGTTTTTGCTGGCCTGGCTCCGTCATAAAAGGACTCAAAAAAAAAAAAAAGAAAAAAGATTTACTAGTTTTATATAAATGGTGAAGGGAAATGGCATTTAACTTGTAATTTGGGGATTTTGTGCTGCTGAATCCATTAAGTCGCTCCTTAGTCTTTGGTTTGACGCACACTCCCTCGGTCATGCTTTTCAGGAATCAGATTTAAGCTAATTTGAATTTGCAAATTTGATTAGCAGTGCATTTGTCAGCGTCTTAATGTCCTGCTAAGCGATGACATTTTCATCGTTACTTCACAGCCCTTCTCCGTGACGACTGGTATTTAAGATTGTGCTTCATAAACAGTTTATACTTCTTCTTCTTCTTATTTTTTTTTCTTTGCTTGTCACAGACAGTTACTATTTCCCACATTTTGAGGTGATGGCTGATCAAAGGAAAGGACTTTTGATCGGCTGTCACCAGCTGTTCAGTCGCACTGGCAGAAATAAATGTGTCAAGCTTTAACTTATCCTCAGAAAAACACACTCCCAACCCCTGCTGCTCTAATTGAGTGTAACTCCCAGAAACCTGTGAACACACATGCAAAACTGAGCGGATCATAAATCAGCCTTCTATAGACAGCCGCTGCCCCCACCTCCCCCCACCTCCCCCCAAATCCTCCCCCAGAGGAAGTGCTGCTTTCCTTGAACTGGCTGGAAACCAACCTTGTTCTTTCCTGTTTTTTTTTTTTTTGTACCCACTTCAGTAACTTTTCTTTCTTTTTTTTTTCCTTTTTCTATCCATGCAACTTAGTTGAAGTTGTGTCAATACTGTAGGTATTGTACGGGGAAATGTCACTCGCCGTGTTTGGGCTGTCAGCAACTGTTAGCTGTCTCTCATGTGCAGATGACAAAGTTAAACGTGCTGTCAGCGAGTCCTCGGCTCGAAATAGACGTGTTGAGGGTTAGACCGAGAAGCAGCGCCACCTCCTGCTGCCCAGTAGGACGTAGATTCGTCAAACAATGTGAGCGCATATCTGAGGTGAGCCTAAAGGTGTAATGAGGTACACGTTCAGTTGTGAAGGCGTGAACCCATCTGTCTGTATCTGAGAGAGTGCGCGGCCAACGGCAGCCATGTTGACGTTATTTGCTGATGCTCTGGTGCCGCAGCAGCAGCAGCAGCACACTGTGCTGTCTTTTATGGAGATGAAAGTCGCCTCTCGGTGTTTGGTGATCCATGCTCTGAGTGCGTGACCTCTCCCAGAGGCCCCGAGTCCCAGGATGGTACCTTGACATGTCCGCCTGCCGCCACCTTGTAAAGAAGAGCAAAGATGCCCCTGAGGTAAAAGAAAACATTTGGTTCTTGCCAGACCTGTTCACATCTCAGCTGGGCCACATGAGCTGGCAGGTGACACGTGTACTGAGGAGAATCGGAGACCGCGGCGGTGGCCTACTTCTTTTCTTCCACGCCGGCCGTGCAGGCCAGAACCCAGAAACACAGATGAATATGTACTTGGCTCAGAACGCACCCTGGTGAAAGGGACAAAGACCGACCTGCATCCCAGTGAAATTGAGGCTTTAAAAAAAATCTTTTTCATTCTCTACTGATGTGAAATCACAGTGTTACATGTAATGGCCCTGGGGGTAAATTCTTTTTCATTCTCTACTGATGTGTAATCGCAGTGTTACATGTAATGGCCCTGGGGGTAAAGGGTGGGTTTGTCACCCACACCTTTAGCACAATTGTGTAACCTCGTGAAAAGTACTTCTGTAACACAGGTGTTACAGCTTTTTCTCTACACAAAACAGCAAAGCTGCCATCTACCCTCCAGCTCAGTAGATGGCAGTAAAGTACGCCAGTCTTTTTTAAAATCTATCAGATTACAAGATAACATTAGCTACATTAGCTTAATGATATGTAGCCAGATTTCGTTTACATTTTTATCTCTATATCCAGTCATCTACCAAGATTCACTACAGGTATCTCTACATCCAGTCATCTACCAAAAATCACTACAGCAGCTTTGATCATTGTTTCTTACTTTTCTATGTAATCTAATGTTTGATTAATGTCCAATTAATGGCAATTAATCACTGACCAATAATGAACAGGGTTTGTATCTCGAATCACATCCCACCACTAATAAATACCTTAAAGAAAAATATAACAATCTTTATATCCTGTTCGCAAAGCAGGAATTCTTATCTCCTGCAGGGGGCAGTAAGCGCATCTTCAGTATCGTGATACATTGTTTGTTAAATAATGATCTCAAATGCATCTATATTGTAGCTAATGTGAAAATTTCTATCACAAAAAAAATCCACTCGACATTTTTCTGCATTCCCGCTAACACGCGTTAGCTAAAGAATTCATGTCTTCAAGGGTAAATTTACAGAATTCTCAAGGACCTTGTCTTGTCCAGCTAGCTCCTCTCCTCAGGATCGTACGTTTGTCGTCTGTTGAACTATTAAAGTGAACGAATGCCTTTTCTGACCCGTGTTTTTTTTTTTAATCCTTGTTTTAGAGAAGTGAAGTCGGCTAACTCCGTCAGTGGCAGTGATTTGCGATCCTCCTCCTTTTTGTTCAGTAATTTTCAGAAACAGGCTTGACTTCCTGTCCTCATCTCTCATATCAACATCTGCAATTACCAGACAATTCACATTCAGCTCTCGTGGGGAACTATGATTGCAATTAAAAGCACGGGGCAAATGTTAATTAAGTTAACTACTTGAAACTGGAAACAGCAATTGTTGTAATTTTTTATTTTTTTTTACTTTTAACCTTGCACTTCCCTCTGCCTTCCGTCTATTCCTGCCGCCTGCTGCAAATTACAGCGGTAATGATTTTTAGAGACACAATCAGCGTCGATTTGATTTTTTTTTTTTTTTGGTTAAGGACTGCGATATATCATGATATCAACATCTGACTGAATAGACTGGAAATTTTTTAAATTAGAAAAATTAATTAACAGTGTGAGAAGGAATAAATTCACGCATTGGAGTTTCTCCTGAACGTGATGTTGTGGAAGCGTTGGGATGCTGCTCGGCGGAGGTTTAAGACGGTGCAGTGGGTTGCACTGCAGTTCACGGGGTTATTAAATCAGAGGGAATAACAGGCCAACTTCTGCCCATTCTGGTGATTGATGAGCCGAGCTTTATTTGCTGAGGCAGTGTGTTTGTTCCTGTGTAATTGTCTACCAGATGGCTAAGCTAACTGTTCTTAAATGCCTTCAGACCTGCAGGGATCCTGGATCTTAACATTTTCCCCCACTAATTACATTATGCCTGCAAACATCTCATTGTTTTTTTGTTTTTTTTTTGGGGGGGGGGGTAGGAGGTGGGGTAAGGGGGGGGTTTTTGGCGACGTCTTAGCTTTTTGATCTCTAACGTTCGAGATCAAATGGTTTCGCCAGACATTTCCTTCAAATCATTTTCCTGCTGCATGATTGCGTTTTTTTTAATATTGTGAAGTCACACTGTTGGTAAACGGCTTCGCAGCAACGAGCACTTGAATTTGAAGATGAGAGCGAGAGAGGAGGGGGGAGAGAGAGAGAGAGAGAGAGAGGCATGGATCCACTTTACCTGTGAGGAGTCAGATTGGAGGAGAAAATGGATCTAGGTGGCAGTGCGAGTCATCAATCACAGCCCCTCAAGGGGAGCTGCAGCTAAAGCTGCTCTGAAGTGCTATCTGTCAGCTGCTCCAATCCAGCCAGAGGAACCAGAGAGAGGGGCCGTATCTCCAGCCATCAGCTCACACTCAGCACACAACCGCCATGTAAACATGTGCAGGTGCTCCTGTCTGACTCCTAAACCCTTGTCCCAGATCATGACACTGATGCATGTGTTCAAGGAAAGGGTCTGTTGTTGTCCACCCTGTGAGGACATGTCCCCCTTACAAAAAAAAAAATAAAAAATCCAGAAACGAACTCCACAATCCTCCTGATGCTGCATTTCCGGTGGTTTCCGTCCACAATCCTACTGATGCTGCATTTCCGGTGGTTTCCGTTGGCCTGCCAACAGTGTGGGCCTGTTGATTGAAATTTAAAAAGTGAGTTCAATGTCCCTGCAGTTTTTCCCCCCGTCCTTCCATCACAGTCCTGAATAAAGCCACCAAGTGCTTCTCGGCGTGACGTGACAGACGTGTCGGGCCGCGCCTGTCAATACCTCTCAAGATGGATAGTTGTTCTGCATGCTTATTGATTCAGCGCAGGCCAGAGATATAAGTATCATTTGTCATTTCTGGAATTATTTGGAGTCCTAGTTAATACCCAGAGTGGGGATCTGGGGGTGGGGGTGGCCATGCCTTGGGGGGGAGGGGGAGATTGGTCGTCAGTGGGGGAGCAGCAAGTTGTCTGAGCTTTGATGAATGACTGCATGGGTTTTTGGTTTTTACTGCGGGCGCCCGGGTCCTTTAGCTGCTATTTGCTTTCACCCGGGTCCAAGAAAAACAATGCGATGGGTCCAAGGACTGAGCAGCATCGTCCTGTCATGTAGCGTAACATCAGCGAGCAGGGTGGTCCAGGCAGAAGAGCTGGGGAGGAGGGTCGGAGGGGGGGGCCTTGAACGCTACATGCTGCTTTTCCTAAAGACCCAGTTGGTTTGAGGCTGCCCTGCTGCTCTGTGGTCCGCGCTGACAGGAGCCCAAACACATGCTACGAATTTGAATATTAGGCCTAGAGAATGGACAGCGTTAACGCCAAACAGATATTATGGTTTTTGTTTTTCTCCATCTGAAACCGCCTCACAACAGGAACACGGAGAGACGTTTGGTAACGGTAGCTCCAGAAAATCCCCCGGTGACTTCGATTATGTTGTGTAGTGGGAACCACGCCAGCCGCCGGGTTGACCTCATCACTGTATGGATCATCTTTTAGGATCATTTAGGATCAACCAGAGAAGTTCATCCCCGTGACACGCTTTAATTCATTCAAGCCCACAGTCGGAAGATAACAGATATTTCTTTTGCCTTTTTCTTGTGTGTGAAATCAAAGAAATCTTTTCCATTTTTTCCTTCATGACAGAGTTTGTCATGAAAGTTGATTGAAAGGCTTTTTGGAAGTTTTTGTGAGGAACATGTTTAACAGCCACAAAAGAGAGAAGAGGAAACTCAGACACATGAATGACAAGTAATTATTTCCCTTGTCCTTCAAACGGTGTTTTGATGCAGGGATGCGATCAGACATGATATGAACAACTTCAAGTCTTCAAGTGAAAATGATTCTCAAAATCACGCGACGACTGAGAGTGAGCTTTTGTGTTGTGCTGCGGCATGAATCATTCATACACACACAAACACACACACACACACACACACACAAACGTTGGGGCAGGGGCGTCATCATTTTTTTGCCTCACTAATATTATTTCCGCAGCTTTTCAATTGTAGAGGACTATTGTGCGGACGTTTCCATTCTGGCGTGCCAAAATGTCTTCTCTCAGCAGGACAGGGACGGAGAGGCAGAGGGAGCCACGGCTTTGTCTGTCTGTCTGTGTGTGTGTGTCTTTCATTTGTTTGTCGGTGAACATGTCCATCAAGAGTGGACCGGCCGACTGTCCCCGAGTGTCTCTGCTCAGCTGTCAAACAACACAGGACGAGGCTGTGGAGCAGACCCTCGCTCTACGGCCTGTAACGATCAGCACTTTTCTTTTGTGCATTAGTTTTTTTTTTTTTTTTTTTACAGAAGTCTCGTAAAGTAGGTTAGAAAATTGCGACGCATAAATAATTAAAGAGCAGTCACGACGACGTAGCGCAGCTGTAAGTGTTCACTGAAGTCGGCCTCCGTGTCATGGACGAGGGTCTTCAC
>NC_024316.1:14866408-14868647 GCF_000523025.1 Cynoglossus semilaevis | reverse complement strand
CAGCTCTCTCCCCTTCTGCTAATGTCTTTTCTAGAACTTGAACAAACAGCTTGTGCGACCAGGACACATAAGACAGATGTTTAGGATTACTTTCACCTCATCGCTCCATTGTGTGCACTTTAAAGGAGCTCAGCTGATGTGGAATGCCACTCATTCAGGGCCGGGCGCTCCTGCGGCGCTCCTCCTGTTTATCAAAGTGCCATCTACGCTCGAGAATCAACAACACAATCTGAAAAGGGAAGGAAAATAGGAAGCTGGGATTTCATGTTTACAGGACATGTGCACCGACCTTCTCCCCTGAAGGAGGCGCTATAAACACAGTCTGACTGGTGAAACTTTATTTTTTAACTTTCAAACAAAAATATAATCAATCTCTTTCACCAGTCCATGAAAATCCAGCCTTTAAATAATGAATGTTCCTGTCTGATCTGGTCCATATTCTCTCTGATTCTTTGTTACAAATCTATCCATTGATGCCGAGGTGTTTTACAACATGTAAACTTTTGTAAAACTCTTATATTGCTGGCTTTTATTTTGAATTTTTTTCCACTTCTGTGCAGTGAATTCTGTTTCCTGTTGCATCTTTGTGCTACTCAGTTCCGACTCTGAACGTTCTGGATTTTGTGCTGCACAGACAAATGTTCATAGTTGTTCCTCATGAATGCCACCATTCCTTTCCAATTCTTAACCAGTTTTTTCCCCCAAAACAACCTACGAATTATGCTGATGCAAGACAGTTTGGTGGCCCACCAGGATTGGTGTGCTCCATTTTTTAAAACCCCTGCTTTAGTAGAAAAGCTACAATAAACTGGGAGCAAGTCCAGATAAACAGCCAGAAAAAAAAATAAATACAAAAAACACAATCCAGGAAAACAACAATTCAACAAAAGGCAAAAAAAAAAAAAAAACACATGGAAAATCTCAACACTGGTTCACAGGAAACACAGAGGACAAAATGGAGGAGAAGGAAGTGGCCGGTTTATATAGAGGAGGAGGGAGGAGTTAACAAGACACAGGTGGAGGAGGTTAGGCAATCAAGGTGGAGGGAAACTCACCTGGGGAAGAAACAACTGAAAACTCAAGAGGAAAATAACAGACAGAACTAGAAAACAACTAAACTCCAGAGACTGGAGATAAAACCTGAACCTCAGGACTGACGTGTTTGATGTGGAGATTTTATATCATTCACAGAGTTTCCCTAAAACTTTAATTACACATTATTTTGTCGGTAAAAAAAAATCACTATTGGGATGTTGGTGAGTTCTGATTCCGGGGCTAACAATGCTGCGGCGCAAACGCTGCTGCGGCGCTAACACTGCTGCGGCGCTAACGTAAACATAACGGTTGAGAAACAAATTGACATCAGACACGAACATTTACATTTTGAATCTCAACCTGGACGACGGTGTTGATAAAAACAAAAGTTAACTTTATCTACAGTAAAGTTGGATTCCTTTATTACCCGAGTACTAGTACTTTGATGAACTTTAGCTTAGCTTTGATGTTTGACCTGATGTTTGAGGTTTGATTTAGGAGAAGTGTTTAATTTGCGACAATATAAAGTTAAGTAAATCTCCACTTTTGTTGTTTACAATATTCTTAAAAACAGGTCAGAAAACATCAAAGTTATTTATTGAATTTGAACATGAATCAATTACTTGCGATTCATCAACAACAAAATCATCATGATCAGAATTTTTTCGTTGCTTATAATTTATTTAAATTGACTGTTGGAGATTTGTTTGAACTCCTTCACGTCTTTAGGTTGAACACAAGCATTTTGAGTTTACCGCCACCTAGCGGGTCTGTCTTCTGCTAGTAAATATTCCCGCCAGGAAACATCGCGATCGCTAGCGAGGAACATGACGACAAAAAACAAAAACAAAAACATATAAAAAAAATCAGTGGAAATGACTGTAAATTTGTGACCATTTCTGTTTACTCTTTATATTTAGTTTTATACATTTATATCCCTGTGTTCCTATTGGCTTCTCCTCTTTCCTCCCCTCCTGCCTCCCTCCCTCCATTCTGCGCGTGCACGTGAGCGTCTGTTTACAGATGTAGAAACACGATGGCCAGAGCCACATTGATATTGTTGAGGGCTGACATTATCTCTGAGCAGAGTACTTATCTAATGTGGCTGCTGTGGGAAGCTGGAGGAAGTGACTGTGGGACAGGGGCCGGGGACGCTGCATCTTTAATTACCACTGATATCACAGCAGAGAAGAGGGGAGCGCAG
>NC_024316.1:14831780-14866343 GCF_000523025.1 Cynoglossus semilaevis | reverse complement strand
ACCCGTGTTCACTTTTTAATTAAGGCTCCGTAGTGTAACTCGTCAATGTACATTATTGGAAGAATGAACGTCAATGCCATTGCTTTTTCTCCCCCTCCTTTATCTCTGTCAATGATTCAAAGACATGATTTATGGTTCGTCTCCGTCTTTCAGGATCATCCATCAAGTGCTGGCTCTGCCGCAGCGCCACCCGTTGTAAATCATTCTGAAAGCCTGTCACTCATTTCCATTAACCGTTCCTCTGTCGCTCTGTCTCCACCTCCCTCAACCTCCCTTTTTTTTTCTTTTTTTTTTCTTTTAATGTAGAGAGTAGACGGCGGCTCTGCCAACAGAAATACTTTGTCAGCAACTTGATTGCATTTACATGGTAGAGTGAAGCCAAAGCTGGGGCAAATTAGAGAGCTCAGCCACAGGCTGTGCTGAAATAAAAGGAACTTGAAGAAATGCCACGTGAGGCAACATCTCAAAAATCAGCCGCTTGGGAGTGTGATTTGTTTTCCTAATGCGTTCTGACTTCAGTAGTACTCACAGCTTTTGTTTACATGGTATCTGTGTGTCAGTATTTGCCTTTAATACTTTTGGTATACCTGATTCCAATTCTGATGAACAGCAATTCAACAGCAATGTCTGATTTTAACTGGTTAGTTTTCAGTAATTTTTTATTAAATATGACTTTTGTCAGTTTAAAGTTGTTTCAATGATTATTGTCGGTTTTTGACCACCTTATCACCTACTCCTCCTCCATTACAGCCCAACACCTTAGAAATGTCACGCTGCTCTCTCCCAGGCTAAATGAGGATATAGCACAATGAAAATATTTTTGTTGCACTGACTTTTTCCAGTGCTGGTGTTTGAACAGCGGGGCCACGTATGCAGCTGGGGATTAATGAAATATATATATATATATGTATGTATGTATATATATATGTGTATATAGGGCGTGAATCTCCTGTTATTAAAGGTGGCTTCAGGATAATTCCCAATAGAATTCCCGGTACCTGGACTGGACTTTTCCCACATTGTTCTTTTTTACGCGTTCCTTCTGTTTTCAACCTTAACATCGGATGGAAACAATGTTTGGTTTTGTAATTACAGGTAGTAAAAGCAACACTAAGTAGGCGACGCTTTCATTAAATACGTTTTTTTTTTTTTTTTTTCCCACGAAGCCGTTGGAAACAGACGCCTTAACAATGTCTTTAAAGCAGCGTTTATTCCTTTTGAACAAAAATAATTGGCTCAATGGAGTGAGTGTCAATCTCCGGCCCAGGATGACGTGTCTGCTCTGGGAATTCTTTTTCTTTTTTTCTTTTTTTTTTTTTTTATTATTCTAATCAACATCCGGATATCAATACAGCTGAAGACCCACAAACAGCACAGAAAGCCTTTTTCCAGGGGAAACTTTCAACTACCAGGTGCCAACACATTTCACTATTTGGGCAGCCATTGTTCTCAGAACAGGCTGTCACCGTGTCAGTGCACACCAGGCAGATCCAGAAGTGTGCACTTTTCTGAAAACAGCGGGCCCTAATCATTTCGGGGAGGACACTTGACAACAAATTTGCCATTAAAATGCGTCTGGATGCGGGGCTGTGTTTGAAGCCTTCCTTCCTCTTCCTTTCTGTTTGCTCGTCTTGTCCCGCGGAGCTCCAGGTTTGGCGGGATCGCTTCCCTCCCTTTATGCTTGCCATGAAGCAGCCTTTGGTCCCACCAGAAGCTGACAGTAGCACGCTTCAGCTGCAAATTCACTCTGTAGTCGCATTGTATTTAATGAAGGGAAAAAGTGGCAATCTACTATTAATGAACTAGGATTGTAAAAAAAAAAAAAACGCCCGCTCTTTGCTGAAAACTGCATAAAACTGCTGCTACAAGAAAAGCTGTGACTGGAGTTCTTCCAGAACCTAATGAAAGATCCATAGAGGGACAGAGGGAGTGGGACGAGTCAGTGAAATGCAGATTGTTTTAATAGAATACACACAGTCTCCTCCAGCTGCACTATCACAGTCATCGAGGCCTGACCTTCAGGCGGGGGGGGGGGGGGGGGTGTATGGGAAGGCCAGTGTTGTGGGTTCACACAGAGTTTATGACACAGGGACAGACTCACTGCCACTGACAGTACTGTGGTGTACTGCAAAATGAAGGTATTATTCGCAATCCTCTCTCTCTGAGTTTGTCAGAATACCAACCTGTACTGTAGTACAGTCTTTATATTAGGTGTACTTTCAAAGAGCAAGTGCTCCCTTATTAGGAAATATATGGCTTGACTTTTCGATTGATTCATACTGCTTCGATGATGGAGTATTTTATGTATTCATATTATATGTATAGTGTTCCAATGTTATGAAGCAGGAGTGGGAAAATACTCCAATGCAGCTGGTACTCCGTTGCTGTACAGTACATATACATATATACTGGTTACAGTATACAGGATGTATATATTTTATATAATTATGTATATTGAACTATTGAATTTTTACTACAAAGTACACACTGAAGATGTTTAAGGGTTTAATTCATGATAATGGCCATTTTTCTTCATTAATTATAAACTCTCTCTCTCTCTCTCTCACACACACACACACACACACACACACACACACACTGTTGGGGATTTCTTCAGGTTAAAAGGGAGTTCTTCTCCCCACTGTTTTAAAAGTGCTTGCTCAGCACGTGATCTATTTCTGCTCCACTCTGTCTACTACGTTCATTACGGTCTTTAATGCAGATTACTCTGTACTTACGGTTTTACACGGTCAGGCCTGCCTGATGTCACAGTGACCTGTCCTTACCAGCTGCTGTCACTAGTGGGCGTGGTCACCCAGCTAATGTTGACAAGGGCGACAATGCCCCCTACTGTCCGATCGTATCATATGTACATCTTACGGATACACGCTTTCCGCTACTTACACGATGGATTCAAATTTGAATTGTTTTGCTAGCATTAACTCACGCAGCAACATTTATTTCTTTGTTACAAATGGTTTTAATAAAATTAGCCATTTGGAACCAGGTTTTTCTAATAGATTTGTAATATTGTATGATTAAAAAAAATAATAATTTAAGTGGTTCAACATCTGGTTCATGGCTTCAAACATGGACTTAATCTGATAATTTTTAATTATCACTAACAAAATAAAAATGATGTGGCTCAACATGTGGCTCGTGGCGTCGTGAAGTAGAGGCTAAAGTTCAAACGGCTTTGAAATAAAAACCTGATTTCAAATCGTCGTGCCTGAAGACAGACAGCAGGTTAGGGTGAGTTTACCTTTCACTTAGTGTCTCATAAAGGTAGAACAAAGGCCCGGTGTGTTCGCGGCCGCGGCCCTTAAAACGACGGCCCACTTCCCTCCCCGCCGACACGCAAACATTCCTGACTGACATTCAATCAGGGAAATTTGAACCGAAGCAAGATGGTCTTTTATTAGTACCGCCCTGTTTGCTCGACTGGTCAGCTCCAATATGCAGAGAGCCGTGAGTGGCGTACAGTAAGACGGCGGCTTCTGCCTGTGATAAGGGTGAATGAGGGGTAAACTGCTATTCTGCAGAAAGGAACCATCAGACCTCATCATGTCGCTCCTGGAGAGCCGTGTCATGGGCCCTTCAGAAACCGTATGACAGAGCGGCGCGAGACGACATACCCACCCTCCTCACCCCCGACTCCCACCACTGCCACCCCTTCTCCCCTTAGTTCTTTCCTTTTTTTTTTTTTTTTTGGAAAATCCACTGAAGCTGCAGCTTCCCCGCTCCTGCTCCACCAACTGGAACTTTGTATCAGTGGGTGCAGAAAAGATCATATATAATCTGACATATATAAACTGAAGCCTCTTCAGTTGTGACTTTATCCCACATCCGTGCCACAGCCACAGTGTTTGTGTTTACCTTGGCTTGTTAGTCGATGCAGCCACTCCTGCTGCGTAGAGGAGTTTTTTTTTTTTTTTAACTGTTGATATAAAAACAGCCTATTACGGCTTATTCAGCAGTCAGTAATTTGATTTAGAGAGTTGGTTCCCTTAAATTAAAAAAAAAATCGTTACGTTAGCCTAGCTTTGCTTAAAGGTCCAGTAAACAATACTCAGCACCACGGTTTTAAGCTTACGACTTAAAGTTCTCTTCAATTACATCTTATTTTGTCTGGTGCAGTTACTGACACTCCAGCAGGGGTCACTTAAGAACAGCTGGATCCTTGAATCCAGTTTTTGCCTAAAAAAACATTGATATTTGCTGCTCGTTGCTGTTAGGAAGCAAGCTAACTGAGTCAACTTCTTCTTTTTTCAGCTGCTCCCCCCAGGGGTAGCAGATTATTTGCCTTCATCTCACCCTGTCCCTTTCCTCATCTACTGTTACACCAACCTTTTGCATGTTTCCGTGATAAACACCAGTTTGGCTCTGTCTAATTTTCAAACGTCAACAATTTTGACAGGATTCCATTCAAGTTTTAAGTGAAAAATTCGATGTTTGCTCTGATTTTTGTAACCAGTCATTTTGAAAGGGTTGGAAAAACCTGATTGAATAAAACATTGAAGAGCTCAACCCTTGACAGAGTTAAAAAGATGTCGGAGCTGTTGGAGACGTCTGAGAGACTTTGTCTGAACATGTTTTTGTTTAAAAAAAATGGACCCTTCAATTTATAACATCTACCTTTTGCTAGTTTTGCTAACTTTTGGACCTAATATAAATATTCTGATATAAAACACTGTTTTTTTTTTTTGTTTTCACTCACATGATAAAACATTTTTAATCGTGATTAATTGCGAATATTTTGCGTGTGTAGATTTTAGTCATTACTCTGTATCTTGACCGAGGCTCAAGGAAAAGTTTTGAAAAAGGCAACTTTCAAGACAAAGTCTTCGTCCTCAACAATAACGATCAGTCTACACTTTATTAGAGTCCATTTGACAATCGTGTCATCGTAGACTCACTGTCTTGCGCTCAGTGAAGCCGGTTTGACTAAAGTCGGGCGTCTGACCTAAGGCCTCTACAAACAAATACAGGAAGTCGAGCTGGTATTTTAATTTTGAGATTCTTCAGTGAAATGAAAATTCTTCCCCACAGTGTGTTTAAATGACAACATCTGTATTTACTGTGTACGGGAGGAATGAGAAGTGGATTGCAGTAGAGTTATTGGATATACAAGGGGTCCACAACGTGTGATGGCTTCGGCTCCTAGTGGTGACGTCAGTCAGAACTTTTATACGATTACATATTACATATAAAATACTACACTAGGGCGTGGCTTATATTTGTTGTTGCTGTGAAATTTCATGGTTTTCTGTGTATAGTTATACAAATGATAGCGTCCGATCCAGTACCAGACCTTTGTTGGTTGGCGCGGTGGCGCGGTGGCGCTTCGGTCCAGGTCTGTGAGGAAGTACGTGGCTGTTGTGTGTGTATAATTGTCTTTTGTCGCTGCAGATAGTAAAACCCTTTGGGTGAGACGCAGTGGCACGTTCCAAGTGATGACTTCGGTGGCGGAGTGCAGCTCGCGATGCTCTCCCACTGCTCACTTTCAATTAGACAGCAGGCCGACGGATGCGTCTGAGAGCCGTAGCTTCTCGTCGGCATCAAAAACTCACTCTGTGACACGGAGAGTGGAGCTCCTGGAGCTACACATGACGATCTGATTTGGTTCAGTAAACATCATGATTAGCCTCCCCGCAACATGCTAGGACAGATTTTTTAGAAATCCTCACATTTGTGTCGACGATTAAAATAAACCAAACTAAAAAAAAAAAATAAGGCGGCAAAATGGTACAGCGCAGAGAGTCCGCCTTCAGTGTGTGTTGACTGTGCATCTCCAAGTTTTTAGTTAACAGAATGTTGGTTGTGCAAACACTTTTGATTAATTGCCATAATTATTGTGATCATTTTTGCCCAAATGAACAGCCAGATGGCAGGATATGGTGTCACATTTGTGATCCTATCATATTAATCTGGCTCTGGGTCCATCTGAGCACATTGTGCCATTTGCTGCGTTCACAGTCTCTCCCAGAGTTGTCTTTTTTCTCCTTCTTCTTCTTCTTCTTTTTTTTTTCTGGAACTGTGAGTTTTTATTTGATGATATTAGTTGATTAAATATTAAAGTTGAGGGTGTGTACGAAAGCGAGGCATTTATCTGCATGAATAGCTCGTGTTTGGTGAAGTAAGTAATGCGCTTTAAGTGACATCTCTGTCATGCATACAAAAATTAAAAGCACTCTTTTCGTCTTTTGGTTTTTGCCACTTTATTTTAAGTGCAGTATGAACATTTTCTTTTTTAATTTTGACCTTAAACATTTTCCTTTACAAACAAAAACGACTTTTACTTTTTCTTTTTTTTATTTTGATCTTAAACATTTCCTTTACAAACAAAAACGACTTAAACTACAAATTAAAAATATTTCTAGATAAAGCTGCTCTTCTCTATAGCTATATAATAACACATTTCTAATTGTAATTAACCACGATTAATCGTGATTAATCGCTTTTACATAAAATAATTTTAACTCAATGTACTTTCATTTATTAAAGCAGAAATACAAACACATTTTTATTTTTTTTCACCAATTGACTCAACTTTTTGTCTCTTGTATTTTTTATCTAAAATATATTTACTTCTGCAGATTTTTTCGGCAGGACTTTCGACCTTATTTTATTTTATTTTTTCGGCAGGACTTTCGACCTTATCCCCGTTTCAGTAGTTTAGTAGTCCACTCGTCAAACATCAAACGTAGACTATGAATGTGAGTGTGATGGTGATGTTTGTCCGTCTCTGTATGTGGTCGTGTGATGGACTGGCAGACCGTCCAGGGTGCAGTCTGCCCTCGTCCGATGACTGATGTGATTGCCTTCAGCTCCTCTTACGACCTTGGAGAGGATTAAGCGGTGAAGCCGTGTTTCCTGAACTTTTATTGCGGGGCCTCACTTTTGTAGTGAGGACAGTTGTACAGTCAAGGTCCCGGCGCATTCATAATCACAGGTGTGGCTTAAACACAGCAGTTGATACAAAACTGCTATTCTCATTGAACATTAAAAAAACAAAATTACAAACAAGTCATGTTTTCAATGTGAGACAAAGAAAAAATATATTAAAATTTAAATTTGTTGACCACCCTGGAGTCACTCCGTGCCCCCTATATGGGCTCTGCCCCTCACTTTGGGAACCAGTGCTGTGCCACAACTGGGAATGGAGATCTTCCTTAAACCCCTCATATTTAGTTTCCTGCGTCACGGTTTATCATGCCCCACTGTTGTATCGCAACTGTTTTGTTTTTTTTTTCTCCTTCACATTTGGCGAAAAAAAGTTGGATTTAAAAACATTCAATTCATCAGGACCACAGAGCAGGTTTCCACTTCAATTAGCCGAATAAATGTTGATCAGCGTGTTCTCTCTTACACAACAGTCTCACGGAGTGTTTTTGATTGAGTTTTTGGAGTCATTTTAAGCAACAATATTTCCTTGAGTTCATTAGGGAACCATTGTTTCTTTCACAACACTCTTCGAGGCTTGAAGTCTACGACGGAGCCGTTGGCAGACGACCCTTTTAAATGAAATCTTGACGCCAAAACCTTTGACCTTTGGTGTTTTGCTGTTGGTTTCGAACAAGCTGGAGTGTTTGGAGTTCATGTATCAATTTTTTGTCTGTAAAACAAGCTAAAGATTCAGGCATTGAAACAACGTTCCGGTTTGTTGAAAGTCTCTTTAACACCTGAGTGTTGGATTGAAATAATTGGTCAGAAGGGAACTGATTTCACATTCCTGTTTGAAAGCAAGTCGGAAACTCTTTCATTCCACCATATCAATTAACCCCACCCTTCCACTCCCTCCCCCGCCCCCACCAAATTCGTCAAACTATGCAGACTGGGTGTGATTGTTCTCTACTCACTCTGCAGCGACCTTGAGCTCAGGGAGACTGTTTCCTGACGGGGAACAGTGAGGAGTGAGGTGTTTACACATCCTTACAGATGGCTCCAGGCCTCAGAGTTACCGTGGCTGCTCACCATTCCTCATGTGATTCACTTCGGAATTAACTTCAGACGTGTCGTTAGAACCAGAATCAGGAAATGTGACAATGCATCAGTAGCTTGTTCAGCGACTCATCCACTTATCACTGTCAAACACTAATCTGTGTGGCGCGCGCGTGTGTGTTTCATCCTAATGATATCTTTCTGAAGTAATCACATCATGGTGGCTTTTATCAGCCCACCTTCCTGTTTCCAAAAATTCAGGGCTCAAAAAAAAAAAAGAAGTACTTTTTTGATTGACATTTTACAACATAGTTTCAACAACAGACAAACACAGTTAATAAATGCAAAACAATTCATTACTTTGTGCGGAGTTTATGAATAAAAACAAAAAGGCGGAAACAGGCGATAACGTCGTCATGGTCGGTGTCCGTGCTGCAGGCCTCTCCTTTATCTCTTGGTCTTTATTTTATTTTATTTATTTTTTTCCTTCATAGCATAAATCCGGTAGATGAAAATGTCATGAAGTGGGTTCACTTTGCACAGGGCTTTTGATTGCCATGCGTGTGTAATTGATTGTTCCAAGGACAGGGGGAAATCTAGAAATGTCATAACAGTCCTGCTTAGGTCGGTCCCACCGCTGGGCAATCAATGGGAAGTAAAAAGAGATATTGATTCGCACGCAGCAAAAACTGTAGCTTGAGACAAGCGGAGAGCACTGGGGAAAGTGGCACAGACGTGCAGACCTGTCACTGGCACCTATGAATTACCCAATCTTCTCTGAAGATAGTGTTACCGCGGATACTCTCTCGGCCCCGCGCTGGGGTATTGCAGCTGTCCATTAGCTAAGCTTCTCAGGCTGCTAACTCTCTGAGGCTTGTCAGATTAATGAAGGAAGTGTTGACCTTCCGAGGGATAAATGTTGATGTTCTCACCACCACAGAAGTTTCTGCTGGCATGTTGATATTGGAAATAGAATGCCCTTTTACCGCTAGCACCCGCATTTCTGAAATGATTGACACGTTCCAAGGAGACTGACTCGTAAGCGGAGGAGGGAATTGTGCTCGATGAAGACGTCACTGCCGAAAGTTGAGATTTAAAAACAGCGGGGTCTTGAGGTCTGACACAACTTTCTCCTTTAGACGCACTGTCATGTCAGCACTAAGTCGGGCTGCGTGCTGCCACGAATGTAGCAGTAAATATAATGTACTGTTTCCCGTGTGGTTAGGGTTTTTTTATTTCTTTTTTTTTAGATGTATTAAAAAAAAAGACGGGGTTTTTTTCATTTTTTTTTATTTTTTTAGATGTATTAAAAAAAAAGACTTTTGGCTCGGAAACAAACTGCTGCTTCTGTAAATCCAGGCCTCGCTTTGCCAAGAGTCTGTTCTAACGGATAAAGGTTATAAACACTTCAAGCGTCTGATTTATGATGGACACCTCGGGTTTTTTGACCTTTGCATATCTCTGTCTGAAGATATAAATTTGTAGTGACACAGATTGGAGGCTTTACAACACTTTATGACATGCTAAATCTCCACCCAGTCATGCCAGCCTCTTGTTTTGTGAGGCTAGTTTGGACCGGGTGAGGCCTTGCGCTCGGAGTCGCCCACGGCGTCTTCAAAGCAGCCCTTTCCTGTGCGAGCAGTTCCTCTTCCTCACTTTTGTTTTGCTCAGACAGACGTTCCCTAAATTGTGCCGATTTATGACGCGTTTTGGCAGTTTCCTCTGAATTCTTCTGTGTCACTCTGTAATGATCTGGCCTTAAATCTTCCCCGGTATTAAAGAGCGATGCAGGTTGGCATGACAGCCGCCGCGCCGTGGTAGACCAAGAGCTGGAAAAGTGGAGATGTGTGAGACGCAAAGTTAGACATGTGGGTATCTCGCAGTGATCCTTGCCAGAAGGTTAATTGGTGCCTGTGGATGTCTGTGAGTCGGGGCATCAGATAGAAAGGCTCAGAACATGAGGAACATCATGAAGGGCAGCTGTTAATCTCTGCCAGCTCCAAAAAAACAGAACCAAGAAAAGACAAAAATTAAGAATCTGCATCAAATGTGCAGAGAACGACCAAGGACAGAATTTCAAGAATTCACTTGAAATTATTTTTATTTTCAAAAGACCTCGCAAAATCAGCAACAAATGCCTTGGCAATCTAGTCATTGTCTAGTCAACGGCAGAAATGCCAAAGATGGAAAGACAAGTGAAGGCAGTGGTCGATATAAAGTAACGGGGCTCAGACACAGATGAGTGTCAAGTCAAAAAAAATGTTGTGGTAGAAAGTCTTTGAAATGTGTCTGATTTAAATAACTTTAATGCGATTTAATGTAATTTAAATTTTTGAAATTCAAATTTCAAATGGAAAACCGAAAAATAATGAAATCTCAATCACTTCAAGTCACCGACAACACAGAGTTTTTCCCTCTTTTGTGAGATTATTCCTAGTTTGACCGAGTTATACAAATATCCCTTTTGCATTTAAAATCGTGCCCATGTTCCAGGAAGCATTTTTATAATACTTGGTCACACCAAATGGCAGATATTTGTGGACTTTCATGACCATGAAACATTCAGGGAGCAGCATTCACACCAGAGTCTCGGACCAGGAATGAATGCATTTCTATTAAACCGTCGCTGGACTGGAAAAATGCTCATCTGCCCACTTTGGTGCAGCTTCTCGCCAGTCCTTCAGCTTAAGCGATGACTTTGAAGCGAGTGGACATCAACTGGGAGCCTGTCATAGCCACTGGTGTTCTCCTTCATTGTGAATACATAAGACTATAAATAAAACATACCTCTGTGCTCTTGACAACTCTCTCCCTTAGCATCAAGGGTGTTTTGGAAGCCATCACTGTTCTCACTTGGCCAATCAAAACACCTCTCTCATGGTGGATCAAGGTCACAGCACACTAGGGCATGTGTGTGTGTGTGTGTTTTTCTACATCTCTGTGTGTGTGTGCACACACAGGCTCTTGTTCACAAGGCCCCATTGCCCGTGTTTGTTTTGAAAGTCCGAATCCCATCTCCATCTCCATCCATTAGCTGCCAAGCAGTTCACCTCCAGGGCTTCTCTTGAGGCACTTTTGAAATATTGATAATAAAAAAAAAAAAAGTCGTACTTTCAGAAAGCAGAGAAGTAAAGACATTCTAGTGGAACTTCTCAGTGTGGTTCTCCCAGGCGTACGGCTTCAGGAGTAGAAATAGTAACCACATGAAGAGCGTAAGTGCCTGGACAGGGCTGTTATGTCCTATTCATATTTAACTCCAGGAACATCTGCCATGTCTTTCCCCCAAATGCACATTTTCAGCGTGTCTACGAGGTGGAAAATATTTCAGATTTGTGACAACGCTGACAAACTGAATTTATTCCCGAGACGTCCGGAGAATATACGCCAGCGGTCGCTCCGTAGGTGGATTTGAAATAATCTGCATTGGTTTTGTCACAACAGACATTTTAATCTTTGTCTTGTGATGCTGCTGTCGCCCTGCAGCCACACCAGCCCCTTTATGCTGAGTCAGACCGGCCCCCTCCCCTTAAATGTATGATGGGAAATGTGTCAATTAAAACCACTGTTGTTTAATTAACTGTTAATTGAAGCGATAGCGTTGGTTCTCTACGAGTTGGGAGCGTGAACAGGTGAATGATGGAAGACGTAATTGCTGTTTATGAGACTGTCAGAGAAAACATAATGACGTGACAAATTGCTGGTAATCTTTGGGCCTTTTTTTATATAATTATTTAGTTTCAACTCTTCTAATTGAATCCGTTTTTTTCAAGCGTCGTGATCATCGTCTCCATCGATATCCACGGTTGTGTTGTTTTGGGTTTTTTTTTTGTTAACAACTGAATTCATTTCCAGATGTGCTGTGACTGAATATTCAAGCGTTGTTTAATGTTGTTCAGTCAGCTTTTTTATTTCCACTGACAGAGTGATGTTGGACACGAGGAAGGCTGAGTTTGTGTAAAGCTATTTCTCGTGCGTAGCTTCGGGGAGAAGACGTTATCCAGAGCAGACGCCTTACATTTTCATTGGACTTTTGTGACATCTATAATCACTATGGAATAGGTCATTTGCAATAACACTTAACAGGCCTGAGAAGAATCAATTTCCTTTTGTCACTCAGCGGCCAGTGATTGTTGTAAACATCTCAACTTGAGGCCAGAAAAATCTTGGACGCAGCACTAAGTCAATGGCCCATCGTGAATTACATGGTGCTGTTGCACCAGCAGCAGTCTTTTAGTAAAGACATTATGTTCCACTACAGTCTTCACCCTCCTAAGGCACAGGCAGCTGTCATTATCCTGTCCTAAATGGCTGCTCACAAATAATTAGCAGTTGATGTTGTTTTTAATGTCTGCCTTAAATTATCGCACAATTAAAACTGTTGTTTTACTGTTTTTTTTTTTTCTTAAATTTCATTTTTTTTTTCCCCCTCTCTTTTTCTATATACATGCCTGATGAAGACGCTGCTCTTCAGGATTCCATCACCGAGGAAGACGGAGACAATGACACCCAGACTGAGGAGGAGTGTTCCGAGAAGACCAGCCCGAAGGTGTCCGAGGACAGAGAGCTGGACAACAAGAGCAACGTCACGTACAGCAACCAGAACTCTCCCATCAGCGTGCTTTCTAATCAAGAGGCAGAGCTGGAGTCGCACCTGAGCGACAGCAGCGACAGACTTTCAGACTTCAAAACCTCCTCGCCACCTGAGAGCCAGAGGGACGAGGAGAGCTGCAGCTCCAAGCTCAAAGACGAGATGGGCAGCAGCCTGGAGAAAATGAGGGCAGCCTATGCAAACTTTCTGTCCGATTCCTATTGGACGGGCATGGGAATGAATTTGAAAGTGGCCAAAAACACGAGCAAAGCCAACTGTGACAGCACCAACGGGAGCACCAAGACTGAGTTCGACTGGCACCAGGACGCTCTCTCCAAGACGCTACAGCAGACACTCTCACCCAAGCCCGTGTCCAAACCCAATCTGTTCAGCTCCGTCCACCTCTACAGGCAAACCACCAAACCGTGTGCCTCTGTGTTCACTGGAGCCAGCAGATTCCGCTGTAAGGACTGTAGCGCAGCCTACGACACTCTTGTGGAGCTGACGGTCCACATGAACAAGAGTGGACACTACCAGGACAACAACCACAGCAAAGAAAGTAACTCCTCCGCCTCCTCTTCTAAATCCAGGAAAAGGAATTTGCAGGATTTGGAGGGAAAGGAGGATGCGCAAAAAGTTCTCAAGTGCATGTTCTGTGGCCACTCTTTCGATTCGCTCCAGGATTTGAGTGTCCACATGATTAAAACTAAGCATTACCAAAAAGTGCCTTTGAAAGAGCCAATCCCAGTAATCACACCCAAACTGTTGCATCCAGCGAAGAAACGAGCCTTTGAAACAACACGACCGTGTTCCCCCGACTCCACGACTGGAGTGCCTGGCTTCACTGAGGCACAACGAGCTGCCACTATTTCAAACGCTAACAGCAGCCGCTACGGCTATCAGAACGGAGCCAGTTACACTTGGCAGTTTGAGACGTGCAAGTCTCAGATTCTTAAATGCATGGAGTGTGGGAGCTCTCATGACACGCTCCAGCAGCTCACCACACATATGATGGTTACAGGGCACTTCATCAAAGTCACAAACTCAGCCTCTAAAAAGGGTAAACAGTTAGCGCTTGACCCACTGGCCATAGAGAAGATGCAGGGTTTGGCTGATCCTGCTGCCAGTGACAATGAGGGAGAAAAGGTTTCTCCAAAAACTGAGTCCCCCGGGGTGAGTGAGAGGGATAGCCAGGGGGAAGGCACATCAGACAAAATGGAGGAAACAGGAGCTAGGGATGACAAGCAGAGTGAAGATCAAAAACCAGACAAAAGGTCTTTTAAATACCCGTATCTCCGCGAGGAGGATCTTGAACAGGACTCAGGTGGAGGAGGGGACATTCTTAAATCGTTAGCCAACACCGTGGCCTCTGCCATTAACAAAGCTCAAACCGGGACACCGAGCTGGAGTGCTTACCCCAGCATCCACGCTGCCTATCAGCTATCCGGCATCATCAAAAACACTCCCCTCTCTGCGTCTCCCACTGCTCAGCTAAAGCAAACATTTAACCAAAAGCTGAGGCCGATTGCCCCGAAGGGAAAATCGTACCATGGTGCTGTGGGAGTGGATGCTCCCCAGGGACAGCATCAAAATGTGGACATCAAAAAAGAAAAGGCTGGCATTAGCGAGGGTAAAGAAAGTCAGAATTTGAAGTTTGATCTGTTGGAGAATGATGACAGCGATTGTCAGGATGACTCTTCTTCCTCTTCAAAGCTGGAGGCAGACTGTGTGAATGAAGAGAGTGAGACGATCAAAGGGAAGTCGAGCCCAGATTTCTCTGACAGAGGCAAGACACCCAGCCCCTCTGCCGGCAATGGACGCAACGCTGCTTCAGAGGCTCCCGGCGACACTCCTGATATGCTTGGCATGAACCCTCTCAGTGCACTGCAGTCAGTTTTGAACAATCACCTGGGCAAAGCAAATAAGCCCAGTAACAAACATTCTACTCACACCCAGTCCATATTTGCCGACGTTAATCGTAGCAGTGAGAAATCGGCGTTAATGCTGAGAAATGCCACGAGAAAAAGGTCCGATAACAGCTTTCTCTTTGTTAATGATGACCAACCCATAGACCTGACTAAATCTAAACACAGCAAATCGGGCTCAGCTCCACTGCAGCCCTCCACCCCGATGCCACAGAAATACGCCCTGTCCGATATTGCTGACATGGTCAAAGTTCTTCCAAAAGCCACAACGCCCAAACCCTCCATCCCTTCAAGGATCCCAACCATGAAACTGGAATCAGACGTCCGGCGCTTCGAGGACGTGTCCGCAGAGGTTTACTCGGTCCACAAGCGCAAAGGTAGACAGTCGAACTGGAATCCTCGACATCTCCTCATCCTCCAAGCCCAGTTCGCCTCCAGCCTCTTCCAGACCTCTGAGGGGAAGTACCTGCTCGCAGACCTCGGCCCTCAGGAACGAATGCACATCTCCAAGTTCACTGGACTGTCCATGACCACCATCAGCCACTGGTTAGCTAATGTAAAATACCAACTGCGCAAAACCGGGGGGACCAAATTTCTGAAGAACATGGACACGGGCCACCCAGTCTTCTACTGCAATGACTGCGCTTCCCAGTTCAGGTCGCCGTCCGGGTTCATTTCCCACCTGGAATCCCATCTGGGGTTCCAAATCAAAGACATGTGTAAAATGCCAGTAGAGCACCACACGAAGGTGGAGGAGCCAGAACTGTCCAAAGTCCTCAGTGTCAGAGCCACCGAGGCTCTCATCACAGACGAGGACATTGACTCAAAGTTCAAATGTAAGCTGTGCTGTCGGACATTTGCCAGTAACCACGCCGTCAAACTCCACCTGAGTAAAACCCACAGCAAATCCCCCGACAACCATTCACAATACGTAGAAATGGACAAGGAGTAGGGTTTTTAAAAAAGTACTGTCTTTTACTTTCACTTTCAATTTCTTTTTTTTTTTTTTTTTTTTAACACACGGGTGAGACATTTCAGCCAATCCCCAGTCATCGTCGTGTATGTGCATCACTGTCGAAACATTTCATGGAGAGCAGCAACAACACACTGGTTAGAAACTGTGTAAGGAAACACTAAGAGGTACTTTTTGCACCCCGCTCAAATGCATCACCAGTAATGAATCGTATTACTGCTTGAAGAAACTTAATGCTGATGTTTGCATGCAGTAGCTCTGGCTATGACTACTATTTATTTGTATGATATGTCAAGTTTTGATTGTATTTCAAAGACAAAGTAATGAACTAATTGTACTTCACGACTCCCCGTGATCCACAGCCGCTGCGCTAATGTGCAGACGTTAGCGGAGCTAGCCCGTCACACAACGACACACACATGCCGACCTGTACAGTGTACTGCTATGTAAAGATGTTTTTGTGTTGCAATGATATAAGAGGAAAAAAAAAAGAAGCACTTTAATAAATGTTTAATCACCAGTTTAGGCTCTGATTCTGTACATGACTCCAAAACCACCCCACAGTTTGGGAACAAACCATATTCCACCTGTAAATATACAGTGTTTTAGAAGAAAAAAGGAAAACTTCATCCAACGAGGACGACATCAAGACAAATGATACCTGTGATACCTGCACCTTTTTTTACTTATTCAAATAAAGAGTTAACATTTGATAACAGATTGTCTGGGTTTGTTGTTGTCTCTCTGTTTTTTGGGGGAGGAAGTAGTTTTTTTTTTTAGCTAAAAAAAATAGTTAATGAACAGTAGAGTGAAGGCTGGTCACAAAATGTAGAGAAAAAAAAACACTGATAAAAAAATATTTTTTTAAGCAAAATACAGAGCAGCACTGACTATTTAGTACCAAGGAAGAGAACAACAAATCAGGTGTCAGAGGAAAAACAGCTTCAGATTCTTGATGATGAAGGAAGAAAACACTTTTTAAAGCTCACAAGAAAAGTACTAAGATGAGGAAGGAATTGACTGAAGGTCACATTACTACATAATGAATATAAAATATATATGAATATGAAAATATATTTGAATAGCAGAAGGAAATGAAGCGATACATTTTTAAATTATTGATTAAAAGAGAAAAGATTTATATTTTTATTTTATTTTACCTAATTAAAACGTTCAAAGAAGTAAAATAATTAAAATACATTTATTTCAAGGGTTAAATTATTTTTAGAATGTTTTTTATTTATGTGTTTATTATTTAATAACATAGTTTTATATTTAAAACTATCATTTTTTCCCTTTATTTTAGTACTTATATAGTTTTTTTAATGATTTATTCCTGAATTATTCAAATAATTTAAATAAAAAGTTTCCATCATGTCACTCACTTGTTGTTCCAGATTGGACTTTTTGTGGACCGGATTCTGCCCGCGGGTCAACAGTTTATACTCACTGTAATAAACAATAACAAAACATTTGTTACAGACAGGTATTGTCAGAAAAATCACATTTACCATCAGGACGTCGACTCCTTTTGATGAAAATGAACAATTGTCAACACACGTCCCAGTGTGTATGAACACAGCAGTACTACATGAAGTACAGTACAGTACATACAGTTCTCCAGCCACATGACTCTTGGCTACACCTCACAGCTACGTCTCCCTGTCAGTTTTTTTTATTGCTTTCCTGCGAACGCCGCTGCTGCTGCTGCTGCTGCTGCTGCTGCTGCTGCTGCTGCTGCAAGATGGTATCATAACAATTAAACATATTTCCTCCAGCTCTATTATTTCAAGGCTATTAAAAATAATTGCCTTCTAAATTCATAAACATTTTATGCAATTCATCTCTTTTCAAGCAATCAAGTCCTCAATTACCTCCACCCATCAAATCCCTATTTTACAACAGGCGAGTGACATTTGACGGTAAATGGGGAAGAAAAAAAAAGGAAAGAGAGAAGGCACACGGGCACTGTGCTGATTTGAATGCTGTGACACCAACTTGCCCCCTATTGTTGGGAATGAGCAGGCAATCACATTGTTCATCAGATGACTCTTAATGCAGTTAAAGTATTCCGCTATAATTTCTGCCTGCATTTATAATTACTGTCAAAGACCACACACCTCAGTGAGCAGATTAAAGCAATAAATTATTTAGCGCCTTTCTCCGTCGACGACTCTCTGATTCGTCTGTAGGGCCGTTATGTCTTAGAGGAAGCGACTTCGTCTAAAGTGGAGCCAGGGTTGTCCTTTAGCTGCGGCACGAAAAACAGTTGAGACGCGGCCTGCACATTTTTATGGAGCATTTAGTCTCTGTTTTGGCGTCTTTTCACCCGCACCGGTCCTGCTGCTCCCACACCCCCAGCATTATGCAGAGCATATACTGTAGTACTGTAGTACTGTATTACTGTAGTACAATCTGAAGATTCAGCACATTCCAATGCAAATCCGACTGTTGGGCAAAGCTAAGGCTCATCAGTGCAATCACAGACGGGTATGAGCGTCTCTGATCGTAATTTGCACCAATACGTCAAAGTCAGCCTGCGACTGTTTGTTAGTACGCTGGGATGTTATGTCGCCGTGGAAACATTGGGGGAAGTTCGTGTAAATCCAATCTGGCAGTCGTCATCTGAGGGTGTGTGAAATACGGCAGGTGGAAATGGAAGTGTGTTCCTGCTTCATAACCATCTCCACAATGAGTGCATGAGTTATTAAAACACTGATTTACGTCATGTGACACGTCTCAGCTAATGAAGTCAACGGAGCCACACTTCCTTTGAAGCTTTATGTTGTACTAATCCAGTTTTGGATGTTTGCGTACAAATGTAGTTAATCACACGTATGTCTCACACGTCGCGGCTAATCACAGATCGGAGACAGATTTTTATGCAATTACACACACACACACACACACACGTCCTCAAAGACCTGGTTTCAATGTCACTGTCGTAAACAAGACTAAAATGTTTGTTTGAATCAAAACAATAACATAAATTCATGCTAAAAATCAAATAAAAATTAAACTCCTGCAAACAAATATATATCAGGACAAGGGTTAAAGAAACATTTTGAGTCAAAAGATCTGAGGATTTGAATCTACAGGCGATCTCCAAGTATCGATAAGCGCATCGTAAGTAAAACAGTGACGTTCTCGTGTGTCCTAGCTGGAGATTACCAAACTACAACAAACAGTTTAACAACAGCTGTTTGTTTTCAACTGAAATGCGCTACTGGTACAAAAGCTCCGCTCACTTTCTGTTCAGCTGGCTATGCTGAAAATAAAATGTTTTTTTCTTGATTTTTTTTTAAATAAAAAAGTGTAAGTGTGCTTGTATCTCAAATCTTTACTCGTATCTTGAAGCAAAAATTTACTCGAAGGCTTGATCGTATCTCGTCATACTCTTATATATCAAGGCGCTCGTATCTCGAGGTTCCACTGTAGTTAATGAGACGAAGATAAAAATGTCTGTCAGCGTTTTCATGTCTTCTCTGAGACACAACCTAAGGAGGTATCAGTGGTGGTACTCTGAATCGGCCAGTACACAAATATACTTGATTGATTGGTAAAAAATGGTACTTCGAGGAACCTTAGGTAAACCATTTAATCTAATCATTGATCTCGACCATTTTTTAAAAATAATTGATTGTATTGGTGTAATTGTTCAGAAATCCATTAAATATAGCAGTAAATATACAGCAGTGTAGTAGTAGTAGTAGTAGTAGTACCGGTACTTAAGTACCCTTACATTGCAGAGGCAGTGAAACCAAACCAAAACTCTGGTTTTCAAACCCTCCGTCAATTTGTCTTTAAACACGTCATCAAATAATGATAAGTGTTCGTTTGCCCCTCGCCTGCACCCGTGCACGTGCCCCTGATGCTGATGTGCCTTAATGGCACGAATGTGCGGCAGAATCCGCCCGCATGGATACACACAAAACATTTATACTGCGCCTGACTTTGCTCCGCCGTGTGTCAGACGAGCACGGATTCTCTGCATCATCTGGCCTGTAATCTGACGGAGGGGGATTCAGGAGGGGGAGGGGGAGGAGGAGGGGGAGGGAGGAGCAAGAGGAGGTTCAAATGTTCATCACAGAGCAGCGGCGTAATGGCGAGCTCACGTGTTTAATGAAGGGCTGTAGAACGTATAGCCATAATGACCCACATCCTCCCTCCCCTTCCTCCCATTTATTCTCCAAGTCCTCAGGTTATTACGTCCCTCTGCCAAACGTCTCGCAGAAGACATTACAGTTCATCTCCCTGTTCCCTCTCTCAGACACATCACGGCACCTCATTGTCTCCGTCTCCGCACGGTAGTGATGTAGAAAGACTGACATTATTTACCAACGTGTCGGCACAGATGCTGCAGAACTGCTGAAAAATGTCTGAACCCAACGCTGCAGCGTTTGTTGTTTTTTTGTTTTTTTCTCCTCATAATAATACAGAATAAAATGTGCTTTCTAATGAATTCCACGCCTGGAGACCGTGAGCTCTACAAGACAAAGAGGAATACATGTGTGTCTGCTCCCCAACATACATCATATCTTCCAAATAGCCCATAGTGCTGCTCTCTTAATGGTGTTGCTTTAAATATGCTAATTAAGCAAAAAAAAAAAAAAAAAAAGTGATGAATGGAATACATTTGATCAATCAAGTAGGCCTAAGCCCCTGGTGCTGCATATTCATTGTACATCATGAATATGAAACCCCAGTCATTTATCAAATATCAGTTGCACATTTGTATCTTATTAATCATACATGCTGAAACTTCTGTCGTGTCAAAAAAAAAAAAATGCTGAAGGTTGATGAAGCACTTCGCAGGAAGGATTAAACTCGCGGCTCTTCCTCCACTCGTGCTGCATGAGGTGTTTTCAAAGTCGGAGCATCCTGAAACAGTCAGTCAATCCCCGCTCAGACAATCCCAGAATGCTTTGCGAATTTTGGATTTTCTAATTACCGTTGGTCCCTTTTTTTCTTTTTTCTTCGCCCCATCAAATGGTATTTCTCACTCAGTAATTACAGATTGGCTTCACCAAAAAGGGCTATTGATTCACTTTGTAACAGTCAAGGTCTCAGCTGTGGCTCAGGCTGAGAGTGGTTTGAATCTACACTCAACTGAAATGTAAGAAAGGGAAAAGAGCAGCGACACTGGCTTGAATGACGGTCACTTCAGTACCTGTGTACAGTACAGAGAGCTGCGTTTGACTGTGGTCAAATATCAGATATATATGTAATTAAATATTTTGAACTTGGACTTAAAATGTGTTAATATCAGGAAATAATAGCAGGAAAATAAAAAATAAAATGTGCCCTAAAAAAAATCATGCAGTTAATTACAACACACTTTGTACTCCAGCCCCATAGGTGGCAGTAATGCATTTGTTTGCTGGCTAGAAGAAGATGAACAGGATGAACTGAGTGCAGAAAAACCAGCAGTGGAGGATGAGTCAGCAATGTTTAGTTTTGGGTGGACACAGCTTTGCTGCATGACAACAGTGTAACATTTGACCTGTGCTGTGAATTAGCAAAGATACGTCAAAGTAAAACAAAAACTGTTCATAAATACAGTATTTAACGACTGCATTTTCAGCTACTTTGAAGCCAACACATAAATATAAATGTGTGGTTTGAATGAATGTGAACAGCTCTCACCTGTCTCTGCTTCTGTGTTTCCCTCCTCAGTGATTGTCTAATCCTCCTCATCTGTGTGTTGTTAGCCCCTCCCCCTTCTCCTAGTTAAACCAATCACCTTCCACCCAGTGGTTGTCTGATTGTCATAGTTCAAACTGACTCCTTCTCACTCTTTCTCCAAGAAGGTCAGGCTCCAGTTAAAGAATGTGAGTGAGTTGTTCATCTGGGGAGATTTTTTTTTTTTTAGTGTGATGTCATCACAACTCTAATTTCATTGGTCACTGTGGAAAAGAATGTTCTGGTAAAAGTAGTTATACGAGAGTTGATAGTAAAGTGAGGTAAATGTTCCTCCTCTGGTCTTAACTCATCAACTGCAGTCTCTGCTGCTCTGACCTTCCTGTTGCTATGGAGCAGTGATTCTCAACTGGCGGCTCACGGACCAAATCCAGCCCACTAAACTGTCCAACATGGGCTGTTACTGGATTCCAAAAAAAAATTCTCAACTGGTGGCTCACGGGCCAAATCCAGCCCACTAAACTGTCCAATATGGGCTGTTACTGGATTCCAAAACAAACAACAAAAAAAACATCAAATAATAATGTGATTTCTAGTGGAGAGCATGTGAAAACGAGTTAGCCTAAGGAATATAATTAAGGTGGCAGTCTTTCAGCAAGGATGTAACTAAAGGTGGTAATGCATGGTAATATGAGTGTGCCTTAATGGACTCTTCAAAATCAGTCCAAACATCACCTTAATCCCAGTCGGCCATGTTTTGTATTTACGTTTCTACTTCGTTGGCATTAAAACATGATGAGCTCGTTCCTAAAGGACTTCACGTGAAATAATTCCAAGATCCCAGCTTCCTGGAATGCAACACTAGAACATGTAACATATGCTGCAGTCGAAGGATCCTTTTCCGACTTCTCCGAAGTTCGGCTTTTGGTTTCTTGTTAAGAATTTAAAGGTCTGGGGTGGAACCACCCTCGTTTTTGTTCCTGCCACCTGGAGAAAACAGAAACGTTTTTCAGTTTTGCTCTCCGCCTTCAGGCTGCCCTGAGAAACACGTGTTGTAGTTTGTTGTTTCACACAATCCGAAGAAATGTATACTGGTGTCCTGGGAGACATGGAGCACCTGAGATGATGATTGGATCGTACTGCAGATGTTCAAATCATCAGTCTGGGAACCAATAACAACCCAATTTCTCATGTTAAAAATCAAGATATGCAGGAATATAAAGTGTGAAATAATAAAGAAAATTGCAGGAACAAGAGACGATTTGAAAAATCACGTCTTCGTCTAATTCTTCTGATATATCCTTCCTTTTTCTTATTTTTAATGACACCATTAGCCGTGGCAAAACCTCTGTGTAACAGTGTGTGGAGGTTTTCACTGCCATCATATATTGGATGAGGGAACTAACACTTGATTGCCAGCAGTTCATCAGAGCATCCTTCATATTTGTCACCCAGCCTGCCTCAAGGCAGCGTGCTAGCTCAAATTGAAGCTGACATCTTCCAAATATGAAAGCAACAAATCACACATTTTTATTGGGCTTAATCTCCAGCCGAGCCCCCTGCAGACGTCAGCACAATCACGGATACCGCTCTAATTCTTTGCGGTTCTGGCTGCCTGTGTCTTCCAAAGCCTTTCCTGGGAGTCAGAGAGCAAACAGTCGCACAGCAGAGACGTTAACTTCACCCACAGCTCCTGGTGCAGGACTGGGTTTGGTTCAAACCGCGGCTGAGCAGTAAATAAAGATCAAATCTGGACACGGAGTTGGACGTAGTGAATGTTGTGACAGATGAGAAGCAGATGTCCATTTGACTCAGTACATGGATCAGATCTTCATGATGCAGATTCTTTTTTTTTTTTTTTCATTTCAATTTCATTTATATTGTTATCAGTGTTGTTTTTATTTGATTATAGTAATAATAATAAATATTATTATTATTATTTTAGTAGTAGTGGTATTATATGTAGTATATTGCATCAATGTCTGTCTAGAACTATGGCAAATATTACTAAATAACCATATTTTTAATTAAATTAAACATGATTTAATAAACATATATTTATACTTCTTATATTATTATTATTATATATTTAAAACTCTCCAAAATCCTGAAAGTCACAGAGAAAAACAACAATTTAAATAAATATAAAATCAACCATATTTATATAAACTGTCCAGATATTTTGTTTGTGTCACGTGGAAAGCGACACAGAAAAGAAGAGACGACAGAAAAACCCACAGAGACTGAACGTCTGAAATCAGGGAGGAAGCGTTTTGTCAGAGTCCAGCCAATGGAAAGACATTTTTCGTGGGAGTGTGATACCAAAGAGAGGCCCCTGTGTGACAAGGGGGCTTTAAATGTTCCTCAAAGATAAACTGAACTAAAAGGCCAGTGCCAAGAGGAACAAGATAGCAATTGACTGCGGCTTCTGTAGGATCAGGCAGCCCATAGATGTATTGTTGGTGTAATTTCCAGCTTGGCCACAAGTGAGAATTAGGCTGAGGCTGACTTCAAACACTAACCACTGCTCTATGAGATAATGATTGGGGTCAGGAGCAGCTGAGGAGACTGGCACAATGGAGATGTTTAATGCAACAGTCTCTCTTATGTAGCCCGTAACTACCAGGATTAGCATCTTAAACATTAGCCGCGGCCCATGCTAGTTTTGATCATTGTTTACGACTGCTGAGCACAAAGAAACTTTGCTTCATTCTTATCTGCTTTAATTATTGTTTCGCCACGTTAGCCACGTTTCCTGAAACAGAGATCAGCCTGCGAAGCTAAAGACGCTAACTAGCTTATTAGCTCCACCGTGTTTTCCAGCCAGATAAACTTTTTTCTCCTGTGAGAGTAACAAGGGCTTCATTCAGCTTTAACTTTGAATGTAATGCAGCTCAAATGGGTCACATAAATCCCGTCATATGTTGCTGATCCTGCTTCAAAGTCGGCCTCCATAAACGGAAGACAAGCACGCAACACGCATCAACAACCACAGAAATCCCATTATCGTTCGGATCAAACGGTATGGATGCAGTTGCAATAAATTAGTGGCTGACATTTAGCTCTAATGTAAGAAAAACAGAGCAGATGGATGACATCAACACTCAGTGGGGGTGTGTCGAAAGAGCCGCATTGACTCTGATATGACCGTTCTTATTTACTTCACGTGGCTTCATTACAGCTACACAGGGCTGAGTCAACAAGTGTCGTTATACAGGGTTATAGTTTCAAATGTGTCCGAAGGATTTTTGTTGACTTTTTTAATTGAATCTATGTCAAATGTCGTGATGTCTTTATATTTTATTCACTTATCTTACATATATGTTTAAATATATATATTATTTATTATGTATGTATACATGTATGTATTTATATGTTTATGTATATGTGTTTATATGTAAGTATTTATATGTGTATATATGTTTATATATGTATGTATATGTGTGTTTATATGTAAGTATTTATTTGTGTATGTGTGAATATATTTGTTTATATGTATGTATTTATGTGTGTATATGTAAGTGTTTATATGTGTATACATATACTGTATGTGTGTATATATTTGTGTATATATGCGTGTGTATATATGTTTATATATTTCACAGATGTTGAAACATAATAATATTGACACATTTTGAAAAGGTCTCAAATACGATTATTCATATTAACATGTGTCATGTTTTGTTGGACTATTAATCAAAATAAAATATCAGTCCGTTTACCCACATATGTACAAATCACACCATATTGTCTGAGTTAACATGTAGCGAGAAAACACCAGAAACAGGGGTCTCTGCTGACGGCTACTGGAAATATATATGTTAGTGGGGACAATTTTTTTTTTTTTTTTGTTAATTATAGTTCTTTATTTCCCAGTGTAAACAGCTAGTAAAGCTAAAACAAAAAATAATTCAAAACCTAAAGATTTGGGCCAAAATTGGTCCCCGAGCCAGAAGGTTGAGACAGTTTGGATAATTAATAAAAACTTTCAAAATATTTTTTTTTTCTAAAACTTCAGACGTACATGAATGAAGCTGGAAAGGAGGCACGCAGCATCTGTTGGCTCGTTAAGGTGTCATACAGTAAACATCAGACATGACTGATCCTGATACTTTCACAACTTGGAAAAAAAACCAGACAAACAACAATGCATCTCACCACCGCTGCCTGGTGTGCAGTATCACACACAGATTGGTCCAAAGGGAAATTACATTTGAAAATAAAATGGAGACGTTTCTTGCTGATTGGCCCAGATGGGGACATTCTGGGGGACAACATCATTACTATTACTTTGTTTGACTAATTTAACATTTCTGATGATGATGATGTTCCAAACATGAACGTTATCGATTATTTAGATTTATGGACGTTCAGCTACAAACATCAAATTGTCATTTATTCCATGGAACAAACACAAACACAAGCCTGGAAGGTGAGTCCAAACCAGAACTGGCTGAAACTGGATGTAGGACCAGGACAGAGTTTGTTGTCTTTGTTCTTTGTTGTAGAAAAATCCTCTTAAAATATTTTTGTTTTTATTATTCACAGTATTTAAAAGTCTTTGGTGTTTGTCCTTCTGTAATAAACTGATAGACCTGTTATGACCTTGGTGATTGATCATCATGATCACAATTTATTATGATTAACCCACAGCAATCCATTTGATCAATTAGTCTAGAGCAGACAAACTAAGGCCCGTGGGCCAGATGCAGCTCGCTGGACTTTCTACTCCGGCCCAACAAACACTTACAAGGTGTGGTACAACGAAACGACTGTAATATCTGTTGATGCCAGTTTAGGTTCAGGTTTTATTCTTGTACATTCAACCAATACTGAACCAGTCCACCAATCAAACTGTGGACCTCATTTTGGCCCATGAGCCAAAGTTTGCCCACCCCTGGTGTAAAGATTTAATTATTTAACAGCCTTTATATACATATAAAACATAAAGATTTGGGCCAAGATTGGCCCCCAAGCCATGAGTTTAAGATAAATAATAAAAACTTTTAACTGAGGTTAAAACAAAAAAAAACAAGAAATGTCAGGAGTGCAGAGTCAGCAATAAATCTCTGTCAAATCTCTTGGTGGACACCAGCGATATGTTTTTGTTTGTTTTTTTTTGTTTTTTTTTTTTCTTCTCAAAGTGCAAACGTTAGAATGGCATCGTGTTACATTCTGGATCAAAACATATTTTAGCGGCCGGTGTAAATGGAGTCAAAGTCACAGTATCAGCGGCGCCAAAAGCAATAAGTGTGTATCATGTGACAGAGCGGTGTTATTTTAACAGCTGAATGTTCTCATTTCCCCTTGTCTATCAGTCAGCGTGAGAGGATAGTGGCCAGAAGGGGGGATGGGGTGATGGATGGACGGAGGGTAGGGGGGCTGTGGAGTACAAAGCTCTCCACCTCTTGCCCTCTTTCGCTGTCATCTATTGCCCCACAGCAGGCCAGAGGTTGTTGGCGTTTTGCTCTCTTGTAATCCGTCTCACTGTCTGGCTGCTGGCTCTCAGGTCACCTGTCACTCAGTTTGACATGAATCAGCATTGACGCCAGCAGATTTAAGCTGTTTCTCTGGCTCTGTAAACACAGCCCGGGTCTCCAGGCTTCTGGCAACAGCAAAACAACCGCAGAAACACGTCGCTCCTCACCAGCTCCTCCGAAAAACCTATTGTCTAATAATCCACCAGAGCCTGTGTGTGCTGAGACATTTTGTTTTCCATTATAAACGTCCAATTTAATGCGGAATGACAATCAGGTAGCGTTAATGCGACATGGCGTGCTGCTACGACTCACTTTCCCTGCCGTAGATGTGGAAACCACAGGGTCCGGCGCTAAATCTGCCGTCACTCTGGAACACAGTGATTTGATGGCATTAGGCAGATTTACCGTGAAGTCTAAAACACATTAGGAAGAAGCTGGTAACAAAACACTCCAAAGCCTGCAATTACTGAATTTGTAATTCAAACAATACTGTTCAATTTATGTCTGAGTCTATCCTCAACTTAAAGCTGCAGACTCCTCATTTCCTGGAGTCGTTACCTTGGTTTTTTTCTCCTCGTTTCGCTGCCAGGAAAGAACCTCTCGACCCACGTGAGCGAAATAATTTGACTATAACTTCCCAGTTCTGAATCCTAAACAATTCCCTTTAGTCTTATGATATATAAACATTTACTTTACACAACACGTTCAAGGCTGTGGTTGCAAAGAAAAAACACCGGATGAGACCAAAAAATTCCACTGGTCTTAAAAATAAGGGTCACGGCTCCACTGGGACTCGCAAACATTTGCATTTTGCAGTTGTTGTTTTTTTTCAGTACCACGTGACATTTTCTCTTTGATCCTCACAATTTTTGGAATCCAGACGCAGGCCGGACTGGACCGTTATGTGGGCTGGATTTGGCCCATGGGCCACCAGTTGAAGATCACCAGAAGTGGCAGAGATGAAGATGTGGAGATTTTGAGGTGGCAGAGATGAAGATGTGGAGATTTTGATTTGATTTACAGTCAGTGAAATGAAAATAAATCATACAAAAAAAATTCTCCTTCACTGTGGTCTGGGATTGGTCCAGGTCCTGGTGTTTGGGGACGTCTGGTTTGGACTTTTAAGGAACGTTTTGTCAAATAACAAATTAACAAAACATCCACGTTAACACAGCTAAAGCTACTGCATTGGATTTACAAAAAAATCCCAACACAACTGATATTATTATTGAAAATAAAATTAAAAACAAGTGACATTCAGTTTCCTGTGACCTCCATACAATAAATCTGTGCTCCCTGGGGGGCACGCCCCTCATTTTGAGAACCACTGAATTAACCTAATTTAAATTTCAGAAATCCAGTCTATGAGGGAGAAAACTCACACACACACACGTTGTATCAGGGAACCTCCATCATGGAGGAACATGCCAACTCCTTAAGAATGAGGTTAGGACCAGGAATTTTTTTTGCTGAAAATAAAAAAAAAAAAAATAGTAGCTCACATAATCACTCAGAAGTTCATTTAAATTTCCATGCGGGGCGTGAACAGGAAATCAAAGACACCAAATTCATCTTATGATGCAAATGTAGGCAACAGTGATATAATGGGCCACGGAGCGGCAGTTGTCACTGTGGTCAGGACTCCGACATGGACATGTGCCGTCTTAAAAAGGCCGGCGCTGCGCAGACAGGGAAATCAATACAGCATTTTGTTATCTATCTCTATCTTCCAACTTAAAAGAGAAGGATTATATGTCATAGAGTGAGCCCAGGCAGACTTAGGCATGCATCTATCATTGTACAGAGTCACAGGCCTTTTCCTGTGTAAATCATGTGTCACATGAGCAGCGAGTTCATTCTCCGGCCATGGAATACATTTAGGCCTTGGACGTGGACTTCCATTTTTCACTTTTGATGGAGTGCTCCCCTGCAGTACTGGCCCTGTAAGTAGATTATTTTCTCACATGATGCTTTCATTGTTTTGTTATTGTTGTCCATGTGAGACCAGACGGGGGTGAGAGGGCAGGGGGGCGGCGAAGGGTAACGTGCTAAAAAAGGGTGATTGATACATTTTAATTACTCAACTTCTCTTAGGAGCGCCAGTGTCAAAGCTGCTGAGGTTTTAAAGTGACAAAACACTTGACGGGCAGACGGAAAAGGCAAATGGCACACCTGTGGCAACGAGGTGGGAGACACCAAATTCCTCCCACCTGAGCACTCAGTCCTGCACATGTCAGAGGTTTGAGTGCAGCCACAGGATCGCTATAAAGCAGAGCCTCTAACGGAGCGGAGACAGTGAGTGATCCGCCTCCATCGTTTTCTGGATCCTCATCCTTGTGGATATTTCTGAACTATCTCTCACTGTAGACACAATGCTGACTGCGCGAGGTGGAGGAAGCAAAAAAAGTAGCCACGGAAAATATGAACTGTCACAAACTGTAATTCTTTCCTTCATCCAAAGATAAAGGGTTCCGCAGAAGACTCTTGCGCGCAGCAGTGTCTGATTTTACAAAAGGAAATCTCTGGATTAATATCTTATATTCAATCTGTGATTGATATTGTATCGCTGACTACAAAAGATGGATCCCCAGCTTCAGCCTCACCCCTGTAGTCCTCCCGCGGTTGGCATAAGAAGGCAATCTCGTTCTGTATCTTCTGAGGTGGGAGCTCAATTCTACAGGTACTGTATATTCTCAGTTATGGGCACAAAGACAGACCAGCGGGTAGTCACTCATTCAAGACATCTATATTACATCTGTGAGATGGGGTCTTCCAGAGACAATCATTCCTACGATTCACTTTCGGCGCACAAGAATCATCTTATGTCATGAAAGTATGTGAGCGCTGAAATTGTCAGGCAGCTCCCACTTCTAGCTTTCATCATCTCTTCCCAAAGCATTTCAATTTAATTTAAGTGTGCTGGGGAGTGCTTTCATTTTGTTTTAATGAAGTTTTAAAAGTTGGCTGATCTGTAACGTAAGCTGCCGTCGCAGTCCAACTTTCACTTACCCGTCATCCGCTTCTGCACGCGATTGCCATGGAATACGTTATGATGGCGTTACAGTGTGTGTGTGGGGGGGAGAGGGGGGTGGTGTTCCTGAGTTCAACCAAGAGTTAATCACTGGTGCGCAGAAATAAATCTGTCCAGAGAGCTGCAAGTTTTCACATCTGTCTGTCTGTCTGTGTAGGTAGACAGCAAGCTAGGTAGGTAGAAAGTCAGCTAGCAAGATGGACAACTAGTCGGCTAGCTCAATAGAGCGCTAGGTCTAGATTGATTGATCAATCTAGATTGTGTGCAAGATAGCTTGTGAATGTTCCCTTACCTTAGATAGATTGATCATTATATCTACAGTAGCTAGCTAACTAGCTAGCGTTTTATCTGTCTAGCTTTCTATCTATTTAGATAGATAGATAGATGGAGAGCTAGCGTATCTATCTATTTATAGATAGATAGATGGCTAGCTAGCTATCTAAATAGCTAGCTCTCCATCTAATGTCAATATTTCACTCTTGAGCTGAGGCTAAAAAGTCCGACAACCCCAAGTAAAGGAATTGTTGACATTAAAGCACGGACTGGGTTATGTGAGTGCACACTGTGGAAATTGGACCTTTGAGGTCCGTCACTGCTGATGTGACCGCAGATTATGTGAAACAAAAAGACGGTTAAATGCCGTCATCTGCACAAAGACAATGAGGGGACGCGTCCAGTGTCGTGGCATTATGTTAGAGGATTTAAACAAAGAATCCAAGCGTAGACAATATCTACTTGGAAATGGAGAAGGGCCTGAGCTGCCACATCAAACTGGAGAGAAAAGCCATAGCCTTTGAAAGCCCAAAGGCTTAAACTAATATAAAAAGTCTAATCAGACTAGCAATCCCTAATGTTAATGAAGGTGTCACACATTGCACAAAGAAAGTTGTGCCTGGCAATCTTCCATTTTTCGGCTGCCTACACCAGTGACATTTCATCTCACATTCAAAGAGCGCTGAGGCCCCTTAATGAAATGCATAATTAACATATTCTAATTGTGCTGAGCACAGTGATGGTTTTGACAGAGCTCACTTTCCATGTCTAATTCAATGCTAATTTAATCTGTTCTTTTCCCGCCGACATGACCTTTCTTGATTGAGTTTCACCGCAAAGAATTTTTTGATGGATTGATTTATCAACCTCTTGGAATGCAACAAAAGTGCCAGTTTCAGTCAGACGAGGAGGGTGAGTGACAAAGACGGCGGCGGGCAGGAATCAGGTGAGTGTGGAGAAAAACAATTTGATATTTCGAAATTAAATGAAGCCAGGCGTATTACGCCCAATGATACAGTGTGGCATTAAAACGCTCGCTCACGAAAAAAACCTAAGCAGTCACAAGCAGAACACCGCTTAAGCCATTCAGCTGGCGTACCTTTAACATGGGGATTAGAAGGAATCCAAAGGCGCCTTTATGACGGAACGCGCAAAGATACCGGCGCTATTCATAGATCCACTTAATCTGAGTATTTACCAAAGATTCTTTCAGAGTATCTCAGGGTGTCTCGACCCTCTCTGCCGCCGAAAGTCACATTTTTCTAATGGTAAAACAGTATCCGGCTGAGAGAGAGAGATACGACGGCGACGCGGCCCAGAGGCATGGTCTCTGTTTGCCTTTCGGCTTTTTGTCACAAAACGCCGTGTATGAGCGTAAGCAAAATATACTTCCTCCCAGTCTATTCAGGCATTCAGACGTTGGATAATCCATTTTTGCAATATTCTAAACGGAAATAAAACTGACAGCAAATCCACTCCAGTGTCGGCTGCTGCGTCCCAGTCTGAGGCAAAAGCCCAGGTAGTGAAATTAGGGGAGAAAGCTGGGGATGAGGAGGAATGCGGAGCTGTCAGTCAGTCATTCAGTGGGAAGGGGGATTATGCAGAGCTCAGAGCAGTAATTGAACACCGTCGGTCCCGCCCTCATTTACATCTCTCCCTTCTGCCGGCTTTGATTGGCAGCTGTACATGAAATGCCACATCAGTTGAAAGTATGTTGTGAGCTGGCACTAACAATCCTGTGGCTCCGGGGAGACCTGCCATATTGTAATTTGGTTATCAGGCATGAAGGAAATAATTCTAAGTGCCAGGAAATGTGAGGCAGAATAAATGCTTCATTGCTGCAAGTTGCCCAGGGTGACAGTTCTTATTTAATGTACAAGAGCGTCCTGTTGCCTGTGGATTTGGGAAGTAGTGAAAAAGGGATGTGAGATGTAAACCGGGAAGTGGAGAATTTTCATAAAAGACGCTGAGTAAATACAAACCTACAGAAAACCAATAAAAAAATATATGCATCATTTAAGGTGCGGGTTTGTAGTTGGAATAAAAAGCAACACAACAACCAACAATCAAATTGGAGTTGGAAGTATTTTTTGCACTCAAGCCCCTGGTTCGGCTGCATACGTATAATTTCCAGACAAAAGGCATAAGCACAGAAGTAATGCAGATTTGTTCGTGCCGTTGCATCATTTTGGTTGACGTGTAGAGAAAATGGGTCCTGCATGCCGCCACTTCTCTTAAGTGGCTTGCGCCTTATTTGTTTTGATGCAGTGTTTTTGCATGGGGAGTCTTTTCTCCTGAGATGGAGCTGTCACAGTGTGAAAAAAAGAAGCCCCTGACGCTGGCAGCAGCCCCCGGGCAAAATGAAAACAAGTAAGTGGCATAGATAAATCATGCCAGCCAACCTCTTGTTGATGAATCAGATAAGACCAGAGCATCTCAGGAACACTGGGCTTAATGGAGGCCCCTGTGGCAGCTGTGGGTGGGTCTATAATGACTGTGGAGTGTTTCTCTTTGTTTACTAGCAATTATAAGACAGACAAACAGACAGACAGACAGAAAAAACAGACAGACAGACAGACAAACAGACAGGCAGACAGACAGACAGACAGACAAACAAACAGACAGACAGACAAACAGACAGAGAGACAGACAGACAGACAGACAAACAGACAGGCAGACAGACAGACAGACAGACAAACAGATAGACAGACAGACAGACAGACAAACAAACAGACAGACAGACAAACAGACAGACAGGCAGACAGACAGACAAACAGACAGACAAACAGACAGACAGAGAGACAGACAGACAGACAGACAAACAAACAGACAGACAGACAAACAGACAGACAAACAGACAGACAGACAAACAGACAGACAAACAGACAGACAGAGAGACAAACAGACAGACAGACAAACAGACAGACAGACAAACAGACAGAGAGACAGACAGACAGATATCCAGATAGTGTATTAATTAATCGCATGAATCGCATGGATTTAATTGATTGGTCCAACAAGTGATGTAGCCAGATGCAGATGATGAGAAATATATCAACAGATCAATTTGTCTTGGAACTTTTTGACCTACCCTCATATTTTATATCTGTATAGGAGAAAGTGCAAACAAATCATTGGCAAAAATCTGCCAAGTCTGCAGAATTGTCTTTATTGCGCAATTATTTTTGTGGAGTACCCAAAAGTGTATTTGTTTGCAGTACATTTTTTTAACTATGTGCATTATTACTATTGTGTACACTCGGTGACCCAACAGGGGTAAACACTGCACTCGGTTGGATGGATGGGCAGATGGACGGACGGATGGACAGTTGGACGGACAGTTGGATGGATGGATAGATACCATTAAAAATAGATGCCCCATTTGTTGCTGCTGGGGTAATTATTCATGCCCTAATAGGGTTAAGAGAAAGTGGCCTCTGCCATCATCTCTCATGTGAACGGACTGACTGAGCGACACGGTGGCTGACGTCCCCTGGCAGAGTGCGGATCATTTGTCCGCAGGAACAGGGGCCGCTCCGTTCCAAATGCCATGGTGTGGGGTGCCCAGACAATGGGCTCAATGCTGGGCTATTATCCCCTGTGTCAGCAGGGATTGGCCTCCCATTTGAAGAGGTCCACTCGTCTGCATCCATGCCACTTTGAGGAGCATCATTAGGTGGGCCTGTCAATTTCCAAGCCAGAGTTATCTGGATGCTATAAATACCATGCATCCTTCCTCCTTATGTTTGTCTTGGTGCCATCCATCCAGCTGTCTGCAGCCTGAGTCCATGGTCTGCTCGCTGCCACATAATTCAAACCGTGTGCTTTATAATCAAAGTCAACATTATGGTTAATTCTCCAGCCCTTTTTTATGTGACGCTGGAAAACTCAGCATATCACACCGCCGCACGCTTTGTTCACAGACGTGTTTATGTCTCTCTCTCTCTCTCTCTCTCTCTCTCTCTGACCCGCTCTCCCTCTCTTAATTTTACTCCACACTCTGACAGCTGCTATATTTCGCCAGGCTGATACGCCGCGGTTTAAATAACTCTGCGGTTGATCATCTGCCAAACTTACGATGAATTTCAAACAGGTAAATAGTGCTGAATGTATAGTCGACTTCACGTCACGCCGGCTCCCTACTGTACCTGATCAAACGGGCCTGTGGAGGGGGCAAGACAGGCTCGGAGCATCATTAGTCCACAGTGAGGTTGCACACTACTGGTAGCTACCTCAGCTCAGGGCCAAATTGGCTGGATGTCAGTCTGCCGGTGTCTTGTGAGGTGTTAAGAAGCCTAATGATATCTGGTCTCGGCTGCTCCATTGTTTGGATGTTGATCTTTCCTCTGCAGGTGAGGAAGGCGGCCGGATGATGCCCGACCATAAATCAACGCTGGGCGAATATTTTAATTATTTGATTCATTTGTGTGTTAAAATATGTTGTAAAGGTGAGTTCTTCTTTCTATTGAAATGATATGTTCATATATATGTTGATGATATATATGTATATATATATACCTATATATAAACATATGTCCAAAAACAGTCCACTATAAACTTGGAAAATTGTTAAAAATTAACAATACAGTTAGGACAAAATTGCAAAAACTAATTAAGATTAATTGTGTTGACATTTTTAAATGTGTTCTTTGATACTATATACATTTTACCGCCTTTGTTTTTTTACATCCATCCATTATATAATATTTATC
>NC_024316.1:14788918-14831680 GCF_000523025.1 Cynoglossus semilaevis | reverse complement strand
AAGGCATGTTTTGGGTGATTTTTTTCACGATGGTATGGTATTTTAAAAAATAATTGCAAAAAATGTCCTTGAAGTGCCCTAATTTTCTGAGAAATATGCAGGAAAGATGACATTTTGAAAAATAATTTTAGAAAACAGTCACTTTTTTTGTTTTTGTCCAAAAATGTCAAAAAGTTCACATTTTGACAGAAGGTTTTATAAAAGGAAAAATTACAAAAATGTTTTCAAAATGTGCTAATTTCATGAAAAACATGCAAAAATGATAAAATTTTGAAAAATACTACTAAAATTCATCATTTTTTTTAGTTTTTGGCAAAAATTAAACAAAACGTTCAGATTTTGACAGAACATTTTTGAAAAAAAACTAATTCTAAAAATGTTCTCTAAATACACTAATTTTGTGAGAAACATGCAGGAAAAAGATGGAATTTTAAATTTGAATTAAAAAGATTTTCATCAAGTTTTTTAGATTTTGACCAATTGCAGAAAAGATAAAATTCTGAAACTTTTTTTGAAAATATTAAAATTTTCCACCTTCATACCAAAAAATGACAAATTCAGATTTTGTTGAAAAATTCTGAAAAACATTTTTTTAAGTTTTTTTCACTATACAACTGTTAAACGACAAAACTGAAGCTTGATAACCAAATCGGAATCAACAAAATTCTTTATTTCCAATTTCAACGTAAACACAGTACTTTGTGGCATGTAAGTATTAATTTAGTTTACTAAGGCATTGACATCAAATCTGTTGATCTTCAAGCATATGTTACTTTGATGATTGGCAAAGCCCGTATTTTCAATATATAAATAAATTATTTTGTCAGTAAATCATTGAACTAAAGTGGTCTGTCACCAATTCTTACTATGAAACAAAACAAAAGAAACTATGGAGAAAATACTATCACACATCTGCATGATAAATTTCAAACGGTTGCCATTTCAAAATTTCTTTCATCACAAGTAGTTTTTAAATTATAGTAAGGTTGAAAGAGATAATAGGACAGTGAGGTTTGAAAAGGAGAGCATTCAGCAGTGACATTCAAGTTGGCAGAGGAGGCACTCACTGGGTAAGCATGCAGTCGTTTTTTGGAAAGTGCCCTCAGTTTCTGGGCTAAGGTGGCAAAATGGCAAAGTTAATTACAGACATTTAAAACATGCTCCTAGAAAGTAAAAGTGCATTCATTTTGGCACTTGCAAAAATTGTTAGATTAAAAGGAATGTGCCTTGTGAGACAAACAGTTGTGGAAATATTCTAAAACAGAAAAAAAAAAAAAAGTGAGAGAAGAATGTCACTGATAAAGTTAAAGCTCTAAATATACCTGTAAAGTCCAGACAACCTTTATGGCACAGAAGACCTCCTGTCGAGTGGGACATTAATTTGGAGACACTGAACATCTGACGAGTGGCGTTCAGAGAACTTCACTCGGTCTGAGGCACTGAAATTGATGGACCTTTGGGGTCATCAAAACGATCCATGGTATTTAGCTGCATAATCATGTGCAGACCGTACACGAAAATTAGCAGCATGAGTAGTGAGGTCAGCAGACCCATCCAAATTCCTGCAGTGAAGAATCCGGCACAGTCACTGGCGTAGGCAAAATTGGTTCCATTTAGTAAATTAAAGCCTTGAATCTGTGTGGTAAAAAAAAAAAAATTAATGAAAATATTTATCATCTAATTAATATTATATTACATTATTTATCAGAATTTCTCCAGCTCAAGGCTGCTTCAGGCCCTACCTGGAAGTCAACAAAGTTGAGCCTCCACTGGGATGTATTTTGCATCATGCTGCTTTCGTCTGGTATCAACAGGGCATCTTGGAAGGTGGTGACTGACTGGCAGTGGAAGGAGTACTCTGCAGGAGCGTAGATGCCGCGCCTCCCGATGAACGACGCAGTTTGACCGTTGGACTGCAGCTGCACAGAGTCCAGGGTGAACCAGTTTCGTGCAGACACGGGGTAAAAGCGCTGGCTCATGGCAAAACTGTGGGACAGCACAATTGTGTTTGTAACAAACCAACAACAAACGTTACATTTTATCTGATAAACCTCAAACATACAGTATTCAATTCTGGAAAAACATTTTCCAATAAATTAGTGTACCATATTAGCGTTTCTTGGAATCATGCCTTGGTCATAGGACCTTAATATTTTGCAATCAAAGCCCAAACATTTTAAATATTTTTTACTTGGACAAAAATGTCTAATTATCCAAAAGAAAAAAATCCAAAAGCTTCCTGTAGTACCTTTCCTGCTTAAGACCAGGTGTTTGGGGGGAAACAGATTTTATTTGACATTGTGGATAATAAGGTTATCACAATTTTTAAAAAAACCTTTCAAATTTCCTAAGCAAAAAGTGCAGCAGAGTATTTAACAAAATTTAAATCAATGAACCTTACCTTAAAACAATTCCTGATTGATAGGTGAGAACCAGCCTTGAAAAACAGAGAGAGAAAAAAAACCCTTTGATTCTCTTGTTGTTATTTGCAGAAATGACATGATAGATGTTTTATTTAAAGCCAATCTTACAGAGAGTTGGTGTTGTTACACATGGATCCTGTCAGAGTAGGTGTTTGTGAACCGAGGTCGATCCACTGCATAGAGCTCGACAGGCTGACGCTGAGATTTTGTGCCCAGAGCATGATGCAAGGACTCCCAGGTGGACCAAAAATGATGGGTGGACTGACATCAGTCACCACTGCCTGGAGTAAAGACCGTCCCACAGACTCTTCAGACACTGACGGCTCTGAGATCACCTGCAGAGATAAAACATTTATATTAGAACATGTTGGATTTGTGGAAGACTGACCTACTGTAAACGTGTCATAACTCACTCGTGATGGCTGCAGTCCTGTGTATATTGCTGTGTACTGACAGTTCTTGGCCATCATGACTGCCAGAACCTTCCCGACAACCTCGTCTGTTTAGGACAAATTCAGAAGAGAGTAAAAAGAAAATGTGCTTTGTTGCTTTGTTGTTCTGTTTGAGAAAAAGTAAAGATAAGAGAAAGAAGTACTGTATATTTTGTAAATCTCTAAATAAACTTTTTAAAGGCACATGTCGTGTCACATTTACAATTGTATTTTACTGAAATAAAGACATTTTAATTTTGTTGTGATGTTGAAGTCATACATCTATTTAGGCCAGTGATTTTCCAACCTTATTTGAGCTACGACATATTTTACATTTGAAAACTCCCACAACAAGTACATGTTAATACAGTATATAAAAAGTATATTGTTCAAAAATTAAAGAATTTATTAATCACTTACACTGCTGTCATGGCCCAAGTGTCACTAATTTTATTTCTTCAATAGCTACAGGTATATACATATATTAATACGCCATCTCCTGCCACCTAGTGAAAGAGTATTTCAATGTTCGGCCCACTTATATGCCACAGCACAGAGGTTGGAATCAGACATTATAACTGAACTTACAGACCAGGAAATATAATCTGTCGTTATAGCACCCTCTGCAGGGGGGTTGATAGAGCAACAGACCCTGTATTTTCTAACACTGTTTTTAAATGTTAAAATTCAATAGAAATGTGTTATTGTGATTAAAACCCAGCAACCAACACTTACCGTTGTTGAGCAGGTCCTCTTTACAAGACTTGTACAAACTGTTAAATGGTTAAAAAGAAGAAAGAAAAAAAAGGTTGAGTATTTTGTCAAACTATAAATAAAAAATATTTCTTGTTTTAACTATAGAAAACAGAAGTCTGACCCAGAACAATAGGGAAGACTGATGAGTAACAGTTGGTTAACAGACGTGTCGATGGTCAGGTGTGACAGACTGTCTGCATCCACAAGCAATGGTGAAACACCAAGTTTGTCCTGCAGCAGAGCCAGGGTGGCCGTGGAACCAGACCATTCCAAGGCCGGAATAGTGACAGACGATGCAGAGGACCGAAGAGCAGTCTGGAGTGGAAGGAATTAGAAAAAAGAGTGTGAGTTAGACAGTTAGTTAGAGTGTGCTGGACAAAACTGGACAAAACTCAAACATCTTTTATTAAGTAGTGCTCTTCCTATAGGGACCTACCTCAATGTTCTTAAAGGCATTGTCTTGTTTGTTTCCAAATGCTCCCCCAAATACTGTGAAGTCATCTAAACTTAACTGAACAGAAAAGACAATAAAACATTGAAACTCCTTTTCACAGTAGAGGAACTGTGAAATGGGAAGTCACATATAAACATGAGCAAAAAAAATAGCAACTCCAAAATTGCCACATAAAAATGGTTTTAGAGGAACTGTGAAATGGGAAGTCGCATGAGAGCTAACTGTCACACCAGAATGAGAAGAGTTAACAGTCAACTGCAATGCGTCTGCAAATGACTCATTACTGTGCTGTCTTTACAGAACTTAGAAATTCAAGGACAACCTCTTTGAATGGTGAACACAGAAACATCCAACAAATCAAACTCTTAAATAATTCTTTAACTGTGCAGACTGCAGTGCTGCAGTTAGGACTGACCTTGTCCTGCAGAAATAATACCACAGTTTGTGGGGCGGAGCCAAAAGCTTCGGTGAGGTAGGCATCAAACTGGTCATGGGACGTGATGTGACCAGCTGCAAGTGAGGCTAACGGTGGAAGACTGGACACATAGGGAGATGAAGAAAAGAGTGAAAATTCACAATCAGCACAACATCACAACTGTTTAGTTTGAGGAACTTTTTGCATTAAAATTGAAAAGGCAAATGCTTATTTTTTTAAGTGCATCACTGACATTACAACCTGATGATCTGCAAGTACGGCCATCAGTCCAATACAAACTATTTTTATTTTTAAACAAACTCTTTTTTCTGTTCATAACATATTGTTTAATGAATGTATAAAACGTTTTTAAAGCTGCAGTGCAAACAACATTCAGAGATTATTGTTGTTGCTGACCTTTTTTTTTGTTGCTTCTATTCAGTTTGAACTGATGTAACAATGTTTGTCTGCAGTGTTCCTCATCTGTTAAATTGTAATGTCTACAGTCCATCATAAATACATGTGTGACTGTTTGTGGCTCTACAGTAGAAGTATAAAGAAGTGGATCACCTTGGACACCATCTTAAGCAAAAGCGGTCCTAAAACTTCATGTTGGAATATTTTGTATCTTAAGCTCTGCCTAAATTTGTCTTTCAGTCATCTTTCTTGCCAAGCTCAATTGTGTCACGGCGTCTTTGTCTCTGTCTGTCTAAAGTTTTAAACAAATCACTTCCAAGGCCGAATAAAATCATGTGAACGACACAAGATCACACTGCAGCTTCACTGAAACAGTGTCTCTCTCTAATATGAGCTAATACGCTAACAACATAATTCTTCATGATCATTTAAAAATAAATAGTTATAAATGATCTACAAACCATAAACATTTACAACAGTGCCATTTAAATTTGGATAAAACTTTAGCTTTTTACAGTTAGTGTACAGTAGGCCTTACTTCCTACACTCTGATAACATATGGCTTTACAGTTTTTTAATTTCTTGGTTTCACAATGAGTAATACAATGCAGACAATAGTAAAATGGGAGAAAAGTGGTTATGTTGAATAACACTGCTATCACATAAACATATTAATGATTATTTAGTTTACTTTTAAACCAATACGTCACGTTGAGCACTTTTAATCGTTAACATTAACACGGTCAGAAGGTGAGTTTCAATAAGATTTCGCCAGCAGCTTATATGTTTTATAAAGTTACACCCACATTAGGCATTTAAAGTGAATTTAACTCTTTTTTTAATCAATAAAGTTGGTAATTCAGCTGATATTAACTAAGTTAGCATTAGCAACCGCGCACTATCGACTGCGAGTATACTTCGCTTAACAAATAAAACAACTTTACCTGCCGTTGGACCATAGAAGAAGTGGCACTTGAGCGGTGGAGTTGCCTGTGGCGAAAAGGCCAAAAATAGTGATTAAAAAAGCCGTTAGTTTTACTTTATTCGAGCACGTCGGTCGAGCCATGTTTGCCGATAGCTTCCGCAAAGCCGTGTTCACGTGACCTGCAACCACCTGACCGTCATGTGAGCTTTGACTGCGAAAGGAGGAAAAGAAAGAAAGAACGATAGAAAGAAAGAAACAAAAAATAAGAGGAAGTATCTCCCTGGTAGCACTGCACACGTGAATTAATTCGAAATGCTATTGTACTAGGCCTGGGGGAAAAAAAACTGCTTGCATTTTAGCTCTACCGTTGGACTTGCAGATCACGTGACAGGACAGGAAGACAACAGTAATGTGTGCGGTCGAAGTGAAAGATGTGTTTTTAATATAATTATAATCCCATCAATTGCACCCAGGATCAACTCTGAACCTATTAAAACGACAGATGAGATGTTCACAGATTAATTTCAGTGGTGAGAGAGCAAAGTTAAAATAAAAGAAAGCCTTGCGAGGTGGATAGATACATGGGATGAAATATTCAAAGCATCACCCTGGAGGGTGTAGGTAGGGTGGCATGGATGGAGATAAGTTTCAGCTGTAATATCTGTCAGGAGAAGTAAGCCCCCAGAGAAGACAGTGAGTGTGAAGGAAGGTATAAAAATTGAGGATTTAACAGAAGAAGAGGCAAGATGTTCTGACTGAGGAGGATTTAACAGAAGAAGAAGAGGCAAGATGTTCTGACTGATTCACCTTGGAGTCCCCTGAAAGGAGCAGTTGAAAAAGAAGAAGCTCTTGGCATACAGTACACTTCCAGGGATTGCATAATAATTATTATGTGCCTGAGCTGCATGCAGTGCAGTGTGTTAATTTAACAGTTGTCAAATTGTCCTACCTCACCTGCAATGCACTAACAATTAAAGACATTTTTTTTCTTTGTTTGGATGAATTAAAGAACCTACACACTGTCCAGACAACCACGTTGATCTTTTGACCTTCACAAAGAGGTTCTGTAGTTTGTGTTTATGTTGCACAAATCTCAGCTATGTAAGTCTTCTGTAATGTTGGTTTCTTTGGTGAATATGGATTTAGAAACCAATATGTCACACACATTTAACACCAGGAGACCTGATTGAACAATGATGGCAATGGTGAGTTGTCATAAAGAGGCAACAGAGTCAGCAGTTTAGCAGATCTGGAGGAGGAAGTGGGCTGATTTGGACACACCCTAGAAACCAGTGGACTGCATCATGGTCAGGCCGTGATTTCCAAACCACAAGGGAAAAGAGAAGCGGGGGGATGACACTGGGGCAGTCACAGAGGAGACATTGTGGAAGAAATGCAGAAGCCGCCGGAGTGAGGCAGTGAAGAGAGGCCATAGTGAAGTCGACTGGTGTGTCAATTTTAATGGCCTCTGTAAGTAAAAGCAGATGACCTGGTGACCCCCACAGTACAGTGTTGTTACCATCAATACTACCGTCCATACTTTATTTTCCTTTCCTGGCACCTATTAGGTTGGTTTCACTGTTTCATTTATTTTATATATATATATATATTTGTTACAAATGTCTTTTTTCATCGATGATGATAACATCTGTACTCCTCCCACACTGAGGACATTTTCATGTTACAGCAGCTGAGATTTAGGAATAAAAAAGAAAGAAACAGCATATTAGCGTATGTTAATAAGAATAAACTCAAAAAATCTACACAATTCTAAAATGCACTGTTATTAAAATTGTAAAACCAAAATTGTGAACCACTTGATTTGAATAATACTGTAAAATTCCGGGATAATGAAAAAAAAAATGCACACCATACATTTTGAGTGCGTATACATTGAAAATTAAATATTTTATATTTATATCAAAAAGGAAATGGAACCTGATGGTTTCACCCAAATTTAAAACAATGTACTTTTGTCCATGAATACAGGTGTTCGTGGTGCGGTGCCTTTCATTATACTGAACAAACTGTCAGGTGACGTGTTAATGAATAAACTTTGTGTACATTTAAAAAAAAACAACAACAGGTGCACGCGATGACTGTCCACAGTACTGGCGGCCTCCAAAAGTTATGTTAAGTTAAATGTTCCCTACTCTGACCGTAATAACATCACTATATAACATGGAAATAAATAAATAAAAACAGAGACAATGATAAATTGGGACAGAAAACTATAACGGCGTAAAACCAACTCCCATTCAAACAGCTGTGGTGGCGGAAGAATATCTTTCCCTGCATCCATGAAGCGCTGCGGCTACAACTGGAAAGAAGAGACATCAGAGAAATAGTGCACAACAACCCTAATATGCTGCGTTTAACTAAAATAATTATCTGAAAATCTTAGTTTGAAACATTATCAAGCGAGCCATCTTCTAGCTGGATTCATTGATTATCCCAGCCCACTGAGTTCGGAGAGAGGAGGCGGAGGAGGATGTGCACTAACTCCCGACGCGCAGTGACATTGCAAGTGAGTGCGCTGTGTGCAGGGCCATCTTTGGTCGTCCTCGCCGGTGACAGTGTGGACACTTTATTCCAGTGGACATTAGTGTTGAGTAATTATTAAACAAAATCCAGCTTAGAACAAGCTCGTTTGAAGAAACACTCGGCCAGAGAAAGGGAGTGAACATCCCGCTACGTGGAGTCACTGTCTTCCTTTGCTCCAACACCCTTCATTTCTGCAGGCATAAAGAGGGCGAGAAAGGGAGAGGCGCTGCTCATACAACATGGATGAGGAATACGATGTGATCGTTCTGGGCACCGGACTCACAGTAAGTAGAGAATATCCGTTGTATTCACACACACAAAAACATGGGGAATAGTTGTAAATGACAGACATTGTGAGATAGGTCTGTAAAGCCAGCAGTGAAAACCTCCTCCTTCTTCTCCTCCTCCTCCTCCTCCCGCTGCTGCTCCTCTGTGTGCTTCTGACATGACACTAAATTTTGCAAATGAAAGATGCGCTTCCTGTACCCGAATTATGTTCGCATAACAGGTAGAAAAATGTGTGTCTCGTGGGTTTGGGTCTTTATTAAAATAGGATTTTAATTCCCTGGAGTCGGCTCAGTGTTGTGTACCAGACCGAGCATCTTTTAGGCGTAACCCCTGTGTGTGTCACGGTCCTCCCCACAGAGAAAGGCCTTCATCCTGAGGCTGGCGCAGGCCTGAGCTGAGAGCCGCAGCTCCACACTGTCCGCACACACCCAGAAACAACGCTGCCGTCCCCGACACACTTCTTAATATCCTCAGAACTTAATACACATTTATGAAGTTTTCTAACGCGATATCAACACTTTGTCAACATACGGATTTCCATAATGATGTTATTCCCAAATAAAGATAATAAATAATAACTAACGACACCCTTGTTCATATTGATTCTTATTACTATTATATCGTTAGGGATGTAATTTAATACATGAAGGGATGGTGATGCTTCTGCACATGCGCATTGCATTATTTCAAACCACCCTGCAGCCTTCTGTCAAAAACGTCCTAACTTGAATCCACACACACGTACACACTCACTCTCAATGATTCTGAATAACATTTTAACACTAACTCAGATGTATTAGTGTTTTTTTTTTGTGTGTGTGTGAATTTTTCTACACATTCTTGACTTGTAAGATGACTGTGCATCTTATTTATTTTACGCTGCTTTAACCTGTGCCAGTGCAGTTGTGGCCTGTACATGTAACCGTGTAGTAAACCTGTGAAAGGTTAAATGTTTTTAACCACATTTTTGTTAACAATCAAACATCTTTTTTTACGTTTGTCAAACGGTTACTACACAGTCATTCACCAACACCCACGCTTGCAGCTTTAATGCAGATAGAATTATCCTGGGCGAAAGGTAATCTCCACTCACTCTCTGAGACATTAAATGTCTGACTGGACAAACTTAAGATTCACTTTTGATTTTAAATTAGCTGTAGGGATTTAATTACACCGTGGTAATGTAAGGTGGCCTATAATTTTATTGCACTTTCCAGTCCTAATGACCACTCTCAGTGGTAAATACTACGATTTGGCCACTTTCACAGCACACTCTACACTGTACTGTACACACAGCAGCTTTACTGTCACAAATGATTTACAGTACACCTCATTGGAGCAATTTAGACCTGGGAGACACATTGGTGCATAGACTAGTAGAGTTAGGAATTGTACCCACAGCCTTTCACCTTCAAGACGGCTGGTGATATCGGCTGTTCGTTTTTTTTTTTTCTTTTTTTGTTAAAACGCTCCAGTTTATCAGATGGTTCAGAGTGGCTGTGATGACATCACTTTATCAATCAGACTACACCCAGTGAAGTTCTGCTCCCCTTTTACAGGATGTCTCCTGTAGACGTTGCTGTATGATGTAGTAGTACTGACATATTAGGACTTGACCAGGCCTGCTGCCCAGTTTGGCTGCTGAAGCACTACTGTTACCGTGGATGTGCCTTGGGAGGGCTGGCGGGGGGTTGCGGGGGCGGGTACTGACACTCACTGGTCTTATGTTTCCAGACGAGTCCTGTTCTCAAAAACAGAAGTGGAAAGACAAACACAGAATTGTAGACCACGGTGTTACTTATCTTCTGTTATTGTTTTCAGAGATAATTAGCAGCAGTAGCAGCATTAGCCCCCCCCCACACACCCCCTCATTGTGCTCTGGGGGTCACTCCTGGGTCGCTGTGGCTCCTGCACATTACACATTACACTTCTAGTAGTTATTAGACGGGTCAGGTTATGTGTAGTAACATTAGGGTGCAGAGAAAGATAGGGTTTGCGGCCCTAAGAAGTCACAAGGGCGAAGCCATTATTTTAATTACTGACCTTTTCTGAAAACCATACATTTAACCAATTTGAATCTATGATTTGTACATGCTTTGTCCTCAGTTTCATTTTTACTGCATTATTACCTCATACTAGTTAATAGCACAATTGATGACTTCTGACAAAATTTGACATCATACACACAAATATAAAATATTGCAGTTTCCCAATTAAAATTGAAGTAAATTGTATTTTCATCAAAGCCCTACGGTTGAGATCTTTATGAAATGAATATAATAAATAATAATATCACATGGTGTCTTGACACATTTTCAATTATTTTTTTTCTATAACTGATGATATCATTTTGTAATAAATCTTGTTTCACACAGGAATGCATTCTGTCTGGAATCATGTCTGTGAATGGGAAAAAGGTCCTGCATATGGACAGAAACCCCTACTATGGTGGTGAGAGCTCTTCCATCACCCCGCTGGAGGAGGTAAGGGCTCCTGGGATCTATAAACCAATCAATAACATTTTATGTCCTGCACTACGTCTCATTTTACATCCAGTGCCATCAGCTTCCTTTTTACTGTCTTCATTTATTTTTTATTTCTTCTGCAAAAGCTCCAGACTCTGGAAGCTTCACAAATGTCAGTCTCACAGGATGTTTCTTTTACCAACAGCTGTACAAGCGCTTCAACCTCCCAGATAGTCAGCCTGAGTCCATGGGCAGAGGAAGAGACTGGAACGTCGACCTCATTCCGAAGTTTCTCATGGCCAACGGTCAGTCACATATGCCTTTGTTAAAGCAGCATGAAAACCTAACGACTGTGGAGCAGTTATAGTTATATATAAACACCATCCATAATAACTGATAAGGCTCATAAAATCAAACAGTCATCCTGCAACAAAAGCACAACTTAAGTTGCAGATGCAAGTCATCCCTCTCTAAATCAAGTGGAACAAATCCAATATGATAATCGTTAGTTCCAGTTACATAAAGCAAACACACAGGCAACTTGTGTCTCCTTGTGCACAATACCATCTCTTGTCACAAATCTGCAATTCTTTGAGGGTTTATTCTGGGACGTGACACTCACTGCTGACAGCTACAACAACCAACACTAACCATTTTCCCAGCTTCAAACAATAACTTAAGCAAAGCTCCAAAGCCAGCTCTCAATAGAGGCCACACAGGCAGTCGTGTGGGGCGCCACCTGCTGGGAAGAAGCCCAACTGCAACCCCCCCTTACAAAACAAAAAATCAATATTCAATAATGATAATTTACAGCTTTGACTGGCACCGTTTCCTATAAAGTACAAAACTATCAATGATTGAATTGACTGGCAAAGTTTCCTATAAAGTACAAAACTATCAATAAAAAAAGAAACCTTTAAAGTCAAACCATAATTTTGCCCTGGTGTACAAACTTAAAATCTATACCTCTAAACTACAGTATTTACAGTCAACATCTTTTGGTCAAAATCTCAATCTCAAATGTGACTCACTTTAAATATGTCTCTCCGTGTTAAACCCAAATTATATCGTTGACAGTATTTTAAATGAGGAAGTGACTGTGTTTGTGTGATTGCAGGTCAGCTGGTGAAGATGCTGCTCTACACAGAAGTGACACGGTACCTGGACTTCAAAGTCGTGGAGGGAAGTTTTGTCTACAAGGGAGGAAAGATCTACAAGGTGCCGTCAACTGAGACTGAGGCGCTAGGTTCAAGTAAGTTACCAAAGCTAATCCTCATCAAGTTTTGTCAGCAAATAAAAGACAATTAGAATGTTACAATATATACTGATTCTGTCAGAATTGTTTTTTGAAACGCCCGGTTCATTTTTCCAGATCTGATGGGGATGTTTGAAAAGCGAAGGTTCCGTAAATTTTTAGTCTTCGTGGCCAATTTTGACGAGAACGACCCCAAGACCTTTGAAGGCGTGGACCCTAAAACTACAACCATGAGGGATGTTTACAAGAAGTTTGACCTGGGCCAGGATGTCATTGATTTCACTGGCCACGCCCTGGCCCTCTACAGGACAGATGAGTAAGAACAGTTTTAAGTTTTACCCATAACCAACTTTTTAAAAACTTGAAGTAATAAACGATTCTCCAGGAGGTTCTTCACCAGCTTGTGACTGTTATAACAAAAACATATATATTTTTTAAATTATTTCTCCTCTCCTCTGTTAGCTACCTTGATGTTCCCTGTCTGGATACCATCAACCGCATTAAGCTCTACAGTGAATCACTAGCACGATATGGGAAGAGCCCCTACCTCTACCCTCTGTATGGTCTGGGCGAGCTGCCCCAGGGCTTTGCCAGGTATTTTCACTTCACTTTTATTTATATATTTTAGTCCTGAACAGAAAAACCTAAAACACACCGATATATTTTCCTGAACAGAAAAATTTAAAACACACCACCACTCTACGGGGTTCAACACACGGACACTTGCCCTTTTTTTAATAGATTGAGTGCTATCTATGGAGGAACGTACATGCTGAACAAACCAGTGGATGAGATAGTAGTGGAAGGAGGAAAAGTGGTCGGTGTGAAATCTGAGGGCGAGGTACAGTCGTGTTCTGTTTTTGTCTCTATCGTAATGACTTTACAACGTCAAAACAGACAGAGCGTGAATTTACTTCATTCATTCTCCCCTTCGTGCTGCAGGTGGCGCGTTGTAAGCAGCTCATCTGTGACCCCAGCTACATCCCAGACCGTGTCCGTAAAGCAGGTCAGGTGATCCGTGTGATCTGCATCCTCAGCCACCCAATCAAAAACACTAATGACGCCAACTCCTGCCAGATCATCATTCCTCAGAACCAGGTCAACCGCAACTCAGGTGAGGGACACGGGGGCATCTGTGCAACGGGGAAGGGGGAGGGAGTGGATGGGGGATGTGAAGATTGAGAATACCATATATGAAATACAATTTGGGATGCAGTACCACTGGTAGCCAGCAGGGGTTGTCTCCACAGAAACAAAACCGCCATAGAACCAATTTAAAATTGAAGCTTTCTCAGTAAAACCTCAGTAATTCTGGTCCAATAATTATAGAAAATAAATATATATAATGTGACAATATGAATTTATTAAAAAAAGATTTGACTGTCACTGTGAAAATTTTAATAAAAATATACATATATATATTTAGATCTAGGATTAAACATTGAGATTGTAGTCCTGGATGTGTAGTTGTAGCTGGTGGTTAACATCACTACAGGCGTGTTTCTGGTTCGTTGTCAAAGAAATATTAAATTAATTTGTAATTTGACCCCGTGCTCCCATTAACCCTCTGTCACCCCTGCAGACATCTATGTGTGCATGATCTCCTATGCTCACAATGTGGCCGCCCAGGGCAAGTACATCGCCATTGTCAGCACCACAGTGGAAACCAGTGAACCTGAGACTGAGATCGAACCAGCTCTGGAGCTGCTGGAGCCCATCGACCAAAAGTCAGTCACACGTCCACTGCAGATTTTATCAGTTAATATTTAATCTTTTAGAAATCATTAAATTCTTAAACTATGCACAATGAGTTAATGTTTTTTTTTTTATCCTGTTCAGGTTTGTGGCTATCAGTGATCTTTATGAGCCCACAGACGATGGAACTGAAAGTCAGGTGAGAATTTAATCATAGTGATGGAAAAACTACCATTTACCCCCCGACCCCCACTCACACACATACACATCAGTTAGCTGCAGCAATTGCACTTAATCTACTCGTTATTTTCTTTGAATTAATCTGAAAAATAATATAAAAATAACATTACCAACGTTTTAAAAGAATCTATAACAATATAGAAATTTGGAAATAGCACCAATAACATAAAAGTACATGTTTTAATATATAAATTATAAGTATAGTAATTATTACTGATGTGTTTTTTTTAATTTATTTTATTTTTAGACATTTGCTGCCCTTTTTAGTCCTCGTCTCCTCTCCATGTTTTTGTGACGATCCTGGGGTCATGTGTGTCACAATGAGTGTCTGTGTGGAGCTCAAGAGCAGAACTAATGTTCAGCCTTGGTGAAATTAATGAAATGAAGCTCTGATTCAGGAAAATTGTAATTGAATGTTTTTTTTAAATAATTGATTCGATAAATTCAGTTCGGCTCCACGATCGATTTCACATGAATGTTTAGTGCCACATGGTGGAAGAATTGGTTATTGTTGTTGCCTTAAAACAAAGAAATCAGTGGTTTAGTTGTTCAGTGTCTCAATCCCTGGTCTCCCTCTACTGAATTGCCATTGATCCAAACCCCTGCGTCTCATCTGTCTCTCAGGTCTTTGCCTCGAGGTCCTACGATGCCACCACTCACTTCGAGACCACTTGCAACGACATCAAGGATATCTACAAACGTATGACGGGCAGCGACTTTGACTTTGAGAACATGAAGCGCAAACAGAACGACGTGTTCGGGGAGGATGAGCAGTGAGCTGTAGCAGGGCTCCTGGAAGGAGACCGGGGGGAAAGGGGCAACACAGGGGGTGGGGTCCGGGTTAGAGGAGAAGTCTGTTTGAGCAGTGCTTTAAAAACAAACGTTGGCGGGTGGGTGGGGTTAAAGTGGTGGGGGTGCGTTGCGAGCTGGTTGCCTCCTTTTCCCTGCGTTTCTCTCTCTTTAAAACACGACACTGCTCACACACACACACACACACACACACACTCTGTATCTCTGTCACTGTAAAGCAGGGTTGATGCGGTCTTTCATTCCATTGTAGACTTCACAGTATAACCATGTCTTAACTATTATCATTAGAAGTGAATTTATTACATTTTCCAAGCGTTTCTTACTTTCTGTCTCCACTTTCTCCTCACATAAGCAGCTGCGGCGGAGAGAAGGCGCGACTTCCCGGCTCATTGTAGAATCCTCCAGTCGACATGCATGCATCTTTTACACCGTAGTATTGTACATAGACTCCAAACACTGCGATTCGAAGGCTGGACCATTCCAAGCATCGCTCCCTGTCAACCCTGCTTTCACTTTTCTCTTTCTTGGTCTTTTTCTTGTGTTACTTCAATAGACGCCGCTCCTTTTGGTAAAAATCTGTCGGTCAGGCAAACACATAGAAGAAAAAAACAAAAACAAAAAACAACTAAAAAAAGAAATGAAAAAGTTCAATATAAATGGGCTGTTCTGTCAAATGATAGTGCTCACTTTGCAAATGCTGTTGTGTTCCCTGTGCTATAGCAGGCAAGCTAACCAGTGGCTATTAACTTTGAACTCTTCCTTTCCCTTTGTTCGTGTCGTTTTTATGTCAGTTTTGAATTTTAAAAAGTTTACTTTTAACATCTTAAATTATTGAAGAGATTTATTTCTATAATATTTGGTGCACATTTCACTGGCTGAAGTTATGACGTTTACAGAGCTGAGGTCGAAATTCTGTTTCGGAAGTGGAACATTTAAAAAAAAAGAAGAAAAAAAAGGGAACAGCGGAGGCTAAAAGGTCATGGGGAGGATCAGCCCGGTCGTCTGAGGGTTTCCATATATGATGAAGTATTGTTTGACGATGTGATGGATGTGGACCACGGGTGGGAGAAAGGATGTTTGTGAAGAGAGATTTTAATTGGACGTCTGCAGAGTTGAAAAGAGGGAGACTGAAATTTCAGCTCGTGTTTGTAGTTAAAAGCACCAGACTGTTTCTAGGTTGTTTCAACCCTCACGTCAGTCCCAGAGACCAGTCGTTCCCATGAGTAGCTGTAGTTGTTGATTAGATGCTGATAGGATAGGATTCTCAAAGCCACGCTTATTAGTGCTGTTCATGAATGAACCATGGTGCGCTGATTGGATCGAAGCCTGTGTCCAGTTTAAATGAAACAATGGCTTTGATTAAAGGATCAGTTTGTGGTCGCTCAGTCTTGAGCCTAACATGGTAGAAGTAAAAGCTTCCGATTGATGACGTTAGAGATGTGGCTCATCAGTACTAAAAACAGTTCCATCCCTCGTCATCCTCCTCGCTCAGTCCCCTAACCAACCCAAACCGAGTCGATGTTTTAAAGCGGATCTTAGTCTTATTGTTATCTTATTTATTTGGAATTCCACTGATGTAAATGTGTTTTGTCAAATGCACATGCTTTGCTGTCAGTCTAATGAAGTAATCAACTTTAAAGACAATGCACACCATCATTCTGTTTCTGGGTTGTTTCTTTTTGTTTTTGTTGCTGTGTCACTGTGTTTATGTTTACCTTAATAACTGATCATTCCAGTGAGGCGTTTCACCGTGATTACGAGCATTAATCAGAAACCTGTTCAGTTTGCTGTAAACATGGTTTCAAACTGCTCCTCTCTGTCCCTGGATTAAAAACTGGAATAATGTTTACTCTTTTTTTTTTGAAGCCCTCCTTTCTCTGCCCTTACTGCACATCAAATACTCGACTCTTACTCTCTCTTTTTTATTTATTGAAAACAAAAAGCCTCATGTGTGATTGTACCGTTTTGATTTTCATCAAATTCGGCCGCTGAAAATCACGATTTGACAATATCCCTGGAATTCGGCAAGATGAATCGTTCAGGCTGAGTAGTAGAAAACTTACTGTCCTTGTGTGATCACTAGTATGTGAACAATGCCTAATGTCTTGTGTAACATATAAAATAAAATTAAACTACGAATGAAATGATAGAAAAATAAAAAAAAAAAAGCACATGGCAAACGTGAAAAATTTGCAGTTGTGGGTTCTTTTTTGTTTCTTTGTTAAACAGTAACCAGATCAGGACGAGACGAGGATTAAAATATAATGTGATTTCCTTCAACTGTTCCCCAAATAATCATTCGATTTATATCTTACTTTACACAACTGAGAAATCACTTCACACAACCCGATTGTTGACATTAGGAGGTCCAAGAAAAGTTTTTTTTAAAAATAAAAATAAACCTCAACCAAGTCTTATTTGTTGGATATATTAGGTTGATACATTTACAGAAGGCACATCACTGGTTTGTGCGAATAACCGCGCAGGTTTTGACCTTGCTCTGACCCTGGGAAGTTTTACGTCTGTGAAATAAGTTTCTACCTGAATGCAACAAATTGTTTCTTAAATTGTAAAGATCTCTGGTTTTAGAAAAAAAAAAGTAAACACTTGAAAATACTTTAAGGTGACTCACATCTTCTGACCTTTTAAAAAGTAAACACTTTAAGGTGACTCACATCTTCTGACCAGGCTAATGATGTTATATGGACAAAATCTAAACATACAAATACAAACTAGTTTTTTTTAAACATTCGTAGCCAAAATAAATATAATGATAATGTTTAAACTATTTATTCTGAGATCTCTGTTTAATAATCATTAAATATCCAAACAGTCCGCTTATAATCGCTGAGGTTAAGAACAGATCTGATGTGTGAGGCTCAAAGTGCTGCAGCACAAAGTGACATTTTGTTGTTGCCATGCCATCAGCAGAACATCATGTCTCTGTCATAGATGCACAACACAGAGCTGCACTCACATTAAAATTCAGGCGAATGTACAAAGAACGGTTTAGTCCTTCATTATGGTTTTTGAAGGTGGAACGTTTGTGGCGTCTCCTCCACTCGCTCAGTCCCTGTTTTGTAACCACACCTGCTTTTCACAGCAGCCTACACGGCTCAAAGACAGTGGCAGCTCGTCCTTTGTTCAGTAACCCTGCCACGATAACTGCTGCTGGTGACTAAGAGGCGCTGAGGTGGAGCTGACTCAGCTAGAATTACACATGATCAACCACGTAGCTCTTGTACGGATGACCCAGAAGTCTCTGCACCTCTGCCTTCGGCACCACCCAGCATTTGCCCACGTGACGTCTCTGCACCGTGTCTTTTAGTGTCTTGTCTTGCAAAGTGACTGACATGTGCTCTGACCCCCACCTCAGTGTACCTCTGGCTAGAAGTCCATCCTTACTGGGTCGGGGAGCTCCTCTGTCCATGTGGTTCTTCAGCACTGTTACGTCCATGTCTGCGTTTTGAAACTGACCTGAGGACAGAAAAAGGAAACCAGTCTATGTCTTCATTTACATCGGAATTTAATAGTTTTTCAAAAATGTATTTTTGTTTTAGCACTTGTTTAAAATTCATTTCATTTTTAATTACAGCAAAAAAGTGTCTAACAGGCAGAACAATTAAATACTCTTCCACTAGGTGACAGCAGAGGGCAGTAAAAACAAACAAAAAAAAGCTGTTGAAGAAGATCTTCAAGTGTTTTTCTTCAATTCCTTAGAGGATGTCAATGTTGTATTCAACTAAACAGGTAAACTGTGAGTAAATTAATCCAACCCAACATTTTTAATGTTTCTTCCCGCACTGAAGGACTTACCTAAAAGTCCTTGGGTTGAAGTGGACAGACCTTGTCCATCAGTGATGTAAAAACCCAGGTGAGCCTTCTGGAGGTAACTGGGGTGTTTATAGTGGTGGAACAGTACCAGGAACCGTATGTGTTTGGCCAACTGGATCCAGCAGTTTTTATGGTTGTCCACAGCTACTGTCACACCTTGTCTCGTCACTGACCCCTGCTGATTGATGGGAAGAACATCCCGCCCTTCACCTTCTAGCACAACAGTGTCCAGTGAAATGGTGATCATGATTCCAGCAGACCCTGCCCTGGCTGTGGAGATGGTGAGCTGGTCAAAGTAGGTTCTGGGGCGGTCCTCGGCTCCATGGTTAGAGGGAGCTCCTATCAGGTGTCCATCTACAATGATTCCTGAAGGAGGAAAAAAACAGACGCACAGGTTGGATTATCCTGCCTTAAAGTAAGGCACCTGAAGAAAACATCTGAAAAATAAAAGTCAGAGCATCAGGCACCTTTCTCTGAGTCCTCTAAAAGTCTGAGAACATCATTGGCTCTGCCGTCTACTGTGAAACACAGACTCTGATGCATCTTCGGCAGCTGGACCACAAAATGAGGATCTCCATCGACTACAATGAACAACAAAATTAATGCAACTGGTAGTGATATGATAAAAACAAATATAGAGCTCATGATCCTGACCTGATGAGAAGACCCTGACGGTACTGTGTACGGACGGAGACTCTAAAATGACAAGACATTTAAACGAACGACTGTCCTTTAATATATATATATATACAGTATATATATTGGAGACACGAGAGAATCTAGGCACATTTTTGTTATAATTCACACAATGATGATGAAAATTCTAACAGAGCTTTTATTTCATTTTAATTTATGTGTGAAAATTCTGACATAGCTTTTATTTCATTTTAATTTATGTGTCAGTGAAATGGTTCATGTTGGTGTCCATGGCTGCAGATGTCTGCTCCAGACCTGCAGTGTGAACTCTTTTTATGACATGCATTTGTAGAAACAGTCACTGTACTCTTCAAACTCCTTTTATGATATGCATTTGTAGAAACAGTCACTGTACTCACCAAACGATCCTGTATCAGGGCTATCGTCCCCTACAAACATCAGAAATATATACGTATATTATAAGGACTGTATATGAAAGACAACATTTATAGAAAGAAAGAAATATTTCCATATTCGAGGAACATTTAAAGCTCACAGGTATCATAGTTGAGGTCATAGTCATAGTCATAGGTGGCGTCATAGTCTGGGAAAAACAAAAAGAGAATTGATGAAGATGAATTAACAACTGTGCTTTTTAACAAGGTGTGTAAATATTGAAGAGTCGGACTCACCTTTCACAAGGTCAATATCTAATAAAAAGAGACCACAAATACTTTCACTACATTTTTTAAAATTATTTGTTCAATGCCAGGTTAATGCCAACCAAATCCTAGAGGATAAAAACCATTCAATTCAGTTAAACTGTACCTTTTCTCTGAAACTGAATAGAAGTAGAGACATCTGGTGGAGGAATTAAAAACATCCAGTTAGTGATACTTACAAAATGTGTGGAATTCTTTTCGACTTCCAGCATCTCAGTGCACAGGAATGCTGTGTTTGTGACAAACTTACCCAGAAGCCCCGCTGCCTCCCATAATCGAGGCCCATCTGTAGCACCAGGCATGGGAGCAAAGGTCGCTGACACCAGTGTGGCGATGTTGACGTCTGAGTCAACAGCAGCATTAGTGTTGTTGTTGTCTTCCACAGAAGAGAATGGAGGAGGAGGAGGAGGAGGAGACTGTTCAGACAGAGAGGTGTTGGTTCCAGACTGATGAACGTCGGGAGCAGACGTGCTGCTGACATCGGCCTCCGTGGAGGTCGCTGTCGACAGTGTGCTGAGCTGTGGGGTAAAATATCTGCTGAGTAAGGGAGCAGTGTTGTTTTTGACTGAAGTGAACGGAGGCGTGGTGGTAATTGTCGTTGAAGGACTGGTCGTCTTTACTGCACTGGACTGAGAGCTGGAGAGTTTTCCAGGTCCAGGTGGTGATGCAGTTTTAAGGACATTAAGCAGGGAGGAGGAGATCTTTCCAGCAGGAAGAACAGGCGGAGAAAGACTTTTTGAACTATTTCGGGGCGGATTATATTTTCTGCTGGATAATGGAGCTGGAGCAGTTCTGCTGGAGCTGGGACTTGAGGTTGTGGTTTTCCTGGCAGGTGTCTTTGCTGTGGAGGTTGGTGGAGAGCTCTTTTTAATCTGTGGTGGATTTGGAGGTGGCTGAGGAGTCTCTGGTTTCGTTTTGGTCGGTCTAGACTTTGAAGCTGCACTGTGCTTTCTCACAGCTGCATCAGCTGATATTTTTGGTGTAGTGGTTGTTACTGTTGGGGTTGTAGTGGCTGTTGTTGTTGGTTTTGGAGTGGTTGGAGTGGGAGCAGCTTCATCTGCATCTGGCTTGACTACAACTAAAGAGGTGAACGGTGTTACAAAGTTATATTTAATGGAAAGATTTGTAGCTTTCTCTGCCAGTAACCTCTGTGCTGAAAGGTCAGTAGTGTTCAGTTTGGCCAGCAGCAGCTCTTTGATGGTGTAATAAGCCCAAAGGCGATGCACAAAACTGGATACACCTTCTGGAGAAGCAGAACAGTTTGGTAAAGCTGTGCTCTCATTACGCTCTGCCTCAGAGACCAACACATCGTTCTCCAACTTTACACGTTGCTTGGAATCAGTGGCGAACAACGACACCTTCAAATCCTTGACCCCTGGTTTGACTCTTCCGGCAACAACAAGCTCGGAGCCTTGGAAGTAGTTTGGGAACAATGAGATGGTAATATCGAAGGCTTGTTCGTCCAGGTAGGAAAGTTGGATGTCTGAAAGCAGAGGGCTAGCGACTTCATCGTAGAAACCCTTCAGCTGCAGAGCTGCGTCTGCCTCCTCGTACACCATTCTGGCTACACCTCGGTTGTTGAGAGCCAAGCGTCTCAGAAGGAGGAAGTCTGCATCATCGCCAAAGGCAAGACCAAACAGAGAGGCCGAGCCCAAGGCCTTCCTGGCGTTACTGAGGATGGTGTCACCGGCAGTTACTCCAATGGTAGCTTCTCCATCAGTGAGGAAAATCACCAGGGGAACACGGCGAGATGATTGTTGGCCACGTGAATCCAGAGGCGGAGGATTGACGAGTTGAGCAGCAGAAAGGAGAGCCGCGTTGATGTTGGTCCCTAAGAGAGAAAGTGGCCACAATGGGGGAGGGTTGACTGTACAGGATGAAAGCCAAAGAAAGGACCAGAAAAAAACTGTTCATTTTACTCACATCCTTCAGCGATGATCCTCTTCACAAAATCCTTGGCATCTCTCACATTCTGCCGAGTGGCTCGCACCGTTCGACCTTTCTTCCAAGTTTGGACCTTGTCTGAGAAGGTTATGATGTTGAAGTGGTCGCCCTCCCTCAGGTCTGTCAGGATGGTGCTCATGGCCTGTTTGGTCTGCAGAGAAAAATGATTAGAATTAAGTCATTTCCTCTTTACAGAAGTGTAAATCAACATTGTTTTTAAAATGTGTTTGTCAAAGTGACCTGTTTGATCTTGGTTCCAATCATGGAGCCACTGACATCAATGACAAAAATGACATCCTTAGGAACCACAGGAAGCCCTCTGGGTGCAAAATAATGTGCAAAATACCCATCATGCACCTGAGAAAGAGTAAGAAGGAAAAAAGGGGGTCAAAGAGGTTTATTAATTTATTTGATGAAATACCTAATGAAATGCAATAATCTATAATAGAAGCTCCGCCCACCTGGACATCACCTAAGAGGTCTCGCAGGTCCACATCATACTGGATGACAAAGTCTGCATCCAGGCCCTTGGCAGAGATGCTGTTCTGCTGCTGCATAGTGGGATTGTAGCGAACTCGAGCGCAGCTGCTTCGCTGCTCAACATGAGTGGAGGCCGGAGCGTCAGCATCACCTGAAGTCAGAGAGTGGTTTTGACAGTGAAAGAAGGTTGGTTTAATTATCTGGTTGTCAATTCTCTAATGTGAGATCTGCTATAATGTAATGCAACCCCCATTGTTCTTCTGAAGCTTCAATACTTATATATATAATAATATATATATACACACGGGTCTTACCTTTCCCAGTGTTTGACAGCAGTCGGCTGGTCCTCAGTGGCAGAACTTTGATGAAGTTGATGCCTGTTCGCTCTGCTATACTGACATCTACAGTCAGGTTCTCCACAGGTTGTCCAGGCCTCAGACCCAGACTGAGTTCATATCGGCCCAGACGCCGAGGTAAGAGTTCTTCATAGGTCAGACAGAAGGAGACATGGGCACCTGAGGGCACGCTCACCGCCACACGGAACTTCTCGATCTCCCTTTCTCTGCGGAGACAATCAGATGACGCACATTTTCAGATTAAACACATCACAATGACTTGTTTTATTGCTGCTTATGGATTTGAACAATCCGACAGACTGACTTGGTGGCAACGAGTCCAGCGGTTTTTCCCTGCTTTTTAGCAGCGTCGTATATTTTCCTGGCAGCAGCTCTTTCCTTCACCTGGGCCACGTACACCTTGTCGTTAGAGGTGCTGATGGGAAAAAGGAAGAAGAAACAGCTTTCTGTAAGAGTGACAGACATTATATTTCAGTCACAAACATGGCGACTTGTTGAGAATGGTAGCTTTTTTTTTACTCTCTGCATTTCCACAGTTTTAACAAAACTGCATACAAACAGCTATTGTGCGTGTGTGTGAGTGTGTGTGTGTGTGTGCAGATGAAGTGAAGGGGAGGTGGGTCATTAGGGGGTTGCGTGGAAAAAAGTAATTTCCCTCCAAAAACAGCACTAATGAAGCGCGATTTTGCACGCTGTCGACGTCGCACGGAAGCGGACGTCTGTGTTACACCCACCAAAATCCTAACTCAATTCACTGCTTCAAACGGCATCCAACTCAAACAGTGCACGTCCTAGACTTTGGTAACCGCTGATGTCATGTGACGAGGTGCTAAATTAAGGTCAAGTCCGTTCAACAAATATATCCAAAGAGAAAAAAAAATCCCACCGCAGGCTAACCTAAATAAACCCGCAGACTTGAAGTCGGCTCTTGTTTGAGATGCAGCAGAATGGCATGAGAGAGAGCGCGTGTGGAAAATGGAGGCACTTGTGTTTACATGTGTGGCTGGCTGAGGGGGTAAAGGAGCGCGGTGCATCGGTGACCCACACACAGAACACAGAGTTCTTAGTTTCATGCACAGATATGCCAAAGAACTTTTTTTTCCTCTGGGCATTTGGTGATGCACAGGCGGGTGAAAATGTATGTGTATGCGTGACACATGGGGCTGTGACAGATTATGGCTGTAAGAAGTTGTACACCTTCCAGACTCACATATACCTGAAATGTTTATTTCCACCTCCGTGTGCATACAGTAGATGCAGGTGTGTATGTATGTATTCATTATTGTTGCCTTCTTAGCACCATTTTTGGAAGTGCTACGGAATTCCCGATGATCAGAAACCAAAGCCAGGTTCTAATAAGGCAGAACTTTATTTCTGTGGTTCTGGTCAAAGTAAAATGAAGATGAAAATGTAATTATGGGTGAGTTAGAATTAGAACTAATGTTCATTATAGAAATAAAGTTCTGCTCTGGCTGTACTCTTGACTTAAAGTTAATGTTAATGGAAATAATAATAGCTGCACAGTTAAGTGTGTATGTTTTCCTGGTATACCTATACTTGTGGGGACACTAATTAGGGACCAAAAAAAATAATTTGGGGACAGTGTCCTTGTGAGGACATTTTGCAGGGCCCTCTGGGTGAGGGAATATTTTGAGCTTTAAAATTTAGTTTCTAGTTAGGATTACATGCAGGGTCAGATTACAGTTAGGGTAAAGATTAGGATTAAGGGGTTGGTTGTAATAGTTGAAATTGGGGTTAGAGACTAGGTAATGCATGACGTGTATGTGGAGCGCTCAAAAAATTCAAAAACAGTGTGTGTGCGTGTGCGTGATATCTAAACTGGCACGGTGCCATTGTAAACTGTGGTCAGGGGAAAAAGAAGACTTGGCAAACTCCTGTGATTTTCTCTAATAAATTTCAAACTTTCTAGTTACAAAGATGGATATTCATCTGCGCTCGGGTTCCTCCTTCATCTGACCTGCTTCCGCTCCCAAATCCAGCTCCATGGTTGCTGTTTGGTTTCGCAATGTTGACTTATTTGTTTTATTTATATTTAGCTTTCTAGATGGGGGAAAAGAGGAGGGAGGCTGGTTCCTAAAAGTCTTTCATCAACTCAGGACTTAGGTCCTGTTTCCTTACATAATCCCTCTGAAGTTTATAGCTGCAGTCACATTGTCAACAAGGACATTAATGTTATTTATTTTTGCTTCTAAATTTCAAGTGGAGAAAAATAAACTATGCCACTGCCCTCCTGAAATCCCCAGGACAAAGTTGGGAGGGGCCGGAGGTCACATGACCAGATAAATAAAACACGTTGAGGTAAAAGTGTGAAACAGTGGGCTCGGCTTACATTGTAAAGTTGGAGATAAAGGCAGAAGATGGCAGGTCCACCTCAAAGGCTGCTTCCTTAATGATGGGGAGCTGGTTCCACACTGAGCTCTGGACTGTAGTAACAGCATAGCGGGACACAACAGAACACCTGACATGGTAGTTGGTCACCTTGAGCTAGGAATAAAGGAAAAATGAAGACATAAATCATGTCACTCTGCAGGACGATAGCTGGGGTTCTTTATCCCTGTTCTGGATAGAGTGTTAAGTTTAACATTTCAAAAACAAACAAAAAAAGCAGTGACATTTTAAGTGTGTCTGCTCTCACACACTCTTTGATTTCATTGGTCAGATTGACCAGATCTGGTTATGTGACCTCAGGTGGAGGAGACAACAGAGGAGAAGAGACACATCATCTTTTTATTTCGCCAAAAATAAGGCAAACTGTAAAGATTGAATTACTATAGTTTCTCGTTTAGATCTGTCTGAAACTTAAATAAAATAAAAAATTAAGATACTATGACCAATATAACAAATCCCCTCTGGTTGTGGATGATACAGTATAAACTACTAGCTCAGACTTAGCAAAAGCTTTTATGGACATCTGAACTTTTAAAACAACATCCAAAATCTTTGGACTAATTATGAGTTTTGTTGTGAATTTATTTTCTCTGCATGCAGTAAGTGGAAATTAATAAAGTTTTTTTAACAGGATATTCTTCTTTATTCTATGAACTCTTCTATTTCACCATACAGTGGCAAACGCACAGTAATTTGTGAGGTATGATAAATTGATTATTGTTTTACTTACGACACCCGTGCACAGAACTTACCACTGGTTTTGTTGGTTTGCTTTGCCGTTTTGCTCTCTGAAAAAAAAAAACAAGGCAAAGAGTCACAAAGTGCTAGTGTTCTGCATATTTGAGATAAGTGCTGTGTGGTGCAGCATGAAAACACGGCGCTTAAAAATACCCATTTCGCGGTAATCGTCACAATCTGACTATGTGAGGGTTGTTTGGGGGGATTTTGTGTCAAAGCAGTCTGAATCAAAGGCATTCATGAATACAGGGGAAGTGGAACTGGAAATAAATGCTTTCACTGTACACAGCGCCAGTGAAGGTGTTTGGCCTCAAAATGGTAATTTTGGACACAAGTCACTGCTGTGTCAATATATTACTACACATCAGGGCATTGAAGGGAATTTAACACAATTGAATAAGCATGAAAAAAATAAACCCACTACACATGATAAAAGTTAAGAAAAAGTTGTGTGAACATACAATTGAAAAGATTAAAAAATATTAGTACTGAATTTAAAATACTGAATTATATAATACACATATTCAACATTGGTATCACATTCCCTGTATGTGTGAAAATAAAAATAAAATATTCACCTGTAAGTTAACTTTTTCTCCGAGGTGTGCTTCAAAATCCTCTGACAGTGCCTCCTGTACATACAGAGTGAAGAAAACCAGCACGCACTGAAGTGTTATGTTCATTATGTCCATTATTTTTCTCAGACTCCAAATTGAACTTGACTGGTGAAGTGAGGCGGCTCGTACAGCAGGATGTTGTGATCACACCTCACATTTTACACCCAGTCTTCCCTCCACGGGGCAGCCTTCCCCCGCCCTCACCTTACCGTAGGTCAAGCAGCTCCAATAACAACAGAAACGCTCAGTGATAAAACAACTACAAGCATATCACGAAAAAAATATATATATTCAAACGTTACGTGAGCTCCACAGAGATGAGGAGAGCAGCTCTCAGTCTGTGCTCATGTAAACCATGCTGGAAATTTCACAGACTGCTGCCACTGAAGGTTCACGTGAAATGAGGGATTATTAACCCCTGCTTGGCTGTTTGAAGAAAGTACCCCACTACCTAAACACCTCCTCCTCCTCCTCCTCCTGCTGCTGCTGCTTTGAGAGTGGAAACTGTTTCTAGGGCACAGCCCATGTCACTAGAATGCCAGTTTCCATTTCTCCTGAGTGATCTTTAATAATGGCCCATTATTACGTGTCTTGGAGTAACAGCACTTTGTCTGTTTGGTGAACCATTTGAATATTTATACTTATGCTGACCTAAAATTAATATAAAAAAAAACTTAAAAATGAGATCTTCTGTCTGGACTTTGTTTTTAAAATAATTATCAGATTTTCCAGCAGTCATTTCATGTCACAGGACACCTACTGTATGGTGCTGTGTTTAACAACATGGTTTCTGTACTCTTTATTTTCTTGTTTTCCCTTTCTGTGGGCTAAATAACTCTGGCTTGACATATTTTTCAATGAACAAAAGTCCCATTGGATGACAGTAATGCAAACCATAATACGTAGAGCTATAAATTCCGCAGAAAAAGAAAAACGGCTGCGGTTGTTAGCAAGGTTAGCTTAGACTAGCATAGCTTAGCCTAGCTTTTCTTTTTTTTTTTATCAACAGCATTTTAATGTAATTCGAGGCAAGAATTAAGGTTTGTTATCATATTTTGACATTTTAAAGATTTACAGAGCAGCTGAGTTTCTTTTAGCCAACCTAACCTTCACTTGTGGTTCTCACTCTCCAATACATGAACTTCATATTTTTTGGCTCGTTGTTCACTTGTTAATGGCGGCATGAATAGCTGTGGAAAGGCTCGGATAACATAACAAAAAACCCCGCTTGGACAAACAACATGGACAAATCGATAAAAGTGGTTAGCGCTCTTTCCATAGATACAACCTGTATCATGAGTGAACCTCACTTACACTTGACGTTGTGATTGTCTGCAGCGCCCCCCTGCGACCCTGCAAAGGAAGTCACGTATTTTCCCCTCCATGTGCAAACATATGGATTCAACATTGCTGTTACATTTACCCTCCAGTAGATGTCAGTCTTGTCAGACTGTACGAGCTTCGTTAGTTTATCATTGAGTACATAACGAAAAATATATTTCATAATAGTTAAACAATGTAATTTGCTATAACACGGTGAACCAAATAAATATAAAATTCCACTTCGACTGCTATTTATAAAACATACAGCATGGAGGGCAACTAGTGTTTTTTTTCACCTCAACATTTTATTCCAACAGGTTCATTTCAACATTTGAAACATCTGTGGTTTCATTAAAATTTGACATTTGAAACATCTGTGGTTTCATTAAAAGATGAACATAATGGATTAAACATAATGAATACCCAAACTGAAACAAATACTTTATCAACTTGAATTTGTGTAAGGCCAGTTATGGACTTCCTGGTAAACAAAGAGATCCTGTATGTTATGTGTAAACCCACTGCAGTGCCCTATAAATAAATTAATCAACCAGTACCTGTGCAGCAGCTCTACCTGCATTTACAGCTACTGCAGTGAGCCTCAATACAGTGCTATATCTTCTTAAAATCACTGTAAACAATATGACATTTTATCATTAAAAACTTTGAGCAAAGTAAACTAGTAATAAGACCACGTTTTAATGTAAGTTTCGGTTTAAGTGAAGCGGGTCATGAATTTCGTGTCATTTTAGTCTCTGGTCTAATGGAGCAGCATTTAAATGTGATCAGGAACAGTCAGCAGAGCTTCCTCTGGTTGTCTGTTGATGTTGACGTTCTGCAGAAACAAAACCAGCAACAGTTTAGTCAGAGTAGCTGTTCCAGTGTATTCTCTGGTTCTGGGTCTCATGTTACATATAAACATAATTTCCTGAACAACAACAAATGTAACTTACCGTTGGCCTTTCTCTGTGTGTGTTTACTGCTTCAACATTCAGGAAAAACGACTCAACTTTACATCCTAAAATGACAGGCAGGCGGACGGTTAAAGAACAACTCAAAATAATTACAGCAGTTACACAAAGGAAGACTTTGACACATACCATAAGCAATCGGAGTGAGTTTAAGAACTGTGTGGAGTGGGCATCGTAAATACGGCAGCTCATCTTCAGAAGGAGAAAAAGTTTAGAGTCTGAAAATCAGCACGAGCTCCTGATTGATGATGTCAACTGATGAGTTTTACTTATCGTTACCTGCAGCTTTGTCTAGGAAGTAGGCCAGCAGACAGCGCATTATGGCTTGGTGACAAATGACTAGAACATTCTCCTGTCGTTCCAGCTCCATGATGACTGGCTCTAGTCGATGGACCATGTCATCATAGGACTGGAGAGAAGACAGAGGAGTTGATGAACTACGACAGATGTTTCAATCTTCACATGTTGAATCAAAGTTTCTTTTAAACCAGATGTTCTTAGGCAGCCCCTAGATATGGTCTCCTATTGGACAGTTAAGCTGTCAATCTCACATCGCTTCCACTCATATGTGGTTTATGATATATATCATATGAGTTGACTCTAGCCATTTTGATGCTCCTGGTAATGTTATGGTATTGCTCCCTCTACAGCCTTCTATTGTAATTGTTTTTACAATTACAGTATAAGAGGATACAGAGGATACAGCATGAGTCTCTCCAGCAGATGGCGCACTGGATGATAAATGACAAAAAGTCATTCAAATAATTTTCTACACCATCTATTGGGGAAACGTGGGTATTGCAGGGAAAAATGCAGGCAGAAATATAATGATAACATAAATAAATTATATAATTTGAAAAAGTTTGGCGGGCTGGATTAAAAAGATGAACGGGCCGCATCCGGCCCCTGGGCCTTAGTTAGCCTACACGGTCTACCTCTGAAGCCCTGCAGCCTTTCTCACCTAACTGATTACACAGTGTGATGTGACTGAAGTGCAATGCTCACTTCACCCTTAGGGTAACGGTAACGATATTTGTCCTGGTCTCTCAGTGCAAACTCCTCTGGGAAATTCTCTTGAATCTCTTCGTAGGTGAGCTCCTCACAAACACCCTGAGATGAAGGAGGCCACAACAGTTCATCACACAAACATTTCATTAACTAGAGCAGAGTCCCACTGGACCCTTGCGTGGATCTTTCCGGTCTTTCGTAGTCGTAGACTTACAGCATCTATTTCGTTGAGAGCCTTCCACTGTTCATACTGGACTCCCAGAGCCTCGGCAGTCTGGATCGTCCTCTTCATGTGGCTCGTCCACACCTTCAGGTCCTTGATGTTCTGACTCTTGATAAAGACGGCCAATGCACGGGCGTACTGTGGAAACCAGGGGTTGAAACGATTACATATTTGATCACAGACAGGTTTGCTATGTGTAAACAAACTTTTTTGTGTGTCTGAGGGACATCTATAAATATTGGAGCAATGCTGGAGAGTGAAAGAGTTTTATTACTGCCACCTACTGGATCTAAAAACATCTTTGCAAATCAACAGACAAAGGGATTGACTTCCAAGCACCCAAAAATTATTTTGGGGATTTATTTTGTATTTTTAGGATAATAAGCAATATCCTACACCTTAATATTGATGGCATCCACTCTCCTCGGTCTCACCTTCTGTCCCCCAGGGGAGAGGCCTGAATCACCTCCAATGCGCCCTAACAGGTTGAGCTCACTCTCTCCGTGGCGGCTCAGATAGATTGATCTTGGTGTGACGTGGATGTTCATGAGGTAGTAGACTATTCTACTCTGGATGTGATCCTGGACACGGTTCACCAGGTATCTGCTGCCCACGTCAAAGATCTTGATGTACGAAAGGTTTCTGTTCAAAGTCACAGCAATCATCTGTCACAAATGATCACTTCCATATCAAACTGATAAATTTGATAAAGAATGTCAATACCTGTCTTTCTCATCATCCAAAGACATGTAACTGGCCCTGTAACACTCTATCCGCTGGTTGAAGTCCTCCATGGCTTCTTCGATGTCTCGGTCCACATAATCTGGGCTCCCAAATTTCACTTGCTGCAAAATATTTTTTGGAGATTTTACCAAAACTAACACTATAACAACATGTGAACAATTAAATTACCAAAACACTATAACAACATGTGAACAATTAAATCCTCTTTCTTGGACAACTGCTGGTTACCTTGATGTTCTCTGTAATAATCTGTGGATCCTCACAAATGGATTCAACAAAGAAAACCTGGGTGAAAATAAACATAGAAAAATTAGGTTTTATTCTTCTTCTTAGGAATGAATCAGATCACTCAAAACACAGATGTTTTCTTTTCGAAAGTTTTTTGAACACATAAGAAACGTTTAGGAACAAGGTCATAAAAAAAAAAAATTCCATATGGTACTTGCCTTATAGCCCCTCTCCTTAGCAAAATTCTGGATAATTGCCCTTCTCTCCCGTGTGGTGTTGGTAGCATCAAATACCTATCAGGAAGAGCACAGGTGTCATCAATAAATCCAATATTTATTAGGATTAATATAAAAAAAGACTTGACTAAACTCTGTTTATCAATGAAGAAAACGACATAATTCAGATATAAGATTAAATTTCATAATTAATGGAAATTTCACATCATTTTGATGGAAAATCAATAGTATGTGGGATATTTGTGAGTAAATTTCAGCTGATAACAAACTGCAATTTTCAATAAAATATAATCCATTCCCCCTTCTACAGTGAATATATTATCAACTGTGTAACTGACTTGATCAAGACAGAATGCTGAAAAAATTTAGATTTACAATACAGCCTTATAATGTGATTCTATTAAACAGTCTTGTTAAAGCGTATGTCTTTATCTCAGCCTGAGGGACATCTTTAGTTGTCCTCTTACTCACTGCTACTTGTCCCTGTTCCTTGCAGAAGTATGCGGTAACGTCTTTGAGGGCAGCAGACGCGCAGGCCCTGAAGAGAAACATAGAGATGGTAAGGAATCTGTGAAGTGACAAAAACAAAACTCCAGTCGTCACCTGTGAAAACAATGACTTTACTTGCGGATCTTCATGGCCTCCTCGTTGTCTGGTTTAAAGAACTCAAAGTTCTTGTAGGTCTTGACGGCTTCCCTTCGATACTGGCCCACATTAAACACTGAAAAGAAAAAAAAATAGAGCTGGGAATTGAAGGCTACAAGCTAGCTGTGGATTAATCATGATGGAGATGAATGAACTTTTTTTTCTGTATACAGAAAGACAAATAACAGCAGGTAGAGGTCAGTGTTTCACATCTTTTGATATTTGTGATTAATCCAAATGTCAACAGAAATACTGAGTCAAATTTAGCTTCATAGGGTCAATGGGATTAAGTCGTTGTCCTCAGCAGTATTGATCGTCTACGGTCCTTCGACAGTGTTAGCCATCGTGTCAGTCGTAGACTTATTTACTGCCCTGCCCTCTGTGAGGCTGGTCTGATGTAAACCAGGGATCTGAGCTGATGATGAAATCTCCACAAACACATGCTGAGTATTAAAGTGGTATTTTAATCCCAAGCTGCTTTTGTGAAAGAAAAACTCTCTCCTGAAGTGTGTCGATATTAGAGCAACGATAACTGTACGGACTTGGATTTTTTTTAAAATCTACTGTAATATAAATGATCATGTTTTTCACGTTTTATGAAGAAAGTGAATTCTGCATTATTGTATTATTGCTTTGGTTTGGGTGCTGTTAGAAACTGACTTTTAGTAGGAACTCCGATCCAGTTCAAGTAGCGTGTGAGCTTCTTGGAGATGTAGGTCTTTCCTCTGGCAGGCAATCCTACCATCACGATCATTGTAGGTGAGTTGCAGAACTGTGGCACTGAGGCTGAAAGAAAAGAACAAGCACACACACACAAACAAACAAACAAACACACACAAACACAGTAACATGAAGCTGAATTTGGTGGGAGTGAAGTATAGTGTTACTTTCCTGTGGAAAGGAAACAAGTTGAGAGCATCAGAAACAACCTGTCACAGGATTCTCACAACTGTGGTTTTTTGTTTGTTTGTTTGTTTGTTTGTTTCCTGTGTGAATTCACTGCTTAAATAATCAACTTCTGCATCTGAAACATCTGAAACACCATCACCAAATGTCTTCACACTCTACACTTAACAAAACACAGACGTTTAACGTTCTTCCTCTGATGCTAACACCTCACTTGTACAGCACTTACATCCCCTCCTGCGGTTTAAGTTGCCGCCCATGCCCGGCACCCAGATCTTGAGCAACGGAGTTTGTGTGAGTTTCTTCCGCTCAGAGGTTGGACCAGTGTGAAGAGCCATGCTGAGTGTTAATCAGACGGATGTGAGTGCAAAGTGTGCTCCGCGACACTGCTCAACTGACTAGCTGCTGCTGCTGCTGCTGCTGCTAAGGAAGATGACTGTGTTGTGTCGGCAGCAGGGGGCAGACCTGAGCCCTGGTTGCTTTTCTGCACCCATGTCACTTGTTGTTGTTTAAAGACAACTGTTGAATTCCCCAAAGCGTTGACAAACAGCTAGGGGAACAGACAAATGATCCTGTTGTGGCGACGCACGTGGCTTCTCATATGACGACATTTGACGATATTCACACGTGGGCCAGACGTTAAAAGGCAGCAGAAACACATGGAGACTGTCGCTGAATATGTAGATTATTTGGCCTCTAGAGAGCAGCTTAAGTCTTTTGTTTAAAAATGTTTAGTAGATGCTTCAGTCAAAGACATCCTTCCTAAATGTATATCTACAGTAGAAACCACTTCATTGAGAGATGAGAGATATTATCGGGTGTGAATCATTGTGATACAAAATGAAAGTAGATAAATGAGAATATAATTTTGATGTAAGTAAAAAAAAAGATTATTATGATTCAACACAAATGCACTGACAACAGACTGCATTCACATACTTTGAAGCACTTCATTAAAAGGTATAAGTTATAATGGGCCACTAGAAGTGTATAATATACTAGTTATAATGGGCCACTAGAAGTGTATAGTGGTTTGTCTGGTTTGTGTGTGTGTTTTTTTAATGTGGTCATCACGATTTTTGGTAAAAATGTTTGCCAGCGATTTTATACCAATCAGATGACAGTGCAGCAACTGGTCTGAAATCTGGTGTAAAAAATGTGTTTTGTACTCGGTTAAATGAAACATTTTTATAAGATTCAACACCAAAAGTACTAAACAGGCAGTTTACCCTGTGTTGAGAATAACAAGCTGCTCAGAACCTACTTCATGTTATGGAAAAAAACTCAGACCTTTAGATAATGTGTTGTTGGTTCCGAAAGTTGGCTCTGGTCAAATTGTGCATATCCTTCATGATAAGAGAGTCAGCGTTCTTCCTGTCCCTCCCTTCTTGTGTGGAAAGTGTATCAGTGCACGTACACACCAGCATAAAGAGTATTTTCTGTCAAATAATATCACACTATGATTAATTCATGCCTCCTCTGTTGAGAGAAACCATCTGTCAACAGAGGAGGTGGTTTGAGACACAACCTTTCATCCATCTATAACGTCGTCATGAGTTCTCTCTCCCACAAAATTCCAAACCTCTCTCTGAAAAACACAGACCACAGTTTCATTTCAAAGAAGCCAAAAGCCAAAAAGTGTCGCTCAGGTGAAACTACTGTAGCCTCGTTACAGGTATGCAGCCCCCCTGAAGGATAAATACCAGAATTTCCCAGTGGCCAGTCATAACTTGAAGAAGCCTCTTGGATGAGCGGCGAAAACAAAACAAACTACTTTGTCAAGTTGCTTTCGATGTAACTATTTTTTGGATTAAATGACCTGGATGACTGAGAACCTACACAGACTCACACTATGAGCAAGTTTTACAAAACAGATACAATCAAAAGCCTTCAGCTTCTAAAACGGCATGTTTGCTTAACTCAGCATTCAACATGTGTGAGCTTGTTGATGTTTGACACAACTTCCTGGTCCTGTGGTGTCTGAATGGTTCACTGATAAAAAATAAAACAAAGACACAAAAACCAAATCACCGAGGTGCCCTAGATTATCGTCACCCACCCTGACGTGCGTTGCAGTAAGAAAAACAAGTGGCACAAACGTTACTTCCTATCAGTGCCTACACCACATTGTTTACTGGCAGAATCTTCTTCTTCAGAAGGCATTAAGAACCTACTGCTGCTGCATGGTCAACAGTGCCGTACGACAACACACACACACACACACACACACACATCTTTCAGAAAAATGGTTACGGTTTTATTTTATTGCCATCTCACCTGCGCTGTCACATCTGCGCCGAAGCCTCACATGTTCCAGCAGAGGAAGCTCCATACTGTGCTACGCTGCAGGGAAAGGACCAGCAGAGTGTCTCACAAATGTCCACTCCAACAACACACAGGATAATGTGACTAAGGTTCTTTTTTAAGATATGAAAGTGTAATACCAAAGGACTCTCACCCTCCTCCCCCCTCAATCATGTGAGGCCTGTCTTTACCATGGACATATGATAGCAGCTCACTAGGGCCTGTCCTTTAGTGTTTGCCAGGGACAGAGTTCAATTCATGCACACACAGAGACAGAAAGAGCGAGACAGAAAGACGAGCGAGAGAGAGGGAGAGAGAGAGCGTGTGCAAAGGTCATCCTGGAGGAGTTTGTTGTGGCCACATTTATATTTAATCACTATAATCATAAAAACATCCTGCAACAAACACAAACATTAGCGTTAGTTTAAGACAAAACTAGTTTGCCAAAAGTGAAATTGAAATTCCTATACAAACTAATGCAAATAAAGAAGTGCATTTGAATTCAATGTGATCTGGTTCTGGTCATCTGATCATGATTAAACACAATGCCTCAATGAGAACTTTTTTTATTTTTTTAAATGTAGCTTTCTCACCATGACGAGAGTAAAGTCTGACAGCGGCCATTCTGTCTGTGTTTTACATAAATACTGTGATTGCATTCACTGGACATTACCCTTTGATGATAGTGTGATTAGTTTAAAATCACAGAAAACCAGAGTTATTGTCCTTTAGCTTTAAAGTGGATTTTACCTTTTAAGTCATTTCATTTAAGCAGAATTTGATCATGCATGTGTACTACTGTTATTTATGGGCAACGGTCAACATCTTTGGTCCCTAGAAATTGTAATATTGATATTGATTCGGCTTTGAATCAAATCATGTCACGTCCCCAGTCTAGGGGAACTGGTACGCAGCACAATTTGTAGCCCCCCTCTTTCGCTTCTCATCCCCAAGAATGTGGCCAAGTCTAAAAGTTTACAGTTTTAGAGCAGCATTTTATTTTGTGAGGAAGTGAGGAGACAATGCCCAGCATACAACAAACCAAACTAAACGGGACCAATGGCATTTATGAAGCTATCTACCATGGCGTCCCAGTCCTGGGAATTCCTCTTATCTTTGACCAGTTCGACAACCTTGTGCGTTTAAAAGTCAAAGGCGTAGGTGAGATTATCGAAATCACAACAATGGATGTGGAGTCCCTGACGAGTGATTTGAAAAATATTTTAGACCCAGGAAAAAAATACAAAGAGAACATGGTCAAACTGTCTCAGCTTCATCATGACAAGCCAATGAAACCTGTAGATACTGCTGTGTTCTGGATGGAGTTTGTCATGAGGCACAAGGGAGCTGCACACCTGCGCACAGAGTCATATAAAATGCCGTGGTATTCATATCACAACGTGGATGCGATTGCAGTTTTGCTAGCAATTCTGATGGCAGTCCTTACACTGGTCTGGGTTTTCTGTAGATGGGTTATTCAATTTTTATGGTCGAAGAAGGATTCATCCAAGTCCAAGAGCGAGTAGGTCACTCGACAACATACTCTAAATCATCAGGATTTAGTTCAGGAAAAGAACATAAATGATTGAAAGGAAGCGATTGGGACTTTTCTACATCTGTAGATTTGCATTCTCTTTATTAGAGATAGAGCCAATATTGAAACATTATGGACTTTTCTGAAGAGCAATGTAACACCGTTAAAACAAGGCTATAGTTTAGAATATTGAATGAGTTGAAAATTTTGTAAATCTTTGTGAAAGAAAAAAAATAAACAACTTTAAATTCTGGACTTTTGTTGCTTGATCTTCCTTAATTCTTTTTTTTTTTTGCACAAAACCACCAAAACAAATGTTTTTGTAGCAATCTTTTAGTATTTCTTAAGATGTTTTCTGTTGACAGTCCTGACATAGTGCTAGTTCCTAACACTGGGTTGCATATACTTCTACAGCGAGTCCTCTTTCTCTGGTCCAATCTGTTACTGGTCAAATATCCCTAAGTCTGAAAACAGAGTTTAGAGAGGCTCAAATCTAAACCTCCCCAGGACCTCTGGATTTGTGTTCAGGTTGTTGTAGAATTTCTTGACAATAACCCTGGAATTTAAGTGGCTCACTGCTTCACTTCTAAAACCTTTGAAAAAGCTCTCCCTCTCTCCCGTGTACTGTACTGCAGGAGATAAATTGGGAACAGATTCTCATTCTCTGGATGAGTTTTACACCATGCGTCTTGTAGTGTTTGTGTGCATTGTGTTTAAAATAAAATTGAAACACAGTGTCAGAATAAAGACAACATTGTGTTTTAACATCCCGTTATCATTTAAAGACAGAGTGATTCTTATGCAGTCATATTTATCTTGTACGTTTCAGCACTAAAGGTCAGTTCAAGATACCTTAAGATACTGTGAGTCACAGGCAACATTTGTACTAGAACTTGCGCAATGTGATAACCTTAGATGACAAACAAGCTGTGCACCTGTCAACCCCACGAACTGCACATGTGCCCAAAGAAAACCTGTTAAAGGATAATCTGGATGTTGATGGTGTGGTCAGCTGGTGTGTAGGCCAAAGGTACTGCAAACTTAGAAAGAGATAAAACCCCAACAATAATTTCTGGTTCTGGTTCTAAAACAATCTTAAAGAAACCACTGTGAGGCAGCAGGAAACTTGTTATAAATCTGACTCTGATAGTACAGGACGTTTGGTGCTTTTTTTCTATTACCTTCAAAGTTTAACAAGCCTCCTCTGTGACCAAGCTGACCGTAGTATGACAAGTGGCTGAATCGTAAAAGCTACTTGTTTTTTGCTCACATAGGACTGAACATAAAACGTAGGAACGTCTTATATATAACATCTTTACTTTCAAATGATGAAAAAAAATAATCCAACTGATTTCTATTTCTTATCAGAACCCTGTGCAACCGACTGGCTTAGTAATAACTGGTTGATTTAGGATACACCGACACATTTACAAAGACACATTTTAACAACATCAACCACTCCATATCAACAACTCTCCAAAGGTAAGTGCCAGCAAGGATTAATGAAAAACAAAAGTCAGTTCCAATCCATTTCAATCTGTACTTTATATAAAGCCTCTAAAGATTAACTTAGTTCTGAAACATCACCAGGCAGCATGAAAAAATAAAACAGATGAGTAAAATACATATGGATGAGATTTCATCATCTTGTTGATAACACTGTACTATGAAAGATCCTGACACACTGAAGACAGGAATCTTTGTTGGGAAATTTGGGAGTCTCCCTCTAGTGGTGATTAGCTCAAAGTTGTGTAAATCTGTGTGTTAGAGTGATAGGTCTGGTCAGATAATGATTAGGTATAAATCTGTAATAGGGTTGGGGTGACCAGCATTTCCAAGTTAAAAACTTACTACTACTGATAATAATAATAATAATAATAATAATAATAATAATAATAATAATAATAATAATAATAATAATAATAATAATAATAATAATAATAATAATAATAATAATAATAATAATAATAATAATAATAATAAATACAGTAAAGGCCATTTGACCTAAATAAAATAAAAGCTGCTGTTATATTTTGTGTATTTTTAACTAACAATAATTAGTTATTGATTATTGGAGGAGACTGTACGTGTGTGTAAACGTTCCTTCTGTTCGTGAAATAAAATATTAAGGCAAATACTGAACAAAATAAATGGAATATCATGTTTGTTTGTTTTTTTTTTTCCAGTTCAGTCACTCGACTAGTGATGGTCATTCGTGTCTTCACTACTATTCAACTCAATGAATGATCACAATCAAGTGCACTGACGTGTTGTTGTTTTTTTATTATTCTGCTCTGTACAAATCTGCAGACTGTCTGCTCTCTGTAGAAGTGTTGCATCTTTGAAGGTGTGCTGTAATGATTCCCACAGCTGCTGTTGACACTTTTCTGACATTATTTATTTTGTCTATTTCTGTTTGAGGCTTGGCCGACAGGTGTTTCCTCACAGGCAGAATTAAAACTATCTGAAAAATCGCTAAATGTAGTTTGCTCAGGTGAAATGTTAAACCACGGCAGTGCCCTGACACTAAATACCTGTTTTTGATGTATAGTTGTATTATTAAAAATAAAACCGTAATGAATCATAAAAATAATTTATACTGTAGAACCAGAGTGTGTGTTGAACATGAACCTGGCCATTTACTGTATTTATGTAGTTCCAATGGCTGAGCAACACAGGAGCTAATTCTTATTTTTAACCCTGATGACTAACAATGGATTTGAATAATCCAATTCATAATTTGGTCTTACAGAATATGCGGTTTAATGGTGCATTATGGTAAAAGCTACAGTCACGTACTGCAGCAGCAGTCGGTTTAGGTTTTCTTTCTGCAACTTAATAAGCAATTGTTATGCAGCGTTTCTGCATGCTTCAGTGTACACTTCCAGTACACTTCCTCCTGTACATTATCATACTTTACTGAACCCCTTCACCACAAACATGTGATTTGATCACTTCCTGTGAAGTTTCAGCAAAAGCAGCACAAACAAAACACCTTTTTTATTAACAAACTTTATATATATATATATATATATATATATACATATATATATATATATATATATATATAAATACAGGAGTTTTAAAAAAATACATATACAAATGAATAGCGATGATTCCGTTTTGACTTTAGATGATGGACAGGCGCATGAAAGTGTTGCGAATCTGGTGCAGCAGCTGCCTGAACTTGGCCACTATATCTCCATGAAGGTAAACCAGAGGATTGAGGGCACAGTTTAGACAAACAAGGGCTCGACTTATTTGATTAGCAACGTAGACCCTCTCACTCCATTCATGGCAAATTTTCCTTCTCTCCAAAACTCTTGAGTAGAGATTCAGGTTCTTCAACAAATGAAATGGAATATAACAAACAGAGAAGAGAAGAATCAAAATAAAGAGCAACTTGAGGCAGTTTTGTTTCAGTACCTTGTCTGAAATGTTTTTGGAACAGAGAATGACAATTACATGTCCATAACAGCCCAACATGATCAGGAATGGAATTAGAAATCCAATCAAAGTCCATCCAAGGCTGTAATACAGATAGTCTTCAACAAAGGTAGCCCTGGTGGTGTCATAGCATTGTGGATCGCCGTTTACACGTGACTTTGGGTAGAACATGTCAGGAATGCTTTGAGCAGCCACGAACAGCCACACCATAACTGAGACAACCACAGAGCGCTTGGCAGTTATTCTTCCTAGCTCTGTCATCGGATGGACGATAGCCAAGTACCTGTACACACTGATACAAGTGAGGAATCCAATGGTGCCATATAAGTTCAGGTTGAAGCAGAATCTTGTTATCTTACAAAATGTGGTCCCAAAAACCCACTTATCCTCCATCGAGTAGTACACCACCAGAAATGGCACAGTGAGGAGATACAGAACATCAGCCAGTCCAAGGTTGAGAACAAACACGTTGACGCTCCCTAGTTTCTTCCAGTTGTGCAGCAGGGATTTTAGTCCCCATCCATTTGCGACCAGACTAACAACAAATACACAGCTCAAAACTGGAGGCAGAAATTTGGTCTTAAATTCAAAGCTGATTTTGTTACAAGTTGTGTTATTCATTGTCTTCCACACAGCGCAGATTGATGCTCCAGAAAGGACTTGTCTTGAGTCTGAATCTACACATGCTGCTTTTGAATTTCTACACATGCCAGAACCAGGAAGCTCATGTAATAGGTCGCTGCGTGACTCAAATGTGACGAGCAGGGAGGATACGAGAACACGCAATTGACGGAGGAGGTGCAGTTAGAAGTTGTACTAATACGCAGACCTCGTGTACTTCTTTTGGTACAAATTTTGAATTCTGAATGACTTTAAAGGGTTTTAAAATTGAGACTTCCACTTTACAAATTCATAATTATAATACTAAGTGCAAAGTTACAAACACAACCCACAAATACCAACACACTCTCACTGACACACACACACACACACTGTAGAGATATGTGTAGAGATATACAGTATATACTGTACATAAGAAAAGTAGGGCATATCAGCATACAACAAACCAAACTAAACGGACCCTGCTCTTTCCTCCAACAAACAAAAGAAAAGAAAATACTTTTGTTACAGTTAAGACCCTGTCCAACATCTTGAACGTTCACTGAATGAATGTTTTTTGATGCAGCTGTGGCAGAACAGAAGCAGGGAGGAGCTATTTCAAATCCTGGGAGGCTGCATTTTACCGAGAGGAAAAAAAAAACAAAAAAACAAAAAAACAAAAACCAGGCAGAAAGGAAAGGTCAGGGGGCACTTGTGGTTATACAATCACGAGGGCTTTAAGCACTGTACAAGATAACCAAAAACACTGAGTTTTTCCCTGTGTGTGTGAAGACGGTGAGACTGTGGTCGACACAGTTAACTAGTTTGAGGTAAGTTTTTGTTTTTTTCTTCCATCTTTTCAATGATGACATAATTTAATTTATACCAATGCAGAAATGTAAAGAAATTGACTTAAAAAGATGCAATACATTTAGTATTGTGTAATTTTTCTTGCTGCTCTATTCAGATTAAAATGTGCATTTCAACTGTCAACCTTAACCATTTTACACCTGGAGATTTATTTACAACAAGACTTCCTGCCTTTCAGTGAAGAACTTGGGACAGTGGTGCTGCATTTATGAACCAAATACTTTCTGAGAAACAGAATCCCCAGAGTTAGTTTTCACGGGGGAACTCAGAACCTCTAGGAAAACAATTATTGTCTGAACCACAAAGTACTGCTGAAGTAAAAATGTATTCACCTGCTGTTATTTAGGAAAGACACAGGAACACATGTAACAGTTTAGTTCACACGGCCGTTACATGTGCACATGTCATCTGCTTTATTATATTTTTGTGAAGAAATGTAAAAAATGTATCTGATGATCAAACATATTCTCTGACATGAAGGAAACAGCACAGTGCTTGGAGAAGGAGTGACAATAAAAATCAAAATACCGACAGGTTCTGCAGGTCAAGCAAAAAAACTAAAGGCTATCCTTTTCCTTTTTTAATGTTTTAATGTTTTAAACAAACACACAAAAAAAATAAAAAAAATGTTAAAGTGATAATATAATAAAGCAGATGATTCAATTAGATTAGATTAGAAGATTCCTGGACCTTATCTGACCCTGTTGCAACACGAACCAATCCAAACACAAGAAATATAAACAAAGCAAAGGTAACAATGTTAGAAATTAACTACATTAAATGGGCAGCAAAGTTCAGCGATAGACTGAATCTAAAAGTCATGCTCGTTGGCACCGCTGGCAGCCGGGGTGGGGGGCGGGGGGGCAGGG
>NC_024316.1:14782187-14786707 GCF_000523025.1 Cynoglossus semilaevis | reverse complement strand
GAGTTTTAAAAAAATACATATACAAATGAATAGCGATGATTCCGTTTTGACTTTAGATGATGGACAGGCGCATGAAAGTGTTGCGAATCTGGTGCAGCAGCTGCCTGAACTTGGCCACTATATCTCCATGAAGGTAAACCAGAGGATTGAGGGCACAGTTTAGACAAACAAGGGCTCGACTTATTTGATTAGCAACGTAGACCCTCTCACTCCATTCATGGCAAATTTTCCTTCTCTCCAAAACTCTTGAGTAGAGATTCAGGTTCTTCAACAAATGAAATGGAATATAACAAACAGAGAAGAGAAGAATCAAAATAAAGAGCAACTTGAGGCAGTTTTGTTTCAGTACCTTGTCTGAAATGTTTTTGGAACAGAGAATGACAATTACATGTCCATAACAGCCCAACATGATCAGGAATGGAATTAGAAATCCAATCAAAGTCCATCCAAGGCTGTAATACAGATAGTCTTCAACAAAGGTAGCCCCGGTGGTGTCATAGCATTGTGGATCGCCGTTTACACGTGACTTTGGGTAGAACATGTCAGGAATGCTTTGAGCAGCCACGAACAGCCACACCATAACTGAGACAACCACAGAGCGCTTGGCAGTTATTCTTCCTAGCTCTGTCATCGGATGGACGATAGCCAAGTACCTGTACACACTGATACAAGTGAGGAATCCAATGGTGCCATATAAGTTCAGGTTGAAGCAGAATCTTGTTATCTTACAAAATGTGGTCCCAAAAACCCACTTATCCTCCATCGAGTAGTACACCACCAGAAATGGCACAGTGAGGAGATACAGAACATCAGCCAGTCCAAGGTTGAGAACAAACACGTTGACGCTCCCTAGTTTCTTCCAGTTGTGCAGCAGGGATTTTAGTCCCCATCCATTTGCGACCAGACTAACAACAAATACACAGCTCAAAACTGGAGGCAGAAATTTGGTCTTAAATTCAAAGCTGATTTTGTTACAAGTTGTGTTATTCATTGTCTTCCACACAGCGCAGATTGATGCTCCAGAAAGGACTTGTCTTGAGTCTGAATCTACACATGCTGCTTTTGAATTTCTACACATGCCAGAACCAGGAAGCTCATGTAATAGGTCGCTGCGTGACTCAAATGTGACGAGCAGGGAGGATACGAGAACACGCAATTGACGGAGGAGGTGCAGTTAGAAGTTGTACTAATACGCAGACCTCGTGTACTTCTTTTGGTACAAATTTTGAATTCTGAATGACTTTAAAGGGTTTTAAAATTGAGACTTCCACTTTACAAATTCATAATTATAATACTAAGTGCAAAGTTACAAACACAACCCACAAATACCAACACACTCTCACTGACACACACACACACACACTGTAGAGATATGTGTAGAGATATACAGTATATACTGTACATAAGAAAAGTAGGGCATATCAGCATACAACAAACCAAACTAAACGGACCCTGCTCTTTCCTCCAACAAACAAAAGAAAAGAAAATACTTTTGTTACAGTTAAGACCCTGTCCAACATCTTGAACGTTCACTGAATGAATGTTTTTTGATGCAGCTGTGGCAGAACAGAAGCAGGGAGGAGCTATTTCAAATCCTGGGAGGCTGCATTTTACCGAGAGGAAAAAAAAAACAAAAAAACAAAAAAACAAAAACCAGGCAGAAAGGAAAGGTCAGGGGGCACTTGTGGTTATACAATCACGAGGGCTTTAAGCACTGTACAAGATAACCAAAAACACTGAGTTTTTCCCTGTGTGTGTGAAGACGGTGAGACTGTGGTCGACACAGTTAACTAGTTTGAGGTAAGTTTTTGTTTTTTTCTTCCATCTTTTCAATGATGACATAATTTAATTTATACCAATGCAGAAATGTAAAGAAATTGACTTAAAAAGATGCAATACATTTAGTATTGTGTAATTTTTCTTGCTGCTCTATTCAGATTAAAATGTGCATTTCAACTGTCAACCTTAACCATTTTACACCTGGAGATTTATTTACAACAAGACTTCCTGCCTTTCAGTGAAGAACTTGGGACAGTGGTGCTGCATTTATGAACCAAATACTTTCTGAGAAACAGAATCCCCAGAGTTAGTTTTCACGGGGGAACTCAGAACCTCTAGGAAAACAATTATTGTCTGAACCACAAAGTACTGCTGAAGTAAAAATGTATTCACCTGCTGTTATTTAGGAAAGACACAGGAACACATGTAACAGTTTAGTTCACACGGCCGTTACATGTGCACATGTCATCTGCTTTATTATATTTTTGTGAAGAAATGTAAAAAATGTATCTGATGATCAAACATATTCTCTGACATGAAGGAAACAGCACAGTGCTTGGAGAAGGAGTGACAATAAAAATCAAAATACCGACAGGTTCTGCAGGTCAAGCAAAAAAACTAAAGGCTATCCTTTTCCTTTTTTAATGTTTTAATGTTTTAAACAAACACACAAAAAAAATAAAAAAAATGTTAAAGTGATAATATAATAAAGCAGATGATTCAATTAGATTAGATTAGAAGATTCCTGGACCTTATCTGACCCTGTTGCAACACGAACCAATCGCAGAAGTTACAGGTTTAGGGTTAGGGTTTCAGGTAATGAACCATTTAGCATTATCACTGTTATCATTGTTATGTAACATGCTAGCCTGTTGACGTCCGTGTTTCTGTTACAGATGGCGTCATATCCAGCCCTAGCCCTCATCCTGCTTTCTTCAGCATCTCTCTGTCTCAGGTGCGAAGCAGGAAAAGTACTGGTCTACCCTGTGGATGGCAGCCATTGGCTAACCATGAAAATCCTGGTGGAGGCTCTTCACTCTCGGGGTCATCAAATCACAGTATTTCGTTCCAACACTAGTTGGTACGTTTCTGAAACTTCACCCTACTACACCTCCATCACTGTCCCGCAGAACGAGGCTCAAAATATAGAGAGTCAAGATGCCATGACTGCCTTCTTGAAGAAGTGCATTGACATACATCGAACAAATTCCATATGGGCAACTTTGGAGTTATATGGAAATGTTTTTGACCTGATACGTGAGAACCAAAAAGTTGTAGCAAAATTTGCTGCCAGCATTTTAGGAAACAAGACCCTAGTGAAGGAGCTGAAGGCCGAGGGATACGATGTTTTCTTGACTGATCCTGTATTCCCAGGTGGAGTGGTGTTGGCACATTACCTCCAACTTCCTCTGGTGTTGAACGTCCGTTGGATTTTCAACGGAGACGGTCATTTTGCCATAGCTCCGTCTCCTCTGTCCTACATCCCTCAGTTGTTCTCCAAGTACTCTGACAAGATGGACCTTTTTCAGAGAATCAACAATCTGTTCTATCACGCCGCGCTGGTCTACATGCATCACTACGTCTCTGCTCCTCCATTCCAGGCAGTGTGTGACGAATATATAAAGGAAGGCGTAAACATCATGTCTCTGGTACAGAACGCAGATCTGTGGCTCATGAAAGTTGACTTTACATTTGAGTTTCCACGGCCCACCATGCCCAATGTCGTGTACATTGGAGGATTCCAGGGGAAGCCCGCCAAGCCTCTGCCATCAGATTTAGAAGAATTTGTACAGAGTTCTGGTGAGCATGGAGTTGTCATTATGACAATGGGAACTCTGTTAAATGACCTTGGTCCTGAGGTTTCAGAAATCATTGCTACAGCTTTTGCCAGCCTCCCCCAGAAATTTGTGTGGAGACACAAAGGAAAAAGACCGGCCTCACTGGGAAACAATACTATGTTAGTTAACTGGATGCCTCAAAATGATCTTCTTGGCCATCCTAAAACCAAGTTGTTCATCACACATGGTGGGACCAATGGCATTTATGAAGCTATCTACCATGGCGTCCCAGTCCTGGGAATTCCTCTTATCTTTGACCAGTTCGACAACCTTGTGCGTTTAAAAGTCAAAGGCGTAGGTGAGATTATCGAAATCACAACAATGGAGGTGGAGTCCCTGACGAGTGATTTGAAAAATATTTTAGACCCAGGAAAAAAATACAAAGAGAACATGGTCAAACTGTCTCAGCTTCATCATGACAAGCCAATGAAACCTGTAGATACTGCTGTGTTCTGGATGGAGTTTGTCATGAGGCACAAGGGAGCTGCACACCTGCGCACAGAGTCATATAAAATGCCGTGGTATTCATATCACAACGTGGATGCGATTGCAGTTTTGCTAGCAATTCTGATGGCAGTCCTTACACTGGTCTGGGTTTTCTGTAGATGGGTTATTCAATTTTTATGGTCGAAGAAGGATTCATCCAAGTCCAAGAGCGAGTAGGTCACTCGACAACATACTCTAAATCATCAGGATTTAGTTCAGGAAAAGAACATAAATGATTGAAAGGAAGCGATTGGGACTTTTCTACATCTGTAGATTTGCATTCTCTTTATTAGAGATAGAGCCAATATTGAAACATTATGGACTTTTCTGAAGAGCAATGTAACACCGTTAAAACAAGGCTATAGTTTAGAATATTGAATGAGTTGAAAATTTTGTAAATCGTTATGAAAGAAAAAA
>NC_024316.1:14762338-14781396 GCF_000523025.1 Cynoglossus semilaevis | reverse complement strand
TTTTTTTTTTTTTGCACAAAACCACCAAAACAAATGTTGTAGCAATCTTTTAGTATTTCTTAAGATGTTTTCTGTTGACAGTCCTGACATAGTGCTAGTTCCTAACACTGGGTTGCATATAAAAAGCGCCCCCTCTCTCCCGTGTACTGTACTGCACTGTTGACAGTCCTGACATAGTGCTAGTTCCTAACACTGGGTTGCATATACTTCTACAGCGAGTCCTCTTTCTCTGGTCCAATCTGTTACTGGTCAAATATCCCTAAGTCTGAAAACAGAGTTTAGAGAGGCTCAAATCTAAACCTCCCCAGGACCTCTGGATTTGTGTTCAGGTTGTTGTAGAATTTCTTGACAATAACACTGGAATTTAAGTGGCTCACTGCTTCACTTCTAAAACCTTTGAAAAAGCTCCCCCTCTCTCCCGTGTACTGTACTGCAGGAGATAAATTGGGAACAGATTCTCATTCTCTGGATGAGTTTTACACCATGCGTCTTGTAGTGTTTGTGTGCATTGTGTTTAAAATAAAATTGAAACACAGTGTCAGAATAAAGACAACATTGTGTTTTAACATCCCGTTATCATTTAAAGACCTCTTTGCACAGAGTGATTCTTATGCAGTCATATTTATCTTGTACGTTTCAGCACTAAAGGTCAGTTCAAGATACCTTAAGATACTGTGAGTCACAGGCAACATTTGTACTAGAACTTGCGCAATGTGATAACCTTAGATGACAAACAAGCTGTGCACCTGTCAACCCCACGAACTGCACATGTGCCCAAAGAAAACCTGTTAAAGGATAATCTGGATGTTGATGGTGTGGTCAGCTGGTGTGTAGGCCAAAGGTACTGCAAACTTAGAAAGAGATAAAACCCCAACAATAATTTCTGGTTCTGGTTCTAAAACAATCTTAAAGAAACCACTGTGAGGCAGCAGGAAACTTGTTATAAATCTGACTCTGATAGTACAGGACGTTTGGTGCTTTTTTTCTATTACCTTCAAAGTTTAACAAGCCTCCTCTGTGACCAAGCTGACCGTAGTATGACAAGTGGCTGAATCGTAAAAGCTACTTGTTTTTTGCTCACATAGGACTGAACATAAAACGTAGGAACGTCTTATATATAACATCTTTACTTTCAAATGATGAAAAAAAATAATCCAACTGATTTCTATTTCTTATCAGAACCCTGTGCAACCGACTGGCTTAGTAATAACTGGTTGATTTAGGATACACCGACACATTTACAAAGACACATTTTAACAACATCAACCACTCCATATCAACAACTCTCCAAAGGTAAGTGCCAGCAAGGATTAATGAAAAACAAAAGTCAGTTCCAATCCATTTCAATCTGTACTTTATATAAAGCCTCTAAAGATTAACTTAGTTCTGAAACATCACCAGGCAGCATGAAAAAATAAAACAGATGAGTAAAATACATATGGATGAGATTTCATCATCTTGTTGATAACACTGTACTATGAAAGATCCTGACACACTGAAGACAGGAATCTTTGTTGGGAAATTTGGGAGTCTCCCTCTAGTGGTGATTAGCTCAAAGTTGTGTAAATCTGTGTGTTAGAGTGATAGGTCTGGTCAGATAATGATTAGGTATAAATCTGTAATAGGGTTGGGGTGACCAGCATTTCCAAGTTAAAAACTTACTACTACTGATAATAATAATAATAATAATAATAATAATAATAATAATAATAATAATAATAATAATAATAATAATAATAATAATAATAATAATAATAATAATAATAATAATAATAATAATAATAATAATAATAATAAATACAGTAAAGGCCATTTGACCTAAATAAAATAAAAGCTGCTGTTATATTTTGTGTATTTTTAACTAACAATAATTAGTTATTGATTATTTGAGGAGACCGTACATGTGTGTAAACGTTCCTTCTGTTCGTGAAATAAAATATTAAGGCAAATACTGAACAAAATAAATGGAATATCATGTTTGTTTGGGGTTTTTTTCTTCCAGTTCAGTCACTCGACTAGTGATGGCTCATGACCCGACCTAACAAAAAAAAAAGTCTTACTTTTTCAGTAGTTTCACGGAGGCTGAAACTTCTACCTAACAATGATAAAAAGGGATGTGACCCTTCTGAAAAAGCGGTGGTGTTATTTTTGATTTCAGTTTGTAGTAAACGGTCACGCAACAAATTCATTTAAACATGTATTGAACTGTGGACATTAAATTGATCGTAGTACTTTGTGTTTTATTGTAGCGAAATCAATGTAAAGTATTATTGGACTAGCAGTTACCAAGTAACAGTATGTCCAAAAATAACACACGTGTTTGACCAGGAAATAAAAACAGTTGAACCAAATGTTATGACGAGGGACATTTTAATTATAAAGAAAAGAAAAACCATCCATGGTTATTTACAATGAAAGCCTCAAGAAAAAAAATAAGTGCAAAGTTACAAACACAACCCACAAATACCAACACACACACACTCACACACACACAGTGTAGAGATATACAGTATATACATAAGAAAAGTAGGGCATATCAGACATGGTCCTTCAACACAGAGGTTGGAGTCATTTATGAGAATTTATTTGATAAATTATTATTTATTTTCAATTGATCTTTGACGATACTCAAAATATGTCTATGAGTATCTGTGAAACTATCTTCATGACTGAGGTCACACCCTGGCCAGCTGTGTTCACTGCAGAATTCATGGAATAACTGGTCTGTGCCGAGGGGTTGGGAATGTTCATAAACTTCTTTTTCCGCTGGTGAGATTGAAGGAAATCTGTGTAAATGTGGGCTATTAGTCCAACATTTTCTTTGACCATTCAAGAGCATTCACATATAATCCAGTAGCTCTGTTATATGTGATTTACTGCATTTTATATCCAAGAGACAATCTTACAACAAACTCATAGTGTGCGTCAGTGCAAATCTTTAAAGAGAATCCTAAAGATCACGGGTCCTTTGGTTCAGACTGGCTCTTTTTATTTGACTACTTTTCAGACTTATTTTATTTATTTATTATTTGAATAATATTATTGCTACATAAAACCTGCAAAACATACTTAGATCTAGTACTACAGTACCTGTACTTGGGTATTGGTGCAAATATATAAAAGTTATGACTGAGTGCAGGGAGAGGTTTGCTCACGTGTGAAGAGTATTATGTCGTATCAGTCCAAGTTTATACAGTATATACAAAATAATGTCACTTGAAGGCGAGATTGTTGCCTAAGGGATCTCGCACCATACAGTTTCCATAACAACCACCGATGTGATTGTGGCTCAGGGCCTATAAGCCCAAAAGGCCGGGTTTCTGAACGGAGCGTAAGGGCAGTTGTTGTGACAGGCACACGAGTGGATCAACATCACTGCTCTCTTAACCATGCGGCCCGAGAAGCAGCGGAAGGTCACCTCAGTGGTGGAGGTTTGCTGAGGAGTGCAGCAGCGAGAGTCGGTGCACTGACCACAGTATTTCAGGCGGTAAGTGCGCGTGCTATAGCAGCCGTGGTGAACGAGACGGATGGGCCCCGGTGTTGTGTAGCTCTCCTGGCACTGCCCCTGCTGTCCCCACTAAAACAAACAGGATTATTAGCCACAGTCACACTGTACGACGAAGAAGCACCACAGCAGCAGCCACGTCAGTTCAATAACCAACCACAAGGTGTGTGAGAACAACTGAACTGGCCTGACTCTCCCACTATAAAACTTTATTAATATTTTATGATTACCCCTGTTCTAGGCACTCAGTTCTACTGTGTAGTACCAGTGCTGACCAGCAGGGGTGGACTTATTTCAACATCACCTTATTCATTTTAATTCCAGTCAATCCCATTCCATTCACATTTTTTAATTATGGTCAATGAGTCAATCCCATTCCAACCATTCACATTTTTTAATTATGGTCAATATAAAGTTTCTCATTTAGCCAAACCGTTTTGTTTTTGGACTGTGGTAGGAAACGGCAGCACCCAGAGAAAAGCCCCGCACAAATGAGAAGAAAACGCAGAGAATTCCAGACAGAAAGACCAAGGATAAATGATTTGTGGTTAACAAAACTAAAAATAGATAAAAAAATCTAAATCTAAAAGGTTTTTTTTTTTTTTTTTTTTAGATCTGTGCTATGACCCAATTTCCTGTTTCCACACGCACACTACATTAGAAGTGAACATCGTCACAGTCCACAGGAGCTGGTCAGCCTGCTCTGCTGGACAGTGGCAAGTGTTTCTCACTAAGTACAGGAAGAACAGCAGACCAATAATGAGAGTCTGTCTGGGCCGGTGCCTGTTTGTGTTTGTGAAGTAGTTTAATTTTAGATTCGGTTAACTCCTGCAGGAGCGCTGCCTCAAACACACATTCACAGTTCATATTGTTCAGACCACTGTGTCGGTCATGTCATCACAGCCACAGAATAACATCACTTTTCTTGTCTTTTATGTGCCACCACAGCAGACAGTCTGTTTTTAAAATATCTTAGAATTCTATGTTCCAAACCCAAAACTAAAAATATTTTTGTTTTGTTTTGTTTCTTTTTTTAATGTTGTTCCCAGTTTATATGGTTAGATTGATAAGTGATCTGCTATTACAGACATTAGCATCAATTCTCATCAATGTTGTCATCATGTCTGATTCTGTATGTTATTGCTCTTATTTTTAAATTTCATTGGTCGAGATTTTTTCAAGGAGTTGTTGAACTTGAATGTGTCAGAGGAAATTAAAGAGAATCTAGTAACAACAATAAAGTGGCCGATGTGTGGACTGGTACGTGTGTGTCTGTGTCTCACCATGTGTTCACCAGGTACAGGTGGACCGCCGCTGCAGGGCCGCACTTTACAAAGCCGAGTCTCCAGCTGCAGCTTGCAGGCTGAGTTCTGGTTGGAGACCCGCGTGGACACTCCTGCACCGCAGCTCTGGGAGCACGGAGACCACTGCGTGCTCTGCTCCACACAGGGGGAGGCAGGAAGGACCAACTTGTTCTGAGGGTGACTCCTTGGCAGGGAGGGCCACCACCTGTCCGGCCTCATGGCTGGTGGAAAAAAAAAGACAAAATTTAATAGTATGCAGGTAGACAGAGGTTCTGTTTATGAAGTAACCTCATGATGCAGTGGTTCTCAATCATTTTCTGTCATGCCCCCTCCTTAGGGACAGAAATGATTCACGCCGACACCCCCCCTCCCCCATCCACACCCCCACGAATTGAAATACTATTGAGAACCTGATAACATGTATATTTGTATCTGTACAAACCACTGTATGAGTTGCTGCCACCTAGTGACTGGAGGCTTGTTATCATTCAAGCATTACAGCAGTGGTGACACTTATGTCCACATTCCACTGGAAGCCCCTCACGTCCCCCTGGTACCTCACTGCGCCCACCCCCGAGGGGGGGCCCACCCCACTATTTGAGAAATACTGATATAATGAAATATGTTAAAGGTTAACACATGTGATCTCTACTGCCCTCCGATGGCTGATTGCATTGCCATATGAGTACTAGTTGGACCAATATAATTGGTCCAGTGTTTCCCAACCTTTTTTTCTGGGGACCAATATTTTAAAAGTCACAAACCTTTGCGACCCAAGTCAATAGACATTATTTTTATGTTATTTATATTATATTTATATTATTATAGACATTATAAACTCCTGGGAAACATGTTGCGAGACAACCCAAAAAAAAAAAATCTCTTACGACCCACATGTGGGTCGCGACCCAGTCTTTGGGAAACAAGTAGTAGCATATATGAATGATAATATGACCTTATCAACTGGATCAGTTTAAGATTCTTATCAAAAAAATGTTCCATCCAGGCCGAGGCTTGGAGCATAAAAAAAAAACAAAAAAAAATTAAATAAATAAAGAATGTTCCTTTCAAAACTAATTTGTTTGATCAGAATAGTCAGGTGCTAATAAAACATTTAATGATAGAATTCAAGAACAGAATGTTCCTCTGCTGTTCTCATATAACAATTTGACTCAGACAGTGTTTGGAAAGTCCAGATGTTCTAAATGACTAAAGAATGGCTTTATTTCCCTAACAACACCCGACCACTATACGTCTCCCTCTAACACACACACACACACACACACCCAGTTTAATGGAGTAGTGTCTGCTGGGCTTCCTACGTGTTATTGTGGCACAGCTGTGGTTGGCTGTCATTATGAAAATAAAGAAAACGTAGTGACTGTTGAAGAAATGTGTTTTGACATCGCCAAAGAACTCTGGCTTGGATTTGGACGAGGAGAGTTTTCCTTTGCCCGGACACACCCTGGTTTAATGTCGAAACAGATCCAGTAAAAACTTCCAGACATGACCACCAGTGACAAAACCTGTTCAGATAAAGGAAGGGCTGCGTAGCCATATGGACCGGTCATCACTGGGCCACAAGTGAAGAAAGACATACGTAATTTGGAGAGGTATCTGGCACCAGCAACTGGTGGTGGAAAATATGTTGGAACCATGATGTCACTTGAACTTTGTGGAGGAACATTTTGGGAATTAAAGAACCGTTTGGTGCTGTGTGTTTTCTACCATAAATAACAATAATAATTTACTCAGTACATGTCACTCCAGACCTCACCTTTGATGGCGTCGTGAATGACGGTGTTCTCGAGGTTTTCACACACCCACTCTTTGCAGCATTTTCCTGGTAATCGCACATGTTGTGGATGGGGACAGTCCGGAGTGGGAAGACGGCCGTCCATGGGACAGGTGGGCACACAGCTGACCCCTCCTCCTCTGCAGTGGCAGTAAGTGTCACAGGACGGTTGGAATGACTGACCGTCATGGTAAGTGACGCCGTTAACCTCGCAGCTCAGATCCTCCTGACCTGTAGAAAATACATCAATCTGGGTTACTGTACCCTGGGAAGACGAGGAATTTTGGTCGCCATCTGTGCCAGGAAAAACCAGTCTTATTGGGGCCACCTGCAGAATGATAAGAAAGAACTATTCTATGATTCTGTTCTTCATTCTTCAGATTTCCTAATGAAGTTAAGTGGGTTTTTTAAAAACATAAACAACCCTACTCAGCGTTGAGGGACATGCAGTAAGACAAAGGCTGTCTTCAGTCAACAGATGCCACGAGACACTTTGGGAAAATGAGCGAGGAGAGGAGGGGACACAGGAACTTTTGTCCTCGTCAGTGGTTATATAGTTCTAAAGGAAACCGAAGAGGGCGTTTGGAAGTTCAGGAGTGTTGTCTCTGCAATCTATCACGTTCATAGACCGGCGGCCTTTAGAGGAAAAGAGTCAACAGCCGCTCTGGAAAAAGGAGCTGGCAGAGCACAGCCGCCCGTCAGGTCGCCTCGCTCAGTTGAGCAGACTTTCAACTTCAAACACTAAGTATCGGCCAGTCCTGCCCTGGCTGACAACTTTCACCCCCTCCTTGTGGGTCTTCCCGTCTGTCCTACCCACACTGACACAGATACCTGGCTGTGTGGATGTTACAGTGGAGTCACTCACTGACACACTCCCCGGGGTCTCCAGGAAAGCTGGCGCTGTAGTCACACTGCAGTCCTCTCCGGCTGTCACAGGGAAACGTCTTGGTGCAGGACTCTCCTCTCTGCCTGGCACACACCTGGCAGCAGCTGCAGCCGTCCGGCACCAGAGGGACTCCGACAGGGCACTGCGGGGCAGAAGCTGGGCAGAGGCAGGGGCCGTCACACAGTTGGCAGAACACCTGTAGGAAGAACATGGGCAGAGGAGCGAGGATGAAAAGAGGAGGTTGTGAATCTGCAAAGTAGGACTGTAACTTCAGTTCATCATGGGATCATCTAGGGGATTTCTATTGGTGCTTTAATTTTAATTTTAACTTAAAGTTTAAATAAAATTGTAGATTTTCAGGATAACACACCACATAAAATCAATAACTGTTTTTTTTCTTCTTCTTTCTCCAAAACAATCACAATTTTTATGATTTGATTGTAAAAAAAAAGTAAAGTTGCCCAAATATAACTGTACACAATTATTTAAAAAAAGAGTTAAATATTTGAACACAAACATAAATATTAAACTGATCTAAAATCTATGACTTCGATAATAAACTTCAAGAAAAAGCAAAATGTCTTTTGAGCCAGAATCATCAAATATAGTAGTTTTTGTATTAGTTATTATCATCCAAAATGTTTATAATTAGGGGAAAATTAAGTATTCACAAGTGTGAGTAACTTAGTGAATCATATTATGAAAACATACTTCATAATATACTTTATTATCAGTCATTATTCAGTCCCAGTTTTGTTCCTCTGATATAATACTTCATAATATACTTTATTATCAGCCTAATTTCAGCTTTCAGTCCCAGTTTTGTTCCTCTGATATAGTAATAAATAAAAAATAAAAATCAGAGTTTAAAAGTTTAAAATAAAACTGAAATAAAAAACAGAGTTTAAAAGTTTAAAATAAAACTGTTGTTTTCTCTATCATACAGCTGTCAACAACCACTGAAATTAATGTTATCTTTATATGAATCTATTCACATGTAACATGTTCAAATTCAGCATTTTTAAGTTAATCTGGTAAGAAGCATAAAACAACTGAACATAGAGACGTCCCCTAAGTGACTTCAAGCATAAACATAGTTATTAATCATACAAATTAAACCATTAAACTCATAATAAGCTTTAGCCTAAACAGGTCACATGACATCACCTTCACTGACTGAACCCCTGAGATCAGACCCTCCCTCGGTCACACACCAAACAAAACCCCCATAATGCCTTATTTTAGAAACAACTAGTGTAAACAAACATGGTCAGGTCTTACCTGTGTGGCCACACACAGCAGGACAGCAGCAATAACACAGTCACACAGCAGTCGATCCATGGGGGCTGCAGCTGATGGAGCTCAGTGTGATGGGATGGTGTGACCGGTGCAGTTGTTTGCTAACTGCTCATTCTTGTGCCTGCTGACATTTATAAAGTCTGGACTCTGATGTCACGGGCTGACTACCGTGTAAACATCCACTGGACCGGCATCAGAAATGTTTCACATTCCTCCCCACTACTGCCCATTTCCACTCTCAGACACACTCACACCTCCACCCTCCACTCTTCCCCACTTTTTTTCCCTCTCCTCCCTCTTTTTCCAGTCTTGTGGTGCTTTAGGTTTGCACAGCTTAACATGAGCTGAGAGGAGAAAAATACATTAGCCCGGCTGTCTACACCAAGTCAAACACCCTCCAGGGCTTCTGTGGTTATGACGCTGACATGAGGTGGTGTGTTTAAAGCCTGATATAATGGCTGACCCTTTAAGTGAGGGGGTCACAAAGCATATATGGTCACTACTTATATTTTATCACTAAAAACTAGGCTAAACTCGAATTCAAAAATGACACGTCGTCTCACGATTCCCCTCTGGTTTGTATGAGCTGAAGAAATGTCTGGAACAGACCTGGTTCTCAGACTGATTATAAGTGAGCTGCCAAAACATTACACTGATGTTCACAGTAAGACTGACTCACTACAGACTGTGGAGCTATCATTAACATAAACAGGATGAGTGTGAGTCCACCTCAGAGTCCGACCAATCTGTCAGACCGGAACCAGACCAAAAATACAGCTGAGGGTGATTAATGATGAATTTTTCCTCATGGGGACAACTGGTCTGACAAACAGTACAAGTCACTCCAGTGGTGGTGCAGGACATGTTTAAGGACCCTGAAACTGTGGTAAAGTGTGCAGTCTGAGTGGCAGATGTGTTCAGGATTGAGTACAGGTGGAAGTCTTTTTGCACTTGTGGTGGAAAGGATGACAAAAGCGGTCAGGAAAGAGTCTCTGCAGACCACAATGTTTACAGATGACATCATTTGTAGTGAGAGTAAAAACCAGTGGAAGATAACTTGCTGCAGGTGTTTTTGCCAGGAGGAATGAAAACAAAAGTACTGAACCAAATACTTTTCTATTTATATACATTGATTTATATTTGAAAGGATACACAGCTCCCTTTTGGTGATATTATCTAAGTAAAGCATTTTTTGGAGTTTCAGGAGTGACATAAAACATAAACAGTATTACTTTCTTTATGTTTTCTTTATGTATTTTTTTTACAGTGACCAGGCTGCTCCTAGATATATGTATTATATAGTTTTATATATATAACTACCTCAAAGGGAGCGGAGCTTCTGAGAAGGCCTAAAGAAGAAGTGAGTGAGAGAAATTAGCATGTTAGCTTAGCCTAGCCTAGCCTAGCCTAGCCTAGCCTAGCCTAGCCTTGGAGGAGACTGAATGAATGAATATTTTAAAACTACATACCTTTTACTCCTGAACTTAACCTTGAGGAAATTTGAGGCAACTGTTGGTTCACTTTGTCCAGTGAGGCTTTTCTTTTGTGTGTAATGTTGAGTCAAATAATAGTTGAAGGTGAAGAGCCCACAGGAGACGATCAGGAAAATGGAAGGTATGTGTCCCAGACAGGCAGCTGTCACCCATGGATGTTATCACCCACACATAGAGTTCACTTGTATTTATGTTTTAATTAAATTAATAACTATTTTTATTTTATAAATGTTATAAATGATATTGAACAGTCTAAACAAGATATACATGTTTGATATTGAACAGTCTAAACAAGATATATCTTTTTGGGTTAAATCATTTTGGTTGATGAAAACAATACTATTTAAACATAGATCTGCCTTGGGAATCATCTTATTCCAGTAAAACCTATATTAAATAAAATTGATGAAAACAATACTATTTGCCTTGGGAATCATCATATTCCAGTAAAACCTATATTAAATAAAAACCCATTCATTAAAAAGTAAAAACATTTTGAGAGATTTGTTAGTGAGTGCAGAGCTGCTGAAAAGGTCCCAGACAGTGGGACACCACTCTTACTGACGGTGAACACTGTTGAAGGAAAGATCTTTCACAATGACCCTCATTCAGTTGGGATGAATATTTTTTTTGGTATGTGATGGTATGTGGGAGAAGCCCATTGGATTCCATGATGATTCACAAACGCAGGAATTTCAGGTCAAAGTAAAAAAACAAAAAAAAAAAACAAAACATTTTTATGTCTTCTTAAAATAAAACAGTAACGAGGCGATCCAGGTGCTGAAAGAGGAGACGACTCCTCCGCCAAATTTGTCACAGTGGAGCAGAAATGTTAAACACATGTTCAGAATTTTGTTTAATAGCCCAAAAATACCTCCAAGTGGAGGTACCAGAAAATACAGTCTGAGAATGTTGTAATGATACCTGGGAGAAATGACAGGGCCAATGAGTAACCAACTAATACTGCCTTTCATCAGTACTTCAATTCTAGCTTATATAGCAGGAGTGGGCAAAATGAGGTTTAAAATATGACTGGTGGGCCGGTAAAGGTTAGTTGGCTGTAAAATACAGTAGTGCAAGAATAAACCTAAACTTTCAAATATAATTTGGTAGATTTGATGTCTAATGCCATTCAGTGGCATCGACAGAAACATGAAACAAATGGATTGACATCAGTCTTAACCCTAACCTTGTGTTAGTGTTTAGCTGCCTGGAAAATTTTGGAGCGTCCAAATGTTGGAGTACATGGAGAAACACAAAGCAGAACAACAATAACCCCACGCAGCATCTTCTAATATCCAACATATTTTTAGGAATGAAGTACATTCACCTCCTGTGCCCCGTACATTGTGACCTCAGCGGACCCATAAAAAAATTGTACCTCCCGGTTCGTGGCTTTGGTTTGCATTAGTTAGCTCTGACAGATTTGTGTGCGAGCTATAACCGAGTCCTTTTCCTGGACAATATGAGACACAGGCATAGAAAATGTAGAGCAGCTTCAGAGCCGGAGGTTTTTTTGGTGTTGGCTGACTGGCTCTGTCAGACTTGCAGGTTTCCTTTCATGAAGTATTTTATGAGTATTTGCCATGACTTTTGGAACAGTTGGAAATAACCAACCCAAAACCAACACACAGCCGGTCTAGTTTTAGAAGACCAAGTCAGAAAGCATGTGTGCGACGTCTTCTTCCCACTATGTGTAAGTACAGGGTTGTAGTGACTCATTGTTCCAGTAAAGCTGTTATTCAAATTCAGTGACATATACAGTATGACTGGCACCGTTGCATCACCTGCACAATCAAAAATGAAACTTTCCTGCTCAACATGCTTCTTTTTATCTCAAAAATATTCTGTGAAGCTGAAAAATCACGCACTGAGGTCGGCTTTAAAAGAAAAAAGAAAAAAGAAAAAAAAGAAAGTATTTCCCCTGTAGTGGGTGACAACAGTCACTTCTGAAGCATCAGGTTTCACTGAGACATTTTGATTGACCAAATCCACATGAGTCATTATGGTATATAGTGTGAAACACATTTGTGAACCAGACACAAAAAGTCCAAAATGAAAAACAAAAATTGCAGTTGGAAAGGATAAATAAAACAGTGAAAGCTGAAAGTTTTCTCACTTTCATTTGTTTCTTCTGAGAACTGTGTAGTGAAACTGCAAAACGTTACACAGGAAGCACAGGAAACCATCTCTCCAAACTGTAGTATGTGCTCTAAATATATCCAAAACAACAAACTATGACATGATTTAACTCCATCTAACATTTTAGCCAGAGACTAAATATGGTTGTTACAGAATTCCACACACCGGGAGTCTAAAATAGTCTGAGAACAGAATTGAAAACCACAAAATGAAAACATACCAGAGAAAGGGAATTTTCATTGTGTACGTTCTTTTGCATGTGTGTATTACTGCCATTTATGTGATTAATGCGTCAAGCTGCGGTCCAGATGGAAGCAGCTACAGTAGGACACACACACATACGGCCAACATGGATCACTTCAGCCAAAGTCTAAATGTTTTCCTTAAAATGACACCTGAATTCCAGGCATTCCGGCTCAGTGTGTGAAAATCCAACTGTGTTGCCAAAGGAACATTTAGCGCTGACAGCGAGGACATCATCCTGACCAAAGGTCAACTCCTGACGTACATGGGGGAGAGGTCACTGCCGTGTCTACAGCCACGGAAGAAAAGCACGGATGGCCGTGACACTGGTTCACACCCAGTTGTTGTGACAGCTGCGTTGACAGATGTGTCACCGCGTGATCTTTCGGGTGTCGTTGAATACTGAGTCTCATGGGATGTGCATGTTGTGTCTATCCATCTATGAAGTTTGGTTAAAAGCTGAAACATCTCTGGTCCCAGAGGACAATCGCTGCTAATGTGAGTGAAACAGTGAAAACTACAGCAAAGTTCTTTTCTGTCTTTTCTCATCAACATTATGTTCCCAAATGGCAAAAAAAAAAAAAGTACATGAGGGCGGTGCAGGGCCTGTATACATTGTCTTAATAGTGAGTTATCATTATGGGTAATGACAGAAGGGGGCAGCGACTCGTAACTACCACCAGAGGGATCCAAGTTTGTAGTCAACCATGTAGTCGCCAAAATCTGGGTTCAGTTGTGTGGAGAAAAGCAACCTGTCCCTTTACAGTCAATAAGACTTAGCTAAGAAATACAAGCTAATACATTTCAGAGGCCTTGACCCACCACACGGTTAACGCCGGCTGTGGTGCAAACTAGAAGCATGTCCTTGACATACCTATAGGCTGAACTAGGAACTGCACAAGCAAATCATCAACCTTACAGTGACACATATGACCGGGATGTAAATTTGACGGACATATTCCCATCCTCTCATCCTGTTCCTCTGTTGTTCTAGTTCAGGTTCAGGCTCAGGTTCATGGGTTGTTTTCGGAGAGCTGATTGCAGGAACCGGGGCAGAAATAGCCTTCAGCATTCACTGGCACACCTAAGCCAACAAAACATTCATTTCTGGCATTAGCTACTAAAAATAAACCAGAACAAATAAATAAGCAACAAGGACTCACTTCATGGCAGGAGCCCACTTCCTTGCACGGGACACAGTGTCAATATTTTTAGCTGAGATTGTCACTAAATTCAGGAAAGGAAAATCTGGGTGCAAAGAGCTGAGATGTCTGAGACAGGGCCCCTGCTCACCGAGCTTAAATGCATTTGCAGAATTCCCAGAAAGTGAAATTTTCTTCTCATGTTCTCTGCTGGGAATGATATAAGAGAAATACTAAGGTGGACTACCGCTGAGGATATTTAACCATCAGGTATTTGTGAACTTGAACTTCTGCTTTCTCTGGTGACCTCACAAACTCACTCCCTCTCGTGTCACTGACAAAGTCAATTATTCCAGTAACTTTCCAGAGACAGCAGTAGACACCAGTCTAGGTGGATCTGAAAGCAGTGAGGACACTGTGCGGTAAAACAGAAACACCAGAGAAACCTAATTATAGATGAAGTGGTCCAGTGATGACACAAACATTAGTTAGAAGCAGAGAGTTTTTGTTTTTTTTGTTTTTTTTTTCAGGATGTGGTCACAGCCCATGACTTCTCACAACATTTGCACATTGTTAGAAGTCACAGTTCTTTTTAAATTCTGGTAAATCAATTTACAATAAGCCTTGTGCACGTGTGTGTGTTAATATTAGATTAGTGGTGAGATATTTTATCTCACCACTAATGGTGAGAAAAATATCTCTTAGATCACCCTGTTACTAATTTAATTACTTTGGTAGTATTAAATATACTAATATATGTATATTTATACACAAACACGTATATATTTACACTTTACAGGCAAACATGGAGTGACTTACAGAACACAAAATCTAGACACATTAAACCCCTCAGTACGGTATGATTATTCCATACATCATATAATAGTAATAAAAATCATTTTCCGACACGTTACTTTTCTTCTAAAGACACTGTGTGAGTAAGAGTAAAAAAAAATTACAGTTGAGTTCCCCCTGAGCACTTTTCACTCTCTGAAATGTGACGCTGTACAGAAGAATAAACACTGACATCTAGTGGCCAGGTTTGTTAGCTACATTAACTATTTTATCTGTTTTTCGGCTCCACCCACGTCTTAACGTTCACAGCTGCTGCCGATTGTTGATGATTACATTGTCGCGTTGTTCATTGCCAGTTGTTTTTAGCAGATAGTTTCATGGTGTTACTGCACACCAAGACCTTTGACCCCAACCTTCGTCCCAAATACCTGCTACTTGTTAATCTGCTAATCTGGTAAATCTGGGAAGAACGCAGTTTGTATGAACTCTCAAGCGTCTTACACTGATTCTGTCTCAATCGTTTGAAGTGAAACGTTATTGGCATGGACGTTTTTTTTCTAGGTATTTTCTATTAATTTTTTATCGCATTTTATTGTGTGTGCAAAGGTGACTGTTGAATATTAAATAATAATGAAATAAGGACTTTATCTCTTGTCTAGTTAATTTTTATTGGTTGTCTGGTGTCATAAACATAGATTTGGAAACTACACTGTGATAAACAGAGTAATGACACTGTCTGCAACATAGTTCCTGGTTAATTAAAAGAAAAAAAAAGTTACCCTTAGAGCATCCCAGATAAAGTCTCAACCTCAACCATATGTGATTTGGAAACAGATTTTGAGACGTCAGTGAAAAGGCTGACAGGTCACACATGGACACATGAAGTGACCGAAGGGTGAGTGAGTGCAGCTGGTGTCTGATGAGCACAGGAGAAAAATGTGCCAACAGAGGGAAACTGGCTGAAGGAAGTGGAAGTGGAAGTGGAAGTGGAACTAACGCGCCACGATTTTGGGATGTTGACGCAACTATTTTTAACAGAACACCTGACTGACACTGAGGTTTCTGCAGAAGTGACGTAGAGATTCTTAATGGTTCAACGGTGCTGAGTGTCGAGTCACAAACCCTGATGGGAATCAGTTCCTCTGACGTTGTGTTGAACATATTTGTAATGTCTAATCCAAATATTTGAGTAATTAAAAAAAAAAAAAAAAACCCTCCCCTGTGCCACTTTGACCAACCCGTTCTACCAGTGACGCCACAGACAAAACAACACTGTGATAGAGCCATAATAGGAAAAGCTACGTCTTTGACATCAAACTTAATGAGAATTTCAATACAAACACACACACACACACACACACACACACACACATCTGTTGAGAATTTAAACATCAATAGATGTTTAAACTCCAGACATTTCTAAAAACGATTCAATTCTTTCCTGGTTTTCTTCTGCTGGTGCTTCAGTTATAATCAAATATAATTTACTTTAGCTAACCCAGGGATTCTAGAAGTGCGGTGTGTGCACCCCTGAGGCTGCACGAGCTGCCACTAGGGGCTGCGCGAGATACTTTTTTATAATTTGTTTTTATAATATATATAAATTAGATGGGATTTTCCGGCAGAATAAAAAAATATAAATAAACATTTCCTTTGTAAAATTTAATATAGTCTATCCAGAAATATGAGTCAAAAAGTTCTTTGATGAACATCACTTAAAAAAATTATTTTAAAGGTGCCTCTCTTCAGTAACTCAAACGCGCAGGTGCATCTGTTCAGTAACTCAAACACAAACATCATTTAAAAAAAATATTTTAAAGGTCTGTTCAGTAACTCAAACACTAAAACGCAGAGCTTTTACAGTAGGTTCATTGTTAGCGCGGCTAAGACACAAAGGTTTTACAGTAGGTTCATTGTTAGCGCGGTGTTCTAGAAGTACTAGTCAACAAGAGGGTAAAAAAAAAAGTACCGGTACTGTTACTGTTGCTTTTTGAATCAGTTACACCTGCAACAATATTCAAGTGGGTTCGATGACCAGGGTAAAAAGAACTGATTATTATGACATTGTTTATGAAGACTGTATTAAACAAGTAGCTCTCTGTATTATTAGGTGCCAAAAAAGGGTTGGTGACCCCTGGTCTAAATTGACCCCAGGTGTGAATGAGGCCCTGTGATGGAACAGTCTTGTGTTTGCAGCCCAGTGACCACAGTACAGGTCCACAGTTAGAGGAGCAGGGACCAGTTCCCCCCCAGTCAGCACCACAGGGAGGTCTGACTTCTCTGGCTCCTCTTTATGGAGAACAGATAAGGAAAGCAGCCGCATTCTCTGCGGCTCCAAACCCTGGTGTGACATGATTAATTAGCCCTGGAGTAAAGCTCTTCTTACACGGCCGCAAAGCTGCTGCTGCTGCTGCTGTTGTTTCCACCTTAGCCCGTTAATCCTCCAGCCTGTCCCGTATATAGACACTGTAAGACCCCGGGGCTGCTCCACACACCGGCCCAGGTCCCACATCAGCACCGGCGCCGGTCCTGCCGCTGCTGTTTCACGGTCCTGTTTATTATTACATGTCAGTTTGCCGATCAAAGGCGTGTCCATGTGTGAGTCATGCTTATAGGCAGACGCGCTGCCGCGATTAGCGTCATCTCTCCGCTGCTCGGCGCTCTGTACACCGGCGCACCCACCGGCACCAGACTTCTCTCCACCATGGACGAACACACTCCTGAGAAGGTGGTCTTCAACAAGCCGAAGGTACGACCCCCTCCCCTCACACCCGGTTCCACGTAATGTCACTTTTGATAGCATTTCGAGCGGCAGGAGCGGCAGGCGAAGTGTTGGTTGGTTTTACGCACGCCGTATTTACGGAAGAGAAGCCGTGGAAAGGTAGAGCCGGAGCCCGCGTCCGATGGAACCGAGTCCCGGACCGGTTTCTCCCGCGACTGTTTGTCATGAGTTCTGAGGAGAAGTCCGTTTCTACTGTAGCGTTGAACTACAACAGTCAAGTGAATCACAGAATAGTTCTGGTGACTTGTGCCGACATGTGTTCACCGCATAGTATCATGTTCTTTTGGGTTTTTTTGTTTTTGTTTTGTTTTTTTGTTCTGACTGCCAAACTGAGAGCAGGAACTTTGGTTCTGCTGCTCCTGCTCTAGAATCAACTCTCAGAATAAAGAACGAATGTATGTGACAGATATAATTATACATAAAAAAAAACAAATAAACATTTTTCATTGTGCTTTTGACACTTAAAACAGCCTTTTAAATCAAAGCTGAAGCCTCAGCCACATGTGATGAGTCAGGTTTGAGCTAAGACTCAGACTCATTCAAACCATCAACATGATAGAACTTTAATAATTCCCTTCAGGATATTAAAGGTGGTGAAGAACGCTGAGAAAACTAACAAGACAAGAATAGAAAAGTAAACAAAAGAAAAATAAAGATTAAGAACAGCAGAGGTGTTGGTTACGAAACATGACAACGTCCTGGTTTCAGGAACACAACCACACCTGTGACTAACCAGGTGTCTGGTCTGAAACACTGTTAATGAGTGGCTTTATTTAAATCTCTCTTTTTAAAAAAAAAACTATCGGAGATTATGGCCATTTCAGAAGACAGTAATAAATAAATCTTAAATTTTGAGGTCAGATGGTCTGTGATAATGAAGAAGCCTAAACTAATGACTGGTGTTTTTGGATTTTGTCACGTGAAACCATATGACCTTCCTGAATAACGCCTGCTGGTCCTACTGTTAAAATTCACCGCTATGTGTCAAAATGCTAAGACAACATAGTTCTGTAAGTACTACAGTACTATAGTATTGTAGTAGTTTTCATAATCAGAATGTTTATTGGTCTACTGTAAAGGCTCAAAGGATTTGCTTTGCCTTTTTTAAAAAGAAATTAAAACCCAACTGATTGAACGTTGTCTGTACAGAGAAGGAGAAATGATCGCACAGTAATTTGATGCTGATCAACAAAGAGCAGGGAGGAACTCCACTGAGGTTACATGTAGTTACATGACAGTAAGGTGACAAATGTAACACTTACGTCTCTCATGTAAGATTAAAATGACTGGCAGGAATGGAAATGACAATCAATAAACTGGTCTTTTAACTGTGTCCAGTCACCTGAACAAAAAAACTCTCTTATATTCTTGGTCAATGGGAATGTGGTGAGAAATATTCAACCACGACCTTTTTTGGATGTCACTTCCTTCTACACACAGTCATGTTGAAGGAGGTTCTCCTCCTGGTGTTGGACCAACAACAGGGGGACGTCAGGAATAACATCCTGTCGTTCTGTATTACGTCGTCCACGTCAGACGCCTGGACACGGAGTACTGTATGTACTCAGTGGTGACCTTTGGAGTCTTGTATAAGTGAACACGCGTGTATCTCCCACGAGCTGAGAAAGAGGAGAGGAAATGGGAGGTTTAGAGACAGAGGAGAGGACACACA
>NC_024316.1:14734025-14762316 GCF_000523025.1 Cynoglossus semilaevis | reverse complement strand
GCTGCATGCAGACTTAATCTTATTAAATATTGATATGGAATCACAGAGTGGGGTCAGATTACTGCTGCTGTGACCTCCAAGTGTTCTCCATCACATGGTTTGGTGGTCGATAGCTTCAGGGCACGTGCAGTAAATCTTTGTGTATTTCATGGCGGAATATTCGATAGTGTTTGTAAACAGTGTACCGGGAGACACATTGTTGTTGTTTTATACTGGTGTCGTCTTTTAATATAAAAAAAGTCTCACATTGGGAACAAGAATATTGATTGTTCACTTTGAGACGGACAAACCCTAGCAGACTCCTGATCTCCGTAGAACAGGCTAATGTGGAATGCTGCCCTCCTGTGGGTAGATGAAGGTCTTAGCACCTGATGACATGTGGTGCTGTACACCTCCATCAGTGTCTTGATAAAATATTATTTACTCCAGTACATAAAACAAACTCTTAAAATCTTCCAATACAGAGACAAAACAAAGACAGGGGGCGACGTTACGGCAGATTTTGGTGCTCACTCGTTTTGGTTCCAAACAGAGCTCTGTGCAGATGTATCTCTAATGAACCAGTTAACCAGTGGGAGATGCCACCCAGAGCTGTGGCTAAGATCAGACATAAGACGACAGTTGGGTAAAAAAGAACATCAGCCATAAAAACTGTTATTCAGATAACTGGCTGTGGTCACTCCCTCCCACTAATTACAACTCAAACTCCACAGATTGATGTAAAGTACTTGTAAAAACAGCGATAGTCTGGGTCTGATTTCTGTTCATGGTCATCTTGTTTTTTCCTCATTGCCAAGGAAACAAGGAAGGAAAGTGAACTACTTGTCATTAGGACTCAAGTTCTCAAGGACTCAAGGTCTCAAGGACTCAAGGGTCTTTATTGTCATTGCAACATGTTAGACACGGGATGAACGGAAATTAGTTTCCTTGGTCTTGGATCAAGCCTGGATTGTGACACAATCCACTGCACTCAACCAAATGTGACCCTCTGCTTTCAACCCATCACCAAAGTGAACAGCAGTGTGTGGGGACGGTGCCTCGCTCAGAGTAACTTGGCAGCTGGTGAACTCGAACCTGAAACCTTCCAGACCCATGTCCGCTTCCTTATCCACCACGCCACCATCCACTGATCGAAATGCGTCCAGTACAGTCATCATAAGTCGTGAGTGCAGATGTGGTTTTTAACTTTTGAAGCAGGAGAACAGATTTATTTGAGGGAGGACGGAGCCAGAACCCTCTCTGGCACCCTACCCCTGTTCTCCACTCGGTTCTGAGCTATGTGTACTGCATCCAAGATAGGCTGCTGCCAAAACACTGAATTGCAACACAGCCGCTGCTTTCTCCTGGCAAGAGAGGGGGGAAAAAACATTATTTTTTCCTTATGTTTTTGTAGGAATCTGACTGCTATTTGTGTGTGTGATTGTGAACCCCCTTCTAGAATCTACCAGATTATTTTCCTTGCGTTTCATTTTTTATCGCTTCATTGATCCTAGCTTTAAAAAAAGACCTTGATTTCAAATCCAGAAAATGGATTAAAACTATTTGTCATCGGCGTCACAAATGTAGAAGGCATGTGTTAACATGAGCCACAAGTCTGTGAGAACTATCCTCTAAGAACCTCTAGGGGGCACCAAAGAATCTCAAGGGAGTGAAACTACCGGAAAAAAAGTGCAAGTGTGGGATAACATCTAAACTGAGCTAACTGAAATGGAATGGTTTGATTTGTGAGGGAGGACGATGACTCCACTGCTGCATGAAGTAGGATTGTTATTATTTTTAAAAGATATTATTATTAAAAGATTGAAACAGAATTTAAAAAGAAATGAAAACTTCAGTCATGATGGTGCTTGAAGACTTTGTTGTCAGGGATGGAGACAGAGGCAACAGAACATCTCCTCTCATGGGTTTCATTTTTAGCTTTTCGCCTTCCAAAAAAAGTTTTTTTTTAAAAACCAAAACGTGCATGAAAACAGAACACTCTCATTTCCCCAGTCCATACGGCAGCATCATGACTATTATTAAATGATGTTTCACATTTGTGTTCAGCCAGGACTGAACCTGTCAGTGTAAATGAGCGGTTTTGTGTTGATCTGGGTAAAACCACACGTTTCCTGTTGTCGAAAGCTGCTGTTCGACTGTTAGAAACCAGACCAGTGTTTCAGCCACAGTCAGTGCTGCAGATGAGTTCCATGTTCTCTCAAGAAAAAGATTCAAATCAGAAGATTTGATTTTCTGCCTGACTAAACATTAATTATTTATTCATTTCCAGTCTAAACATGTGGGAACACAAACAAGTTAAGACACAAACGGGCCGATGTGTAAATACTGCAAATTAGTTACAGCACCACATTGTGGTCACAGTAGGTGCTACAAATAGTGTTGCACAAAAAGGCAACAAAACAGAACTTGTTTCTTTACGTCGTTAGCTGTGTCGAGGAGAGCAACATTCTCTGAGTTTGGACGGTTTTCTACAACTACAAGGACATCAACTTTTTTCAAAACGTCTTTAAAAATCCACAAGTATAAAATAAATATATTCAACTGAGCTAGAACTTGTTTCCACCCCATCTTGTCTTCTACAGGTTGAGCTGCATGTTCATCTTGATGGAGCGATCAGGGTTCAAACCATTCTGGACGTTGCAAAGTAAGTAAAGCTACTTTTTACTATTTTTTATTCTTTAGTGTTAGTGTTACAGACCTGTTTAGAAAAAGATTCTATTTCTATGTCAGACTCAAACTGGATAAACTTGATATGGTAAAATATACTGACAAAATTTCCACATTAAAAAAAACAGATGGTTTACAAGCTAGCTAACTAGCTGGCTCGATGGCTAACCAGCAAGTTAGCTAGAAAGATAGCTATCGAGCTAGCATAGCTAGCCAGATATGTAGCTAACTATGGCTTCAAGTTGAAGCAATTCATTTAAATGTTTCAATTTCTCAAAATATATCTGCACCTGACACAGCAACACAATGTTTAATTCAGAGAGCAGCCATATTCATTTGCAACTAACTTGACATTTTGAACGATAAAGAGAAATATCTGCTCCTACTCTAACGTTTTTCTTCGTCTCTTTTCTTCGTCCCAAACTTTATTACTATCCTGTGTCCCTGGTTATGCTACTTCATAAATGACAGGAAGTTGGTTGTATTTAGCGTAAAGTGGGTCAGAATGAGAGCTGATTAAATCCCCATTGTGGAGTTATTTGACCGAGAACCCAATGTCAATAACCACATTCCAACCTGTCAAAACTCGGTTTAAACCAAGTTTGAGTGTTTCCTTTTTTACACTGTGTAAATGAGGAGAGGGTGGGGGGGCAGGGGGGAGAGTGGAGTTTCATAATGAAACTGCTTGACCTTAGACCTGAAAGCAACAATGCGGTTGAGAGAAAGGAACAGAGTGGGTAAGGGATTCTTTTTGTTCTCCGACATAATGCTGTTTTAGGCCTGATAAAAAGAGTTCTTATTTTTGCATTCAAAAATAAGAACTCTTTTGTCAGCACTTTCTACATTATATAAGCGGCAAAAAAAACCCACCAATCTATTGTTCCAAAGCCAGGGTTAGTCAGAGATGCACAGATGAATTGACAGTAATAGAAGCAGAACCTCAAAGGTCAAGTCAGAAGATGTTCCTACTTTTGCAAATTTTAGGGAAATGTTTGCTGTGTTGTTTGGGGCAGAAATGAGTACCAACTCAGTAGTGAGGGCAAAAGCCTGTCATTAAGTCAGTAGTGAATGTGTTTTTACTTCTAAAATGAATTTACAATGGAAAGTGAATTGCGACTTGTTTGATCTGAATATTTAGGTTTATATTTATGTACATGCAGGAACAGTAGACCAGTGTTTCCCAAACTTTTTTTCTGGGGACCCATAATTTAAAAGTCACAAACCTCCACGACCCAAGTCAACAGACATTATTCGTAAACTCCTGGGAAACATGATACGAGACGACCCAAAAAATATATAACTCTTGCGACCCTCCTAAGGCTCGCGACCCAGCTTTTGGGAAACAATGCAGTAGAGTATATGTTTTGGAACAGTAATGGTAGACTGCTCGTTTGTTTTTTTTACATATGAATTTTTGTAGGATATCATTCAATATTATAATACAATGTATTCATTATAATAATAATATACTATACAATATACTACACTACATGTACTATATATGTAATTATACACATATATATATATATATATAAATTGTTGTTTTTTGTTTTTTTTCTTCCAGAAAATAGATCAACTTAAATCACCCTGAAAACCCACTTGAGACTAATTAAATCACTGTCCCTGAATAAACTCTTTTTTCCCCCCCGTAGGAGACGCCAAATCTCTCTCCCAGGAAACGCCAAGGAGCAGATGACGTCAAGAATTATTCTCACAGAGCCTTCCACCCTCACCGGCTTCCTGCACAAGTTTACTGAATATATGCACGTGGTGGCGTAAGTGCTGACATCTCATTTTCAGTTTATCTCTTTCACAGTCATTAAGGTGTTTACTGGTGGAGCAGGTGAGGAGGAGTCCAAAGGACAGGGTTTGAGTGACTGAGGGGGAACATTTACAGCGAAGGTCAAAATCCAGTCAGGCGGCTTATCACACAATGTCTTTATGAGTTGACTCTGGGGTCAGCTTCAAATGATGGACGTGAAACAGGAAAACAGCATTAATGAAACTGGCCGTCACCACGGAGACCAGATCCCTGAGGAGACTTGGTCCAGGAACACCTTTCCGGTGTCATTCTGTTTTATATTAAGTCCTTCATTGACGGAGCTGAACTGTTTAGAAAAGACCAAATACAGTCTTTCAGACACTCGACAGCCGTCAAGTGTTTCCACAATAGCTGTCTGCGGTGGAGGGACTGCAGTGGACGGTCGTGTTGAATGGAAGCCTCTGTGTCAACGCTCCTGAAAAGCAGCGCAGCTTGAATACCACTGGGAACGTAGCGGCTGAGTTGGGCTCATGCGGAATTATTGTAATTTGTATATGTGTCTGTGGAGGTGCAGCCTCCGGAACGACGACCGTTCAGAGGGTCGGACGTCACGTGACAGGACGGGACAAAAACGTACCGCTGAGCATCAAGGAGAGAAAAAAAAAGTTTTGTTTTGAAACAAACACTTTTTCATCATGGCACGTTCATTCAGATAATACAATAAATACTCAAATTGTCAACAGTGAAGAAGAAGGAGATGAAGATGATGAAGGTGATGAAGTAGTAGAAGAAGAAAAAAGATGATGATGAAGACAGAGAGGAAGATGAAGCAGAAGAAGTGAACAGAGAAGAACAGGGAGAAGGAGATGGGATGGGGTTTGACCCGTCGTCTACCTCTGATTACTAATTCATATATTGCCTGTTTCAAAAGTCATCATGCAGATAAAGTCAGGGTGGAATGATGGTCTCATTAATTATTACTTAGATTAAATTTATCAGCGTCAGAGGGTGGGGTTCACACAATCTGTGTTTTCTCTCCTGTGTTTCAGTGGCGACAGAGAGGCCATAAAGAGGATCGCCTACGAGTTCGTGGAGGACAAGGCAAAGGAAGGAGTGATTTATGTCGAGGTTAGATACAGCCCACATTTTCTGGCAAACACCAAAGTGGAACCTATACCGTGGAACCAGAAAGAGTGAGTCTTTATACGAGTGGCTGCCACCTCGCTGCGCTGTGCTGCGCTTGAAGAGATGGAAAAAAGACTCTTGACTGACGCTGGTTTCTCCACACAGAGGAGACCTGAGTCCAGATGAGGTGGTGGATTTGGTCAACCAGGGCCTGAGCCAGGGGGAGAGGGCCTTCAATATCAAAGCCAGGTCCATTCTATGCTGCATGCGCCACATGCCAAGTAATGAACTGTTCCTGCTTCTGTTTGCCAAAACCTCCGTATGAGATTAGGTTTCTTTGAACTGTTTCTGCCCCGACTCACATGTTCAATCATGAGCAGGAGCGCCAGTGACCACCACCATACACTCAGAGTGATTTTCTTATTACGACATGCACAACAACCTCCATTTTGTAGCTTTGTTGTTCAGTGAAAATCTTCTGACTCTGACTTCATTTTTAGTTTACAGTGAACAGTGAGGGGAGGTCGAAAAGTACTACAACATAATTGAAAGTATTTCTAGAATATATAGTCTGTAGCCTGGGAAAAAAAACATGGATTTAAACAATTTCAAGAATTGGTATTCAAGAAAGATGATTTGCAAAAAAAACAAAACAAAACCTAACAATACAGCTGCATTAACATACTTAACCTAAATCATGACCTGAACCAAGACCAAATACACTTTCCATGATCAATTCATATTTGGTTGAAAATGCGACGCTTTCTTTGATTTCTGAGGACCAACGACCAATTAATAGACTTCGGTCTAAAAGTCAGTGAATATTTGGAAAATAAACCACTTTCAATGAGACTTAAAGAGTTTAAAAACAACAATGGTAAACACCAGTGTTAGCAGCTGTTCCATTCACTCAGTCAGTCCATGTGCATCAGCAGCACTCTCCACCTGTGATGTAGCTAATCTGCTTCACCATTTCACCACCACTTCATCTCACTGAAGACGCTGTAATACCCATGCATGGTCATGTGTGTGTGTGTGTGTTTGAGCTGACAGAAATAAACTACACAGTAACACAAGCCCTCTTCCAAATGTGCAGGCTGGTCCATGGACATCGTTGAGCTGTGTAAGAAATACCGTCAGCAGGGAGTGGTGGGCATAGATCTGGCAGGTGATGAGTCGCTCAACTGTGACGGCAACCCAGATCACAGGAAGGCCTACGAGGTGAGAGCGGTGACATCAACAGAAAACTGCAAAAATAATAATTGTCAAGGTCATAATGTTGGTGGAAGGTCATGTTATTTGGAAAGAGTTTGATTCCACGATGTGTGATATGTGAAGACCACCCACATCGTTGTAGTTTTTGTTCATTATAAGAAGTTTTGCTCATCAGTAATATATTTCTTTAAACTTCACACTGAACTCTGGGTAAAATCTAATCTACCAATTAATCTTACACTTGCACCGAAAAAGCGTCTAAATAATGTGATTGGGTTTTTTTTTTCTTTCAGCAATTGTTGATTAAATCTGAGGCCTTGGCACCAAGTAATCGATTTTGCCAGTCAGCGTGTAATGAATGAGGGAGATTAATCAGTTACTACTGCGCAGCACAGGGAGCAGTCGACTCTGAAATGAATTGTATTGATCAGTAAATGTGTGTGTGTTAAATGATGTGTTTAAGTTCTGTTGTGAGAAAAGACAGGTTTGTTTCAGACTTGACAATGGCACTTGGTTACAACATTGTGTAAAGTGTTATATTCATTATATTCTTTACAGCTTCAGCCTGTTTGACAGGGACGTTAAAATACGACCAGTCAAAAGTCATTGGTAAAAACAGGCTGTTGGTTAATCATTTACTGACAGGCCATAAAAATGCAGGGTGATGTCGTGCTGGTGGTTTATATTAGGTATAGTATTCAAAACCTTCACTTGCAGAATGGTCATATTTTCATTGACCTTTTTTCAAATATTTCTTTGCTGCCATAGAACCATTATTATTTCATAGAACCATCGCTAGCTCTAGCAAAGTTGAGAATTTTGACTAGGGATGTCCGATATTATCGGCCCAATATTATGATATATTATATTGATATAGTCCAATACGGTCCTGAGACATTTACCTCAGTTTTGGGGGCTAACGGCTGCATATCGGTTGATATCGGAATCAGAAGTGTTTGGACAATATCGACGTATCGGATGTCGGAAAAAGTTAATATCGTACATCCCTAATTCTGACCATCATAAATTTTTAAAATGAACTTCCAATGACATCAGTTAGCCAAACTGAGGGAGCAGAGTCCACGCAGCATTAAGGTTTATCTTTACAAATGAACAGCCAGTTTAAATGCACCTGCAGATAAAGCCGGCAGCAGTCGGTGCATTCAAGGCCAGCAGCGATAGAAAGAACGCACGTGGACGGCCTTATCACTGTTTACTTTACAGTTTGTGGAGTAGTAAACATGCCTTCACTCAGTGGAAGTTATTCAGTGTTTTCATTCTTCATGCCTGATGTGATTTTGTTGGCAGGAAGCCGCACGCTGTGGGATTCACAGGACAGTACACGCAGGCGAGGTCGGTCCGCCCTCCGTGGTGAGGGAGGTAAGCTGCTCAACAGGAACATGAGACATTTTTAAACCCGGTGCTGACATCATCTGAGAAAGTACCTCAGGAAACAGTTGGAACCGAAACAATGGAATCAGGCAGCAGAAATAGAACAGGTTTTAGGCCGAGAGTGTTTTACAATTGTTCGCCTCAGATTATTTTGGATTAGACTGGGAGTGTGTTTGAATGTAATTATATGGTTTCACATGGACGTGTGAGAACATACAATAGAGTCTCAAAACATTTCCTGCTCAGTTCGTATTTCAAAGCTCGTGTCAGCAAAATCTTTCTGAACATCTGATTGTTTCTTCACTGATTCCTGTTTTATACAATAACACATAAAAGTGAACCAGTGGATTTAAAGTACATTGCAGTCCACTACTAAATATCATGCCCATGGTCATAGAGATAACAGCTAAATTATTACCTTTTTTGCAGTGTTTCACAAAAAATATAACAAATGAACTTTGACAGGCAGTCACAAGATGAAAACGTGACGATCTCATGACTGAAAAGGAAAAAAAATGCCAAAAATGTCTTAAAAAAAATAACAAGAAAAAATATTGCAGATCTAGTACAGCAGCTGTGCACGACAAGTCAATGGGTGGAGCCGGCGGATATGAGAAGTGTTTGGAGGCTGTAGTAAAGTATAAGAAGGCTCTGTCATGGTTTAGGGCTGCGTTAAGTTGTGTTGAGAACTTTTAAAATTCAGGTAATGTAAATGAGACCTGTGCAGGATCAACAAATGACAGTAGTGCAGAGTATAACAGAAACAGCAGCAGCCAACGTCAGTGTTAGGGCTAACTCTACAGAAGTGATTGGTACGGAGCCTCAGGAAGTGAGGAAGTGAAGAAGCAACAAATGTCCAACATCTGTGGGATTCATCAAGTTCCACTAAACTTTGGAAACATCAGGGGACTGGGATTTCTTTCTCCCTGGGATTACAAAATGTGTTCATGCTGCAACAAATATTGTTTGGAAGCAAAATCTGACAACAAAATGAGAACTGAATCTAACGCACCCTTCATCTGAGTTTAATTCTCAAGAATTAAAAAAACCACTAGCAATTGTCAGCAATACATGAATTATATATTTAAATGGAATGTCCCCATCATTTAATCACAACATGTTTACACTGCTAAAATAAAGCTGATTACTCTGCAGTCAAACCATTCCTCAATACCACCACAGCTTTTTTCTGCGTGCCACCATAAACAGGCTGCAGATTCTGCTGGCATCAGTGTTTACGGGCGGGACTGACATGTGACCCGTGGCTCTCATTTTAGGCTGTGGAAGTGCTGAAAGCTGAACGTGTTGGACATGGTTACAGGACTCTGGAGGACAGGGATCTGTACAAGAAACTGCTCGCTCAAAACATGCACTTTGAGGTGAGAGGGCGTCATGGGTTTTTAAGAAGAATCTGGAAGAAAAAAGATTGCTGCGTGAGCAGACAGAGGAACTGCACCGTTTTAATACATATTAATACTGACATTATTACAGACGACTGCACCACTTTAATCGTCACATATTAATACTGACATTATTACAGACCACTGCAGAAAAAATTTAAATGATTTTATGGATCCAACAATAAATCACCGGGTCGATTTTCATTCTAAGTAGTGACACAGTGACCCCTAGCGGACGGCTGGAGTATGTTAATGTTTGAGGTTTCCCTCTGCTGTCTTCATTACAGATATGTCCCATTTCCAGTAGACTGACAGGAGCCTGTGACCCAGACTTCACGAAGCATCCAGTCATCACGTGAGCAGCTTTAACCCAAGGATCAACCTGCGTCACAGCAGCTCAACGCACCTGCACTGTGTCCTTGAATGTCATTGATTTCTCTGCGCAGGTTCAGAAAAGACAAGGCTAACTACTCCCTAAACACAGACGACCCTCTGATCTTCAACTCCTCCCTGCACCTGGACTACAGCACCGCACAGAAGTACATGGGCTTCACGGAGGAGGAATTCAAACGACTGGTGAGATCAAAACGACGTTAGGATAAAATGTTCACAGGTGAACAGGGAGTGTCGAGGTTATGATCTAGTGCTGGTCAAATCTTTATGGTAATGTTCTAATAAGCTAAAACACAAAGAAAAAAAACTCGGACACATGGAGGTCAGACAATGTTTTGATGACTTTTCAAAATGAACCATGCGGTCTAACTTCAATTGAAACTAATCAAATTAAAAATGTTATTCTGTCTGTGTGGCCCAGTAAAACATGATCCACGACCCGATTCTGGTCCCCAGCCCCATGGTTGGAGACCCCTACACTTAAGTTTTGTTAAAAAATGAAATTTAATTTAAAATAACGACACTTTCCTTCAGTCGAGAACAACTGAAAAGGCTATATATTTATTTATATTAAGTTACTGTTTGATGGATTCTAGCCTGACTATTCATTAACTTCTCTGTGCGTTGATGTTTCATAGAACATCAAGTCTGCTGAGTCCTGCTTCCTACCTGAGAATGAGAAGAAGGAGCTCCTCCATAAACTGTACGATGCCTATGGGATGATACAGAGCACCGCCTTTTAAACCCGTGAAGACGTTCCGAAGAGAAAACGCCAACAGAACCAGGGACGACTCACTCTGACTCCAGGGAACGTGTTTTTTACTCTTTGGTAACCAGCATAAAAAGTAACTACTCCAAAATGGTGTCTATCAAAGTTACCAGCTTTACCTCACATATCAGTACACCATCAACATAAGGGCTTTTATCTGTCTGGGTTTTTTTTATCTAAGTACTAACAAAGCTTAGGTTCATATGGGACTCTTCTGCCATGATTTTCTGCATGGAGTTAAAAAATACTTTAAAAGCAAATGTTTCATATCAGAACTCCTAGTCCCGTGTACGTCATGTTTAATGTTTACATTCTAATTCTCTGAAGAGAATCAGGGAACCTTCCGGACTCATTCAACTCTGTCACAGCTTATACATGGTACGCTACAAACATTACTGAAAAAGTGATGTGAAAACATGTGAAAATTGTAGCAGTGCGGGCTTTGAACTTATCACCACCTGGAAGGATATTATTTTACTTTGAATTCTCAACTGTTTAGTGAAATCTGAATACGAAGGGAATTGACTTTCCCTTAAGTAAAACACAAGTGCCATTTCACATCAGGTACCGACAGCTCAAAACCAAAAGAATGTAGTCTTTCATTCGTACACTAGGTGGCACACTAACGCCACTGAGCTAGGCTGACCACTTCGTGTGGTTCTAAAGTTGAGATTTGCTCTACGTTCACTTCATGTATATATTTATTTAAAAAAATATATGTTTCATGTCTCTCAAAGGAACAAACAAACAAACACTTTATAGCGGATACTTTCACACTGACACGAAATTCAATAAAAGTTATAACCAAACGTTTCTTCATGTCTGGACTGTTTTTCCATAGTGTACGTTTTTACTGTAAAACTATAAACATGTACAGTGACGTCAAGCAAATACCGTCAACCATTTTCTACAATACTCACATGAAAGGACGGGGACGAAAAGTTAAAGTAACATGAACGAAATGAACGGTAACAACCCCGGCGGTTATCAGACAAAGATGGGCTACTCCTACGAAGAGTCTTTAATAAACACACAACTACTCTGCTTGTTTTAGGAATACTATTAAAAAGTAAAACAGTTTTCGCTAACTGTTTGCTTTCCTGTTCACCACCTTGGCTTCGTTTCTGCCCAATGTTTTGTCATCTTTTTATCTACTTCTGCCTCACCTCCACAAACAGCCGTCCGTTTCCTCCACTCCTTGGATCAATACACTCTGCCTTATGTTGAAGTAGCTGTCTATGCATTTGGATTCACAGGAACTCTCAGCAGACTGCAGCAGCCTGTCAGTCAGTCAGTCAGTCAGTCAGAAATACAGAACACAGCAGAGCTGGAATGGTGGCAGAAATCAGGATTGACAGCTGTCATGTCTGATGTGATAAAATCATGTCACCCAGGAGCCATAACTCAACAGAAGGTGACCAACATTTTTCTGGATCAGAGGACAGTCTGAAAAAAAAAGGAAACCCAGCCCCAGTGTGGGCATCACTGTGAATTGGTGTGTGGTTATATTTTTTTAAATCTGTACAAACCACACTGAGTTGCTGCCACCTAGTGACCGGAGGCTTGTTGTCATTTAAGCAGAACAGCAGTGGTACACTTATGCCCCCCCCAATTTGAGAAGTACTGGGTAGATATAAATAGAATAATAAAAGGTTCTGCAGATAAGGTGCAGTCTGTGTGTATAAACAGAACATGAACTGTGGAGCAGTGAGGAGTGAGGAGTGTGATGTGGGTGCAGATGTAAACACCAGCTTCCTCTGGACATCCTAATGTTCACCTACTCTGTTCCAGTCAAACATGCAGCTCTGGAACAACTCAGTGTTGGTAACACAGCCAGACTCGTAAATCTGAGTTTGGCTGGGACTCAATGTCTTCGCACCTAAAATTAAAAACAACAATAATCTGTGGATAATTCATAAGTATTTTATTACACAAAGAAAATTGCTATCACAAAGTTATCACTCAACATTTAGCAATAAATATGAAGTCCCTACATGACAGTATAATGTCATCTATGTTACTGAAAAGGACAAAGAAACTGAACAACAGGGTCACAAACACACACACACACACATACACATACACACGTACACAGAGTACAAAGAAGAAAAGAAAAAAAAACGACACACAGATGGTTATGAATAAACACTCCATTAAACAGTCCCATGTTAGACTGGAACACGGTTCGAGTGGTGAGTGTTATAAAGCAGTTCAGTTCAGCTCGGTCCAGCTACACAGAAGCTTCTGTGCTTTCTCGTCTCCCGGGAACATAAATGACAAAGAGAGTATGGAGCAAAAGCGCAGCATCTCAACTGTCGGACAGTTCTACTCTGTTCTGTTCCTCACGTTACAATCACATCCAATAAAAAGGCAAACATTTAGAGCCGGGCTGCTCCAAACAAGCCGGCAGTGGGCAAAGATGTCATGTCTCAGGGTAGGACGACCAATATACACTCCTTTGATTCCACACTCGTGCCTCCTTGTCTCCTCTGCTTCCTTTCTAATCTTCTCTTCTCGTCACTTGCCCCTCCATCCATCATCAGGAGGAGTTTAGGAGGGTCCTCCACCACCCTGGGCATCTTGGCTGGTGGAGCCCTCAGCCTCAGGGGCTGGGGTGGCCCCCGGCTCGCCATCTGCTGGTAAATATGTGAAACAATATGTACAAAAAAATTAGTCAATGTAATTGAATCAGGCTGCCATGTCTTAACATAAGGAAATAAATCTGCTCCCACGATAAATAAGTAAATAAATGAAATCTGCAGGAAGGAATTATGACTTCCTGTAACAAAACGGTGTCACTGTGATATGAGGTCATTACAAAAATGGACTCTTCCGTTAGATTCACTCTTTCGTTTGATTTACAGTGGTCAAAGTGATTATACTGTTGTTTTCTAGAAGAAGAGGAAGTCAGGAAGACTGGCAGTGGAACACACAATAGTCTGACGCGGGGGTGAGGGCGGGTGCGGGGGGGTCACGGACGTCATATTCAGACATGTTCCTCATAACAATATGACTCTACTGTGAGTAGAGGAAGCAATGACCATCTGCAGGTCCACAGGTCACTGTTACAGTCCAGGAAACACCAGCTGTCTCTGTGTGCAGCTTTAAACACTGATCATCTTTTAGTACAGCTGTGATTAAACTTTATTTATTTCCTCGTTCTCAAATAATTCTCAACAAAAAAGTGACCTGGTGAGGTGAGAAACGTCAACATACATTAGCATATTGGATGCTAATAACATAAACCCTGAAGATGCTAAAGTATTAGCCTAACACAGTAGCATTTTCAAACTTAATACAGTAGCATATTGGATGCTAATAACACAAGCATTAAATATGCTAATGCAACAAAATGAATCAACATCAACAATCAACAACATACTCACCGTTTCCACTCTTTCACTAATCACGTCTTCGTGATGAAGAGTGGCACTGGCGTCACTCTCATCATCACCAGTCCGTCTGGCAACGTGAGGCACTTCGGACGTAAGGTGACGCAAAACGCCTGATGTAGTCGCTCCACCTCATCTATTAAGGTCTCTTATGTTTAGACAAGCATGAGTTGAGGAACACTGAACTCTGCTCGTCCAAACATAAGAACCCTTACGTATATATAAATTTAAGTAATTTATTTTTTAGTATTTTTGTTTATATGTTAAGTTAGTATTGTTTGTCTTGCGATCTTCAGAAATAGCTCGAGCTAATGTCACACCAACACGTTTATTTTGCCGTCATCTTTCAGAGTCCTGTCTACACGTGCAGACGTCATTTCCATCATTGATTCTTGCCATGATATTAGGGTATAATAGACAGGGCTGCGAGAAAATATCAATGAGCCGAGTAAAACCTGAATCGCGATACGTATCATATCACCAGATTCTTGCCAATACACACCCCTAGTAACAGATAATACAGAGAGACAAGTGATGTTCTAGTCCAGATGTTTTAGACTAGACAGTTTCTGCCCAAACGAACTCCCAGAACTCCACGCCACATGACATTTCAGTCAAGGTCATCGGCTTGGTAGATGAAGAAAACAACTCCATCCACCTGTTATATACTGCTAACTCCCTCTGCAGGGTTGTGAGGAACTGGACCTGGGGTTCAGCTCTACAGTCCGTCACAGGGCAGAAATCACAACTTTTAGTAGCAAATAAAACCTCAGTGCAGTGTCGTCCTGCGAACCAAAATGACTCATCAAGTCTGTCCTGCTGCGTGTTCTCCAGCAGATTACTGCGGGCTGTAATAAAAATCTCTCTTCCTGCTGCTCAGCAGGCTTCCTGGACGTGTTAACACACAAATATGGTCGAGGGTTTGGTGTCTGTCAACGCGGACGTTGTTGGTGCTAGTGAGTTTTCGCAGAGAAGAACATGTCCACACAGACGGACGGAACAACAGTGCAGCGGGGAGCACAGCTTTGAGTTTTGTTATTTATGAATGAAATATCCCTTCAAACAATAGGAAAATAAAATACATATAAAATCTATTTATGAAGAATGTGACACAGATTACAAGAAAAAAAAACACCTGAGATGGTAAAAAACATTATTTTTCCTAATGTGACACAGAACACAACAAAAAAAAAAAAAACCTGAGATGGTAAAAAACATTATTTTTTCTGATTTATTGTGTGGAAAATTTTGTATATTGTGCACTTTAATTTTAAAAGACTAAAACACTGGTGTAGTATGTTTGTTAAAATACGTATTGATATAATTTTTGATACAGTATGTGTGTGACAATTTTTTTGTTTTCTATGTTAGATAGGTTTCTTTTTTGCTTTTTGCAATTTAAAAAAAACGTTTAAAAACATTTTTATTTTTGCTTTGTTGTTAATTATTTCTTTTTTGAAAACAACTAATAATAGTGTTGAATACTGTTGAATAATAGTCCAGTTAGATAATCACCCCACAACCACTACAAACAACACCCCCCCACTAGAAGGTCCTGCCCCCCCCCCAACCCTTTTATCTTACAGAGGACTGAGTGCTCCTCACACCAGTGAGTGCTGTACCAGTGGCATGTTGCATTATCCCCGGTGACATGTACTGACCTGCAGCCTTCAGGTCCATCTCTGCCAGGTCTTTGGTCAGTTCACTGGTGCTGGCCGTTCCGGTCTCCTCCCCAGTGATGTCCGGTACTGCGTTCCTGCGGCCTGTGCGATCACAGTTGATGAAGTCTGAGTACGACGTCTCCACGTCCATCATCTGTCCATGACCAGCGCTCTCATTACACCTGCCAACGAGGGGAGCAGATGTGAAAGAGCAGCGGAGGAAGTTGGTGAGAGAGGAAATGACATAATATCACACGGAAAAACTATATACAATGGTCCAGTGAAAAGAGGGTAATGTGTAAATGTAAGGAAATTAATAAAAAATAAAAAATATGATAAAAAGACACAATCCAAAAAAATAAGAAACAACACAGCATAGATAATTCAATGATAATTAACAGACAGATACATGCATATAAACGCTGGCGAGACTGAAAAGTAAAGGGTGAAAATTCCATCAAAGTTGAAGGTAAAAAAAAAAAAAAAGGACTCAGAAAATAACAACTATTTAAAGAAACTCTTGAATAATTTAGGTGTGAATAATTAATTATTTCTATTTTTTTCAATTTCACTGAGAATATTATAACACCCAGACGTATAATACAAAAGCATGGATTTGACATGGAGTTAGAGAAGCACAGATCAATGTGGGAAACCAGAGCTACTGAAGGTAATCCATTCAGAGGACGTGTCAAGCTGCTGTCTGCCATTTATTCCCTTTCGGTTTCCTGTTGTAAGTTCATATTAGAATAGGTAAAGGATCTGAAGAACGACTACTGCACCATACAACGAGTCAAGGCCTCAGCACAGAGAGAGGAGGCGAGAGGAGAAAGACTGGAAGGACAAGGAGGAAAATGTGCAGTAGGTGTTGGATTGTAAATGTCAAAACGGTCTCTTTTTTTCTGTGTCCTCTGAGTTTCTGAAGCATGACTGAATGCATTACACCCACAGATGTGCCTTTGTGAAAGAAGAAGTAGAAGAAAAAAAAACACTGAGCAGGAAAGGCTATGACTCAAACAGATCTCACAGCCGTCCTGCTCAGTGTGTGTGACCCAGAGAGGAAGCACCTCTGGTCACCAGCCGCACACGTGCCGTTTGGTGGAATGTGAAATCGGCGGCGGAGGGCAGACACCGTGGCACTCTGGGTAAAAACTGCAAACTCCCCGGGAAATGTCAGAGAGTTCCACGGAGTCTGTGGAGTTTACCTGAGCGATGTGGGCCAACACGGGGCTGAAGGTGACCACGGACACACACACATCCACAGCCCACCCTCATTAATGCAGCAGCTCACAGTGGGAGACCAGCGTGTCTCACAGCTCCATAATAACACCTTCTACCTTTCCTTCAACCTAAAGTGCAGCCATGTGATGTTGTCAATAATAACCAATTAGAGCTCAGGCCGCTGAAGGACACACTCAGCATTGACATTTCCCTTTAAACTGCCATTAGTTTTCCCTCACATTTAAATTAAATCCATCTAACCTCATGCTAATCTCACTTCTAATATCAAGAATCCTAATTACAGGTAAAAAGAAGAAAATGAAGACACTGCTTTTAATTTTCTTTTGCTTATTAGTTATCAGCAAAATTGTATCACTGAGTTTTGCTGTGTAAAATGAGGCTTATTTTTGATTTTGATTTTATTTTTTTGGAATTGTAGTTACCTTTTAAAATTAACTGTTGGAATTGTAGTTACCTTTTAAAATTATATTTTAATTTACCATACACCTGCACATACACATGCTATTTTGATTTTAGTTAAATGGTAATTTACCTTATTTCCTACCTTCTAACACCAGAGGGCGATGTTCATCATCATCTCATATTTGTTGTAGATTAATCAGCATGCTAGCTAATTAATGTGACCATTATCGGTGGAAAAACCAAACTTTTTTCCGAGTTCAAAATATAAATAACTGCAATTCAACTGTAAATGAGCGTAGCTAAAAGTGCGAGAGTGATTTTTTTTTTTTGGTCTTTATCCTGTCCCTGACTGCCGAACCTTCCATATCGAACCTCGGCTATAACCTTATCATTTACGTGTGAAACAACAAATTCAGAGATGCAGGTTTCGCAGCTACTACAAAAATATGATCAGCGTCGTTTCACAGGCAGAACCATGTACGGTTGAACTGAAAACCAGGATCAAGTGTAACTCCTGCAGCCTGGTTATCGTGTTTGCCTTTTCCGCTCCATCGACGCCGTCGTTATGCTGCTCATGGCAGCTCAGTCCAATTGCCATTTGTTTGTTTCATTAGCTGGTTTGCCTGCACTTGTTGAGCCAAACCTACCATGAGATCATTAACAGGTTTCCATGGAGGGACGGCTGTGGTGAGGATGATGATGAGCCTTCTGCTCCTCTGTGTCTGACTGCCTGGTTTCAGCTGTGACTTTATCTGCGTGAATATCTCTAAGTAGTAAAAAATAAATAATCAAACAAGCACAGCTGGGAAGCTGAAGGGTCGACGATTATAAAGAAACATCGATGACTTTGTGTGTGTTAAACCGATGTCGCGCACCATCATTAACTGGAAGAAATTAAATAACGTGTTTCACACACATGGTTTAAAATACTATAAAATATATATAATGTAGTCAGAGGCCAGGACCAGCACACATCCAAGCACTAAAAAAAAAAAAAAAACTTTTCTTTGGCTTTCTACTAGCACTAGCACAAATTAATAAGAAAAAAAAAAAGGAAAATAAGAAAGAAAAAGAAAACAGGGGGCAGCATCACACCATCTGTGCACTAATGACCAACTTAAAATGACTCACCCTCAATCTATGGTTTAATATTACGTACATTTAAATCTTGATAAATACTTCAGTCTCCTCAGTTTTACTGCACTGGTTCAGACTCAAAAAATCTCACAACCAAATCTCCTGATCTCATCCTCACAGTATGACCAGGAGGCTCCTGAAGTGCACGTCCTACTTAAAGAAAAAGAGAGTCTTTCTTGTGAGAGCGCAGCCTGTGGAGACGGCGGGAAACTCAACACAGCTGCCACTGAAAACACCACGGCGAGACAAATGTCACAGGTGTGCATTTTCACTCGAGACAATGACGAGTCAATGGTCAGAGGGAATTCACTGAGAATGAACTCAGCTTAGCCTACTGCCTTCTCCCCCCTCCTCACTTCCTCCCCTCTTCCTGCCGAACACGGTGTCAGATTGGATCATTTCCTGCGGTGACGGCCTTTGAAACGTCCCAGAGTCTCGAAAGGAAGGAAAAGGAACAAGCTCTTTTTGACAGCTTTTATTCTGCCAGGCAGCAAACTGGGACGCGTTACTCAGCTGCGCTTGAATCAACAGATTGTTTCAGCTTTAAGCAAATCTACCTCATGTTTAAAACGCTCCGAGTTTAAAACAGAACCAAACCAAAGGGTACGTCAGGAGAGAAGATGAATCAGGCCTTCTAGTGTTTTGACAGTTTCAAATATGGGGGGATTCTCTCAGAAAAAAAACACACTAATTCAAATTCAAGTGATTCCTTCTGTACTGAACAAATAAACCATGAGCTGCATTATCACATTAACACCAAACCACCACAATCCCACTGTGAATGAAGGCAGAGGCTGAAGTGCAGACGTGCGGCGCGGGATGAACGTCGGACAAGAATGATGTATGAGGAGGGCGTTTGGAATGGAGAGATGAGGGGAAGGAAAAACCCACAGTAATCACTGAGGGAATATGACTCAGCAGAGTCACTTACACTGTGCCCATTAGAGAGGCAGACTCACTGCCATCCCACTGGAGCCTTTTAGCCTGATTTGTGCACAATAATAAACCGGCATTATGAGCAATAAACAACACCAAGACCTGCTTCTTGGCTGATTTCAACTCTATTAGCGCTGACGACACGACCTGTTTCAACGGAACCTGCAGCACTTATTGACCAGACAAGAAGCCTCCACGTGAATGACTTTCATCTGCCTCACGTAGCAACTGAGGATTCCCCATCTGCCATTTCCAGTCTGGTTGGACGGTTATACGAGATGCTGTGAAAGCCGGGAAAGCAGCTCATATTCTTTGATGGTATTATAATAGGTACCAGTACCAGTAAGAGTTACAGTATTAAAGATTCAAATCCATGTTTATTTTATTTGGAAAATATAAGGCTGTAATGTTGTTTTTATGGCTTAGCCTACTTTGGAAATTGAAAATAAATTGACCTAAAATTATTTATTTCTAATTTTGCAATTATTATTTATTGATCTAACTAAGAATTAATATGTAATAATAATAATAATTAATTTAAACAGGATTTTACTAGTTAATTGTTTTCCTGACTAGGGATTCAAAAATTTGAATTTTTTATGTAGGTCATGAAAATTAACATTTAGTTTATCTTGGAGGATATTTAGCATATTTATGTATAGGGTGGATACTATTTTTTTGTAATATTTACAAAATAACAGAAAACTGGAAACCCAATTTGAAAAATGTTATTTTAATAGTTTTTGTAATTTTATTTAGCCTATTAGCCAAAAATTAGAGCTTCTGGTTTTGTTTACTCCATTGTTTTTATTATTCATTTTATGTAAAGTATATCAAACTAAATATAAAATAAAAATATCATCAAATAAATCTATTTTGAATCTATTTTTCCTCTCTTAAATGACCGGCATCAAATTTGGAATCACAGAAAGTGAATCATCAAACTGCAGTGAAAACATCACATTAAGGAATTAATACTAACCCTAATAAACAAAGAGCAGTGAAGTAACTGTGCCTAAACAATAAACAAAGAGCAGTGAAGTAACTGTTCAGATGAAGAGATGATCAATGTCAAACTGTCTTACCGCCGACTTCAGAGCTCAGAGTTCTGTTTCAGAATGAACTCCTCCTGATCCACTGATCCACCCGATCACCCGGTCCTCAGTGTTTCACTCTGTGTATCACAGCAGCATTGTTCCTCAGCTCCCTGCTCTACTGATCACAGCCTCCCAGCCTCATCAAATATGGTCTGGACACTGTCAGTTCACATGATGTCAGCAGCGGCCTAGTTGACAACAAAGCCCAGTCCAAACACAGGGGAGCCATATTTCCTCGTCGGTTACGTTGTTGCTCGTCTCCCGTCTACCTCTCATAAATAAATAAAAGCCTTGTGCGTTGAAGTTTGGTGAGTACACTGCGCTGGCCCCATATTCCCCCTGTACTAATGGGACTCTGGAAGGGTGTGAAGGCCTAATTTCCCTGGTGGAGAGTATGAAGAAGCACGCCGAGCAGCGAGCGGCAGCTTTGCCTCTTCAACACTCAGCCTTTTTTTATGTGAGAGCTGCGAGCAGCCACACATCTGTGCTGTTCACAAGAACTTTTTACCACCTCTGTCCCCCTGACGCTTTCACCTCAAAGATGTACGCTATTATAAAGTCAGAATCACCACTGCTAACAGTAGACGGTTGACGCAGTTTTCCATCTACTTTTCAGCGAGGGCGATCACCGCCACTCTCGCATAATTGCCATCCATAAATGAGCGTGCTGGGCTTCTCTGCCTGGCTGCATCAAGCAGAAACCAGAACTGGAGATAAGAGGCATGACCGAGGCTATTAGCATCAACTTCTGTGGAAAAAATCTCGAGTGACCTAATGAATAAAACAAAAGAGCAGGGCACGGCTGCCATTTCAGAGAGCTTCAGCCAAATCAAAATCAATCAGGCCTGGTCAAATCATCACAGCGGGCAAACACGCAAAGGTGCTTTTGAAACTGTAGTTTCCCATTTCGCAGCTCGGGGCTCTTCAGAGATCAGCTCCTGTTATATGCTCGGAGCTCGGAGCTCTTCAGAGATCAGCTCCTGTTATATGTTTCACATGAGGAAAAAAATATATAAATGTATCAAGGCTTCTTGAGCCTCAGGGACAATTGAGGTTTTTTTTTGTTTTACTAGTGTTTATCAAGTTGTGCTCACAGGAACAATTGCTGGCCATGCGGCCGAGCAGAACTTAAGAACAACAGCACGACCAGACTGAGGAACAGCTCCTTCCCAGAGGACACTGCACATCTAAGTTTGCACGATAACTACACCATGCTGCTTGTTATTCCTGGAGTTTTGTTGTTTTTTTCACAACATTTTTTTCCTGAAGATGTCATAAAATAAAACGATGTAAATAAAACGTATCATCCAAAAAAAATACACTGCTGCACAAAACATAACACAGAAAGTGGAGAAATTCTCATCTGTTGACAAACACATGTTTCTGCTGTACTGAATGACAGTTGTTGTCAGCTTTTAAATCTACATGATGTCTGACCATCTGGATCATTTTCAGACGCTCCCTTATCAGAGCTGTAGAGTTGGGCTAGATAACACACATGATGTGGCCATATATATATATATATATATTTTTATATATATATATATAGAGTATATATAGTATATATATCTGTGGAGAAGAAAATGCATTTTCTTTGTCTTTTTTCCTTCCACTGAGACAAGGGTTAGCAGCTCAATTTTGGATACTTAGTCTTAGTCACTTTCTTGCTCTGGACGGTTGCCATAGTCAGACAGTAACGATAGCAACGTTGATAATGACTACTCTGGTGGTGGCCTTTCTATAATAAGCACTGGTGAAACGAAAGTAACAAGGTCCTTTCAGTACATTTACAAGCAGTAGAGAGTTCGCTCAGCTTCGTCCATAAGCTGCTGTACATCTAAACAGCCAGGTTTTTAAATGGAACTCTTCCCTCCTTATTCCAATAAATCAGCACAGATCAATTTGTTGACCAAAAACACAACCAAATCACCATCTGTGGCGGTACGTCTTCTTTCAGCTAATTATTGGTGTTTTACCAGCAGACCAACTGCGTCACTGCCTAAATGAAGAACAAGTGCTGTGTTTGTTGAATGTAACAATTTTGGAGCTGTGTTCATTTGTTCCTGTTCTACGTCCTCTGTGGTTTTCATCTGATAATGCAGATGAAGCAGACCATTTGATTCCAAAAACACTGTCACTGATATTTGACACCCGTGGTTTTATTTCTACATGGAAATTCAGGAAGGGACTGTTGGAGCATGGACAGGTGTTGTGGAGGGGTGAACATCTGATTCAGCAAACGGACACTGGAGTAGAGATCTGATCATAAAAATACTATCACCAACAATATTTCACTATTTGATCAGACTTTTCAAGCCTTGAAAAGTCTGATTAAATCAGTGAAAACAATATTTTATATCATTTTAACCAACCTGGACTGGAAGACCTGTTCAAATGATGGAGGCTTTGGCACAAGTTTCGATCTAGCGCCATCTGATTTTTTCCATAAAAACTTAAAGACCATTTGAAAGGAGCTTTGTTGTGATATTGAGAGAAAAGTCCCTCCCCACCCCCACCCCCCACTCAAAAAAAAGTAATTCTCTAATGGAAACATGCAGAAGAATCTCAACTTACATAAAAGATATGTAGAGATTCTTTTTCTAATTAACACATATTTGTTTGTCTTCACTCAAATATACTGTATTTGCCCCAAGAGTCTTGACTTGACCTCGTAAAGTATTTTGCTTTTAATTGTACTCTCCATTTTGCTGTCCCTGTATGACTTCAAGGGGAAAATATGCTGGTGCAAAGTTTACATGAAACCACAGTCTTTCCCATAGATTGTTGAGAAGTCTAATTTTCGCGTCTCAGTTGACCAGTGGCTTGGTGGTGTGGGGAAAACTTCAGAGGAAGCCAAGTCAACTCAGTGCAGTACCACGTTTCCAACCTTCACTCACCACGCAACATTTAGAGGGGCAGTGTTTTACCAATCATAAATCACTGTCTCAAAGAGAGAGGAGGAGATGACGGTGTTTTTATTAAATGAAGGTTATATTTTTAAAAAAAGGCCTGGATTCTCTTTGCCTCTGCAAAAAAAAGCCACTGCATTTCACCATAAATAATAAAACAAAAGTAATGATAGTAAACACTATTTCTCTGATCAGTCAGCCTATCCCGCAGCTGTACTCGGTCACTTTCAGGGGATTTTTTTTTTTTAGACCTGTAGAGCTTCATATAAGGTATAAATACGACAACAGGCGTTTGTTGTCATAGAAATCAATGGCGGTCTCCACCGACTGTGTGGTTAAGTGTCTGTGAGCAGAAGGTTGCCTTCACTTCTGAGGGTTAATAGGATCGATGGAAGGTGATTTGCTGCGGAGACAGCTGTGTAGGAAAACTATGACAGGCTGAAGCAAGGTCGCATGTAGTGAACAGCTCTGCTATGCTGGCGTTGTGACATTGAGAAAAATATTTTTAGAGACAGCGTGTTTTTAGGCCACAGTAAAGAATTACTCTTAAATTATTAAAGATAAAATCAGGCCCCAAACAGTGGCTTCACTTCCAACTGACATAAATATTTGCCGGTCATAATTAGGAAAGAATCCCTGAAGGCGATGTCAGAAATCTATTCCTGATTGAGTCATATTTATTTAAGCACATCCACCCGTTCTCGGTGTCTGTGTCATAATAAATGGCTTTCATTGTTTCAAATCGCTGTGTTGTGCACATCTCTATCGAGCTGTGTGTTGTAGTGAATGATGGGGCCTGGAGGAGAGGAGCAACAGAAATAGAGACAAAAGAACCTCCAGGGAAATGAGTGGAAGATGGAGTTCTGTTCCTCATTTAAACTTAAAGGCCAATCCAATTTTAACAGGAACCAGTTGAAAATGAAGCCTGCGATGCAAAACACATTTGCCACATTTCTGCAAAACACCACACTTTAACACATTCATGTCTATAAGAAAGGCAGATAATTAGCTACGAATGTCATACTGTAACATTTTATAATATAATTTTTCAATGTTGTAAATGGATATACATTCATGCAAGTCATGGTTTGATGCTATTCCATGATGATTTGGAGCAGCGAGTCAAAGACGAAGCTAAATTTAGCTGTGCAAGTCATGGGTTGATGCCATTCCGTGATGATTTGCGAGTCAAAGACGAAGCTAAATTTAGCTCGGCTTAATGATGAAGTGATGAAAAATAATCTGTACAAACTGCAACAGCGAGCGATAGAACTGTAATTAATGTGTAAAAATAATATTTAAAATTAATAATTAATTTTGCAACAAAAAAAAAAGAATTAATTTTGCAAAAAAAAAAAAAAAAAAAAAAAACATTCTTAATCTGACAACACACAATTGTTTTCTACTTTTTTTTCTGTCTGATTTCCAACATAAACACATGACGACACCAGTCGTGGTGCACGTTTCCCAGAGCTGGGAGGTGAGCGCTCGTCACGGTTGCTCCATGTGGAGATGCATCCTAATGATGCAGAGCGGCTCAGAGCCACCTGTGACCACATCACTGCAGGCACACGTTAATGCCACAGTGTAGACAGGCTGTAAATGAGTGCTGCACAAACACACGACACCAACTCTACCTCTGCGTGTCAAATAAACCACGAGCCAGAAACGAAGATCACATCTTCTTCACCTGACATGAAAACGAAAACAGTCTGAGCAGCAGCTTCCAGTTCACTCCTTATCACCACGGCACAGTTTGGAACAGTAAAACCTCATCTGTCTCTCTTTTCCACTCCACTCCACAATGACTGTGGGCTAGATGACGTAATCTGCCCGGCTACATGAACATGATGACATCATACCGTTGCGACGCAGCGTGGCCTGCCAATTTCAATCACTGACAGGGCAACACGAGTGGCTCTAAATCTCTCTGAATTCGTGCTCGTTGTAATTTAGTTGTTGAGTTTTGTCATTGTTCTCATTGTCATTGTCTCCTCTGTGTCGGGGAGACACAAAGGATGCCAGACAGAACAGGACATAACAAACAGATTTGGACAATTTTACCACAAATAAGGGCAGGATTTACATAATCTGTAGCAGTGAGCAGGAGGGTTTAATATTTAACCAACTGCTTCTAGTCCATTATTGTGTAATCACTGTAATGGTACTCACTGTGCTATTCAGCCAGGGCACACATAATTGATTTTGTAAATACTAGAACATGGTTTCTATTCTAATGAGATAAAAAAAACAAACAACTTTTGTTTGTACCCCAGGGAGCAATCGTAGTAAACACATCAAAAATCCATCCACACACTTGACAAGTCAATAATAAACACAAAAGATGGAGAATGAAACTGCCTAAAAAACAGTCGTTGTCGAGTTGATTGCTAGAAACAAGGTTGCGTTTGTTGGTCACTCAGCAACACCTATAACAGTTTCTGTGTGAAGTATTATGTTCAGTTACAGTGTCTCTCTCTCTCACACACACACACACACACACACACACACACACACACACAACAAAGAACTGATCTGTGTGTTTGAAGGTAGGTAAAGGTCACATTACCAAAGCTGTGGGATGAACAGTACCGTGTCCTGGATGTGTGTCTGTCCCCGTGGCCCAAAAACTGGAAATAGACCAGGGATCGATCATGGATTCTTAAAGGGTCGAGGCTGGACACATGAGACGGAGTCCCCACACGGCTGAGGCTGCAGGAAATCCCCTAGTTTTTGTCTGTGTGTGTGTATGTGTGTATGAATAGAATTGGTGTGACTGAGAATTACCAACCACTGGTTCAAGGCTGAGTCAGGACCAGGTACTAAGTTCTGGGCTTGTAATCAGAGGATTGTGGCATCGAGTTGTTGCTATTTACTGGGATGTTCCTAGAATGAGATAAATACAGAAAGTAATTCTAATGGTTCTCAAAATATGGCACGTGTATCAGAAGTGGTACTTTGGTACACATGCAGGAAGTGTAATTCTCATTAGAGCAAGGTGAGTCGCTAGTTAAATTCAGCTGTCATGTATTATTACCAGCTCTGTCTGTGTGTGTTCCAGAATTGACTTTAATTGGTTGTTGAAGTGATATGTCATTAAACAGTGTGTCTTTGTCTAAGAGATACGACTAATAATTATAATAGTTATTAGTAATACTTTCCCTCCCTTATTCACAGTATTAGTTGAACAGGATGGAGCTGTGGTGCTGGACTGAAATGTTGGTCATACCAATGGTCCTGTCAGCCAATCATTTTTTGGAGGTTGTATGCGTGAATTTCAGAACCACAGCCTTAAGGGATTTTTACAGTGCTGCAGAAATGTCCCAACACTCCACTCCCAAAGACAATCCCATCGTCATCAACAGAAGGGGTTAGTCTCCAGGGAAACGTGAATCAAACGCAGACGTCCTGGGATAAGCGGATTGGAAGCTTAGAGAAAACCAAACATGACTTTAGTTTGTCACTCTGACAAAAAACAAAAATCAAGGTTGACATTGGAATCTCTTTTTTTCTTACTTCAAAAGCCCAAACTTGTACACTGGGGGGAAAAAGCAGATGTAAGTAATAGAGTCCAAAAAAACACATTTTGCAGTATTCTTTCTCCTTTTTTTTTGGTTCTATCCATGTTGAAAATATTAGGCTGTGGCTCCGTGACGCTGCTGCGCTGGGAAATTACTGAGCACTGACGGGATAAGGAGTCCACGACTGATCTGGTCTTCATCTTACTGTCTCAATCTTTTGGTTTAAATTCAAGGCGCCCCCACATGAGATCGCAACCCCAAGGTTGAAAACATTTGTTTGCGAAATGTTTTCACACATTTGTCCGTCAGACGATGTAGTTGTGCATTTTATTTTGTATTTTTTTCATTAATGAATAATTTTTTTTGCTTTGCACAACTATGAACTTCCGGTTTCCTCGTCTACCTCAGCTCCTTTGTCTACAGCCCAGCAGCACACAGTGATTCACTATTGTCCATTCTATCTACTCTAATTCTACTGCAAGGTTGTCCGCTTCTATTTCCGTCCACACATTCAACAACATGAGACCTCCAGGTGGTTTGTTTGCCAGTGTTGTTTATGTCCCATCTTTTCCCAGGCTTTCTCTACAAACACACACACACACACATGCACACGCATATACACACACACACAAAGCAGAACAAGACCCTTTTGACTGAGAAGGACAAAGCGAGGGCATGAGGGAGATGAGGGTGTGAGGGGAGAATGGAGGAAAGCTGGACGGCAGATGAAGGTCGATAAAGAAGTGAAACGGTGACGAGGGTTCGTTGAGAGCTACAATACAGAAACGCCTGTATTTACTATAAAAGGAAATATAAACGAAAGACATCACTGATATTTTTGAAAGCCTGACAAATACTCCCATTGTCCACACAAAAACCTGTGCCACAGATCATACGATCCGCTGGCAGCTTTCATCTTCGTGCACCACCTGTTAAAAACAATCCACTAACAACCGACTCATTTAATAAGACAACAACCGACAGCGGGTGAAACCACACCGTGTGTTAATTTCTCATCTACAAAAACAATATTTGCACAAAAAGAACACAAAAGACAAAACCAAGTGTCTCCTCTCACCTGCACTAATGTTCTGTGCGTCCAACGTTTCCCAAGTGCTTCTACTTATCTGAATCATCAACAATTTTCCTCCACAAGTCTAGGAGGAAGTGAGTGTCATGTGATTCAATTTGCTGAGTTGACAGGATTAGAGGGCACACATGAAACCCTCCCGCAGGCCGATAATAAAAAAGGACGAGGAGCAGTTGTTGTA